>NW_017306460.1:1309638-1456978 GCF_000935625.1 Nanorana parkeri
TGGACATTTTGGTACATTACCTATACAGGGACTAAGTACATTAACAGGGTTCATGGATGACCATTTGTTAACCCCACTGCTGTAATGATTATGACTTTCATGGATGCAGATCTAACTTTTCAAATCTGTCACCCTCAGGTTTGCGGTCATGGCATGTTGTTGGGCTCTAGACCCAGAAGAAAGACCTAAGTTTCAGCAGCTGGTACAATGTCTGACTGAATTCCACTCGGCCCTCGGTGCCTATGTCTGAGACAAGCCGGACGATCACTCGGAATATCGCACATCATGGACTAGACTGACTTGCACCCCTTGTATAAAGCTCTCACAGCGCAGTGCCTTAGGATCATATGTTAATCTACAGTTTTTAACCTTTCTTTGTAAGATACTTTTTATATCCAGTATTTTATAGCTATTAGTTTTTTGTTTTTTCTTGGAGCTGGTCAGGAGGAGAACACTACACAAAGAAACACAAGAAACCTTCTGTTCCAGGAGCAAAACACTATTTTTTTTTTTTTTTTTTTTTTTTTAAAAAAGGGTCATTTCTTTATTCTTTACAGACATTTGTACTTTATAAATAATGGACTTTTTAAACTATCCCCTTTTTTGTTACTTTTTTTTGTTTTTAAATATATGACCGTTCATTTTTTTTTTCTAATGTTATGTTTGAATGTCTTTAAGATGCATTGTTCCTTTGTAAAAGGGTGAAAAGATAAGTTATAACACTTGACAATGCCTCGTCATGTATACTTTTTTAGGTTTTGTGACGCAGCAGTTCACTTTGTACAGAAAAGTTATATTTTCCTGTTCTGCTCTCACAGCATTGTTTCAGACACGTGGTACACTCTGCTGCTACAAGGACCTGGAATGAGCCTGAGCTCCTTGTTGCAGCAATATAGATATGGTACATTCTGGTTAGCATGTATGCTTGATCAGTTTATTTTCTGTATTTAATTTTATGAAGTGCCAACACTAAATATTGGTCATCACTGACATAACTTGTCATTTCCTATTTAAAGGAGCAGAATTCTTCTTCCTTTTGTATGCGAACATTGTACAGCTATTGGGTTTATACACTTGGAACCACAGTGGTGTTGCACTTTTTTATAGTGAGGTCCCGGTCATTGTCATTGAAGATGTAGTAGTGCATAATCCTCTTAGAAAATTAAACCGTTCTTATTGGGAACGGAGTGAAATAGGCAGTAAAGCAAATTTCTGCAGCATAATGTTGGCTTGCCGCAAAGTTGCATTCCTGCTATTTAAGTTTTCACCTGCAGTGCATCCATCAGTGCGGTCACTTCAAATCTTCATGAGAGAAATATGGAAGCTGCCATTGGTGACTTCTAATTTGCCTGGATGGTGGCCCATTCTGAGTCACTGACCTGGACCAAGTGTACAGTTGAGGAAAGTCAGAGAAAACGTATCTGCATGCTTGGTTTGGGTCGCTCATTACTAAAACGTTTCGTTCACCTTTTTATAAATAGCCTATTCAGTTAAGAAGCCCAAGTAGGTACCAGTAAGCAAAGCAGCTTTTGAAACTCTTTGGCAATGTATCTTCCATACCTTTTTAGGCCCACCGAAACGTGCCAGAAAACACCCAATATTTCTGCATAGCTCTGTCCTGTTTACAGGGTGAGCCAGCCATCAGACGCTCATCCCCTGCATCACCAAGCCCAGCGCTTTTTTGTTCAGAACCCCACGCATGTTGTCTCTGCTGAGTTCAGCGGCAGGAGAGAGTATGCATTGCACACGTGCAGAGCTCTGAAGAATGATGCTCGCTCCCGTGATGCTGGAGACGACTGTCCAACAGCTGCCTCGTCTTTGAGACAGGAGAGAGCTATGCATAATGTTTAAAATATTGTTTTTTCAGCGTAGTAAAATGGCCTACAGGTATGGACGATGCATCACTTTTGAAAGCTTAGTTTATTGGTACTTTAGTGGGACTTTTTGACTGGGCAGGCAATTTGTTTATTAAAAAAAGATGAAACTACTTTTTAAGTACTGAAGAGAGAGAGAGAGAACATCCAAGCAATTTGCATTTTCAGTAGGAAAGATCAGCAATGGCAGCCTCCATGTTTCTCTCAAGAGGCGTTTCCTTTAAAACAAACGCCATTATATCCTAGATCAGGGATGTCCAAACTCCGGCCCTCCAGCTGTGGTGAAACTACAAATCCCATGAAGAATCTCTCTCCGGGAGTCATGTCTGTGGCTGTGAGAATCTTGCAAAGCCTCATGGTATTTGTAGTGCCACCACAGCTGGAGGGTCGCAGTTTGGACATCTTTGATGGTTCCCACAACAACTCTCACCCTCATGTCTTGCTTGCTTAAGCAAGGGGATCAGTCAGAACACTAAAATAGGTGACCCGTCAATTACACTACAGAAACTGTTGTCAGGGGACACCTTGCACCTGCTTCAAAACACAGTAGATTTTCAGCTGCATGGAGAAACAGAAATGGTCTTGCTCGGTGAGGTAGTGCATGAGGTTTACCGTACAATAACCCACAGCAACCAATTAGACATTGCCTCCAGATAAACTAGTATGACGCATGTAAACTGAGATCTGTTTGCTATGGGTTCCTGTATTATTTCCATTCCAATTAGCACCAGCTTGATTACTTAGCTGCTGCTGTGGAAAAATTCTTGGGAAAGGAATTGCCATTGAAGGGAAGCTGTCAGGATAGTATATGGTGGCAGACTTGTTTTGGTGCATGCTTGGGAGCTGTCCTCCTTACCTTGCTTCGTCTTTACCTTAGCGATCAACCTAAACCTAGTCAACCTTAAAGCTGGGTGTACCAAAGGCAGATCCAATATTTCTGCCTTGACCGGTTCCCTTTTAAGGCCCCGTTCACACCAGGGCGGTTCGGTCACGTGAACCACTGACATGAACAACCCCATACATTCCTATGGGGACCGTTCAATGCAATCGCCCAAGATGCTCCCTGAGCTACTTTTTTCTCGCTGATAAGATTGTTTTCCATATAGATTGGAATCGTGCTGATCAGAGCGTTTTAATTGCGTTTCAATGCTGAAACGCGATTAAAACACCCTTTCAAAATCGCACGGAAACCGTGCTGAACCACTTCTGCGCTGGTGTGACTGGGGTCTAAGTGTGTTTCTAAATGTTCACATCCCCACTGGCCCTTATTGAATATGGCTGTACATATCACTGGATGAATGAACTCCTCATGTACAACAGTTTCTCTTACTATCAGTATCTCTATGCTGCTGAAACCTAAGGCTAGCTCCATTATCTGTTTGAAGAAACCTTAACAAAATGATCCCGTGTCTTTTTTAAATTGTGATATTGATGGTCTGTGATATAGATATGGCTTTTGTTGATTTAGTTTCTTCCAGCGTTATAAGAAACCACCCTCCAGATACAAGTACCAGATCAGCTGCCAACAAGTTATTCAGCATGGCACCTGGAAAGCTCCCAATACCGTTTTACCAGTGTTCTGCTGAAAGAGATTCTGATCATTCTCGTGTGGGACGGATATACATTTAATGGGACCGTGTATATATTTTAAATAAACAAGTTTTACAAAACCTGTCTGGTTCATATTGCCCAGAACGTAATTCAGCTTTTTTTTGTTCTTTTACCTTTTAAATCAAGTCCAGCCAAAAATAAGATCAAAATGAATAGCCCATTAAATGACAAATTCAGCTTTTGCTGCGATGTTCAGTTTGATTACCGTGATTTCTCCCTCTGGACTTTTTTTTTTTTTTCTGCCACTAATTGTTCTCATTCTGATGGCGAGCAGAATTCAACCTGCTTCCTCTGAGCTCAGGTCATCCTGGAGCTGCCCAGCCTGTGAATTGACCGTGAAAGGAAAAGCTGCACACTGATGAGCTCATCTTGTTCACTCCTATCGGCATGCTTCTTATCACATGACCTAATGGGCTCCTCGTGCTGCTTTAACTCTTACACTTGGGCCCTGCTGTTCAGGGACAGCAAGCAGCTGATACCATGTCAAATTCATATACTTGCACTGCTTGCATTTAAAAATACATTCAATGATTACAGAGCTGCATTCATTTGTATCTTTTTTTTATAATCTGCCTACAGTTAAGTTAGGGACTGATCTTGTCTGGCTATTATGATTAAAAACAATGACTTCAGTACCGACTTGGAATAAGTTTGCCGATCGGTGATGTCACAGCTCCTTATGTGCAAACATTGGATCAGACAACCAGCATTCACAGAATGAGGTCAGCAGAGGCAGCCTAAAGATGGACTGTTAGAAATGAATAGGTGTAGAGGATGGACTCCTCCAATATGCTGTCTGCCAGACTAAAGAGCGTTCTGGGCGTTACCTAAACAATTGCTGACTTTTTTGTGTGTGTCTCCATTGCCTGGCTTTTTTTTGCTGATGCCTTGGCATCACTGCCTTGAATCGACTACCTGAACAAATGTAGAAATAAGGAAATTCTGACAACTAAAATAAAGAAAATGAAAAGGTGAACAGACAACACCCACACTGGTCCCTGCTGCCCCTAGCTGCTGTGTATACCATCTCCTGCCACCAATGCTAGCTGATTTATTGGTGCAGGCACTTAAACGCTACACTGGCCGATAAGTATCAGAAGAAATTTCCATTGGACACCAAGCTGACTTTGGGTCACAGGAGTACATTAAAAGAAAAGTTTGGCTTTACTTCTCTTTTAAGACCATTGCCAAGAGCATGATGAATCCATCAGTTGATTTGGATGTTTCACACAGTTAAAGAGGAGGAGCCCAGAAGTGACTTGAGCTCCAAGCTGAAGCCCCCCGAAATGGCCTTTGCATCCCATAATACAATACACACCTGTACAACACAGCAGCATTGCTGACCTGTATATAGGGATGCTCACATTAAAGGGTCCTGTTGTAGAGCCAACGTTATATTGGATTGCCTTCAAGGGTATTTTTTTCATTAATTTGCATATGTATACTTTGTCATAATCTATGTATGTGAGGACAGTCATATCTTCCCACTGCTTACTGTCCATGCTTCCTAGGTGTTTTGCTGATCTTCATATTTTCCTGTGGTCTTTAATGATTGGCAGCTGCAGAGCATGTGATCTACATCACTGAGGCTGGGAGCTGGATAGTAGTAGTAGGTGTAAAAAATAATTGGATTCACTACATGTGTGTTTATGCCAAGAATGGCTGGCTGCAGATAAAACGGTAAGCAAGAATATGACCACATTGTATTTAGTTTGAGTTCCACTTTAATACCCTGAACTCTATGAACCGTTTACTTTATCTGACGTGTTTATTTCAATAATAAATCCCTGTTTGAGAGTTCAGCCGTTTGGCTCACTGCCCTCTTTCCACCGTGCGTGTCAGAGATCACTCATTTGGGTTGAGTTGCTACAGCAGTAGAGGTTGTTTGCTGTAAATACCCAATCTTGTCAAATTTAAAAAAGAAAGAAAAAAAAAGACTTGCTAACCACACGATTGGTTGATTGAAGTGAATACATTTGTATTGCATTTACTAAGCTCAGTGGACAGTCATTAAAGGCTATGCAACACTTTTCTGGCGGTATGGACCTTTTATAAGGTCCTGCACCGAATTTAAAAAAAGCCCTGTCACCAGTTTTGGTAGCCTAATTGACAATTGGACAGATTCAGGTAGTTCTTAACAGTTCTGCTTTTACAAAGTGGTATGATGGCTCCACTAAATTAAAACATAATTACACTAAAGGTGGCCATACACTGTACAACCATCGCAAGACTTTTTTGAGACTTTAGTCTTGCGATGGTTGTAAAGGGATTTAAAAAAACGTACGATCTGCCTATTTTGGACAGGCAGATCGCACTCTCGATCATCGCAAGCCCGCCCCCCTGAGGGATGGGCTTCCGATGACCGCAATGCTGAACGGGCAGTGTGCGCGTGCGCACACCGGCCCGTTCAGCATTTATCTTCCGAGCACCGTTCTAACCAGCCGAGAATCGTACGATTCCCGGCTGGTTTTCGAACATGCTGGTTCAACAGAAGACGTGTGACCGTACAGTAGAAACGGTCGCACGTCTCCGTTCACACTGCTCGATTATCGTACGAAAAACCGATCGCATACGATTATCGTACGATAATCGTGCAGTGTATGGGCACCTTTACAAAGCTGGAGGTAATTAGGACTAACTCTAAGCTGGTGTACAGACAGGCTAAGTGCCTACCTCTCTGCTGTGTAGCAGAACAGCATGTTGGCTTGGGCTACCCCCTCCTCTCCTGCCACTGATTGTTATAAACGCTTGTCAGCTGCATAGCTGACAGCCTCCTAGCAACCATTGATGCAGAAGATGAGGGACTAGTTCCCCATCAGATTCGATAAGTCACAGCAGGTTGTGGGCTAATTCCATAGCCAATAAGATAGCCTTCTGTCAGCATCACTCTTTGTTAAGGACACTGTCGGCTGTGTAGCCAACAGTGTCCTTAACCATTGACGTTGACAGTGGGTGGTGCCTGATGGGAATACCAAGGGACTAGTTCTCCATTAGGTCCACTCTGCTAGAGATTGACAGCAGGCAGTGGGCCAATTCCATAACCTATTGCAGGCTATCTATTGTCTATTGGATTTGCCTGCTGTCGGTCACCAAGGGAGTGGACCTAATGGGGAATTTGTCCCTTGGCTTCCCCATCAGGCTTCGGACACTCACTAGCAACACTCCTCAGCAGCTTCACCGCTGTGTGACTGGTGCAGTAGTTATGGGATGTGGTGAGCTACACTGAGGATAGTGTGTTTGGTATGAACACTCTGGCTTCACTTTGCCTCTACACCACAAATGGCAGTGCTGGCGCTCAAAATTCATGTACCCGTTTCCAACAGATACTTAAAGGAGAACTATGAGGTGAGTGAAAATCAGTCATCCTCATAGTTCGAGCCGACGTGTGACAATTAAACAGGTCAGCTCAATAGATCAGGAAGTGGGCGAACACATACCGTCGCTCGTTAACTTCTCGATCATGTCCCTGCCGAGAACGGAGACTGTCAGTCACTGCTCCCCACAGGGAATAACCCCCCCCCCGCTTTGATTCTCCAGTGCTGACTGGAGGAACAGATGGGGGAGGGATAGGGTACAGCTGGCTCTGCCTCTTGATAGGCCAGCTGGGTGGATTTTGACAGTATTGTCGGATCCCGGCTGCGGCAGTCTCGGTATACTGGTAGCTCGCGATATACTGAGCTTTGGGTCACGGGAGGACACTAGTATATGTCCTCACGTGACCCTTAAGAGTATTATGGGGGGGAAAACACTTACCCTATAGTTCTCTTTTAAATCAGGGGCAAGCACCAACATTTCTTGTGTGTATGCACCACAGAATTCTAAAGAGTGTCCTAGACCCTCTTTCTGAATTCCTGGTATTGATTCTAAGTGAACAGTATTTCTTCAGTCAACCCTTTTGTGTGGGGAGCACCTGTGTATCTCAGATCTATTACATCACTCAGTGTTTGTAAGCATAATGCAGAGTTCTGAAGCTGCCCCTAGGCCCCTAAAGGCCATGTTTAAGGATGTCTATAGAACACAGGTTCCTATTAACACACATTCATTACCTTGTCACTTTAAAGTGATACTGAGAGTGATTAATGGATGCTTTCACACCCGCACCAAGAAAGTACTTCTATTATTTCTTTCTTGTCTTGTTTTGACAATTTCTATCTTCAAAATGGTACTTAAAGTACTCTTGTCTCACGCCCTGCTACGTGGTGAAACCTGAACAAACAAGTGTTACTGTGACCTGGTCTATAGTTAATAAGTATTTCCTATGTAAAGAAGAGAGAATACTCGTATATCTAAACTCCTTTGGATAGCAGCAAAATAAAACTTGAAAATGATTTATGAGAAGGCAATTCTTTATGATACACAGTACTTAAAGTGACACTAAACTCAGAAGTTTAGATTTTCCTGAGTTAAGTGTCACTTTAAATTCTTAGTACAAACTAAAGGCCATTGAATTAAGGTTTACATCTACTTTTTACTTGGCAGATATGGGTAGTTTTTGAACTTTATTTATCTTGATGTTGTCTAGTTTAGTCTAGCTGCTTCCAGGACTGAGGTCCAGGTCACTCTTATATAAAGGGCAGATAGAAATCTTTATGGAGCATGACTGCACAATTATAACAATTTCTCAATGATTATTCTAATTTTTGCATTCGCCCAATCCTCTTTAAAACCTCACATAGTCTCATAATGCCCTTTCACACGGGCTTTATGATCAGGTCCGCATGTCAGTTTTTCAGGCGGTCCTAATCCAAAGCCCAATGTTAGTCTATGGGCAGCCGTATCTAAACAGTTGGGCATTCGTTTACCCCCCAACTCTGGCCAGGTCTGGAAAAACAAATGAATCAGAGTTCCGTTTCACTGGACGTGATCGTGCCGGATCAGAGGTACATGTCCATGTAGATCCAATTCCCCATAGAGCAACTTGGGTCTGGTAATTTCATCCCCCCCCATCGCAAGATGAAGGGAAAAAACTGGACACATGGATGTCGCAGCGGTGACATCCATCCCGATCAGCAGGGGATATGTGCATGGATCCCCTCCTGATCGGACCGAGTACAAGCGACCTTAACAGTGATGCAGAAAATTGCATATTAACATGCTTTGTGGTATGGCAGCTTTTGAATGGGCTTCCAAAGCACCACAATGGACTTCTTCTTTCCCAGTACACCACAACTTGTATTTAGTTCAATAGGATTGTTGGTCCTTCAATTTCCCCTCTTGATCCTAATCCTATCCAGCATTAGACCTAACTGAAAAACCCAAAACTTCTTAATTGAAGAAAATGCAAACAAGGGAGACAGATCTCCTAGCTGGAGGTGTAGCTGTTACTATTGCTGTGTTCTAGGAAACTGGTGGGCCATTTAGCCCACCCATATCCACCAGTCATAAATCTTGGATGGAGTGAAGAAACAGTCAATGATCACCTCTTAATCTTGCATTCAGTAGGATTGGTGTTAATGAGGTATGTCTATCTGGTACTCCTGACGTCGGCAGACACTCTTGGCAGTTTGTTTTCTGGAAAAGGACTACTGACCGGCTTGTGTTTGTTTGGTCAGTGGCCCTCAAAGAAGAATGGCACTTGAGGTGGGGATGATTACAGTTATGAATGCTCATGACTACACTGTCATTCAACAAAGAAAAGATTATTCAGCAGTAATTTGCCAAGTCCTGAATCCAATCTGCTAATGACAACTAAACGTGCACTTCTAGCTCTCTATTAAACATGCCTGGACCATTAGGTGATTTCTAGACATGTGCGATTCGTTTAGTTCCGAAACGAAATTTGGACGAATTTTCGGACATTCGGATGTATCCGAATTACAGATATAACGAATGCAAGCGAATCCGAATTTGCGTTTCCGAAATTCATTAGCGGTAGTTCGTTCGAACGTTCAAATTTTTTGCCAGTGCACATGTCCTATTAAATATCACATAAGGTGCAGCACCACAATTGAATACTTAGAGCTTCATTACACCCTAAGAAAGCATAATCATGGTGTAAACTATAATTAGTGAGAAGACTACACATAAAGGAATCAAATGCATCAGCAGACTGTTTTCTAACAAAAAAAAATGATGTTTTTGAGAGTGTTTATTCACAAAAGGTGGCAAGAAATGAGCAGTAAATATATTAGTATACAGGTGAAACTCGAATAATTAGAATATCGTGCAAAAGTAATTGCAGTAAGTGCTGCAAAAGGGGCCCAAACCAAGTACTGAGTACATATGCATGCTTGTACTTTTCAGAGGTCCGATATTGTTCTATGTACAATCCTTGTTTTATTGATTGCATGTAATAATCTACTTTTTTGAGGTTGTGGATTTGGGGTTCTTGGGGTTTTCATGAGCTGTAATCCATAATCATCACAATTATGACAGATCACGGCTTGAATTATCTTGCTTTGCATGTAATGAGTCTATCTCATATATTAGTTTCACCTTTTAAGTTGCATTAGTGAAATAAATGAACTTTGGACGATATTCTAATTATTCGAGTTTCACCTGTATATCCATTACAGGCCTAACCTGAAGCACTGGAGTAATTCGGGCTTCTATATAACAGATGTCATTAGAGTAGATTAGAACTATTGAAGCATAATGATGCCGACAATTGATCCTATTCTTATTAAATGGCCAATTTGAATCTTCATAAACATTTGTCATCTTCATTCCAAACTCTGCCATCAATTGGTTAAAAAAAAAAACACAACAATATGTCTTTTTTTTAAGTGTATTTAGGGTCAAAAAATAAAAATGAATATATATTTCTATATTGGATTTCCATAGGTTCTGTCCCATTCCTAATAACCATATAAACATATCCGCCTAGAAGTTTTTGAACTTACTTATTGACGATGCCTGTAGGATGTACGGTTCAGTCTTGTGAACTCTCACAGAACCTGCCATCTGAACTACAAATCATCTTCTGAACAATGCAACATTATCATTGCTTGCTGGAAGCAATGCATGATGGGATATGCAGTCTTGAGAAATCAAGATTGCATCACATTAAGCAGCAGGGAAAGAGACACACTGGAAATCCAAGAAGTTGAGGAAAGTGATGGGCAGACAGAGGGCAGCACTCACTACATATAAGGGATTTGTTCAGGTAAGCTTTGATTGTATTATCAGAAACACCCCTCCTATGTATTCCTATTACAATGCTGATGTTATAACAGGATAGTGTATGCTGGGACTTTACAACTCCTTTAAGGAAAGCCAGGGTCAGTCCACCTATGGGTTTGGAGTCTGGTGGGCTAAGCCATCGTCTGATATTGTTATGTCTTGAACAATTCAATAGAGAGATGATAATTCCCAGCTTGATTCCTGTCCTCCTGGGAGTTTGGGGATTTCCTGCACATCTTCATAATATAAAATATATACAAATACAGCAAATAGAATGGAACTTCCTTATAATGACAACAGCAGGTGAGCAAACTTAAGAACACAAACACATATCTCTTACCAACAGAACCCAGGAGGTAAAAGAATTGTTACGTGGTTTAACTCTCCATAAAAACGTAAAGTAGTATTAAACTCTGAAACTTGTTTTCAATACCAAATCCAGATCAGACAAATACACATTGCCCAGCAAACATATTTCTTTACATTTTTCCCCAAGCACTTACAGTCATCATGTTTCCAAATAGCTCCAACTCTCTCAGCTCGGCTTCCCTGAACTTCCTGTCCAGTACAAGATGACAATAGATAGAGACATTTGCAGCAGCTATTGAGCTACTACTTGGAGAAGGAAAGAAGTGAAGAGCAGGGAGAAAGGGAGGGACCTGCCTTGCTGTGTTTGTGGAGACACGCACTGCTTACTAGCACAAACAAGGGTGGCTCAATAGGACCCTGCAAGGGAAAGGAGCCACCATAAAACAGGAAGTCAAGACAAAAAAAGAGGGAAAAGTCAAGGGAAAAAAAAAGAGAGGGTGGGAGCGGAAACGATGCAACTCTTTTACACATGCAGGGCCTGGGTGTTTTACTACCTAAATCTATATCAACTATATACTCTTGGATCTTTTCTAAAAACGTTAGTTGTTTGGCTGCCATGCTCACCTTCAATAAATGGAACCACTAGCCCAGAACAAATATGCAGGTCAGAATGCTGACTTACCCCCAACTGCATGCTTATTCCAGGTTGGGGTATCCTAAAATACTAAAGCAAGTAGTTTAAGATGCAGCCAGATAACTAGCATTTTCAGAAGAAGGCTGGCAATGGCAGCCCCATCTTTCTCTTATGACAGGTTTACTTTAAGGTTGTATTCATGACAGATGAAGGTCAGAGTTCTGTATACATTGCTATCTAATCTATTTATCTGTCTCCATTCTACAGTCTACATTTTTATTAGAGTTATAGAAACCAGACATCTCTGTGAGGGAAGACACGGGTATGAATGTTTATGAAGGCATTAGGTGTACCTATTACAAGTTAATCATAAGTGTAAAGTTCTATAACTTCTATTTGTTATGAAACTCGGCTGAGTGTTTCTTCTTAACCGTATTCCGAGGTACACTGCAAGTTTCATTCCTATTAAAGGAGTTCTTCCCATCAAACTAAAGTATTGTCACAAATGTGGCAATTCAGATTGAGCCCATGACAATATGCCTTCAGTGAAAAGCACAAATCTAAACGATCCATAGATCCATGGATCCACAGACATGGACAGCTGAGGTCAACTTTTCCTGTATGCCCAAGAGTAGCCCCACCTCCTCCCACCTCCGCAGACTCTCCACTGGTCTTTTAACATGAATGAGGCCTCAGTGACAAATAGAGAGGTTTGGGGAGTGGGAGAGTTGGTGCCACTTTTAAAGGAAACTTCAGCCGCCTATATCTCAGGATCTCCCTATGATTTTTCGATGAGGTTTTCACTGAAAACGGCTTGTGTCCAGGCAAATGAACTTTCCGCTCTCCCTGTAACCACGCAACAGGGGTCCAAGCAGTACTGGGCTTTCTCTTTTTTGGGTTGGTTGACAATTGCCTGTCTGAGGTCATATGGCATTCTTGATCCCAAGGAAGGTGGCTGCTTCCTAATGTCTCACTCCTCTGTGATTTTCTTTGTGAACACATGCTTCCTGTCAACACATAGAGAGGTATGTGGTAATATAGAAATAAAGGACAGTATGTGGCAATAGCAAACTACTGAAGCTTTTTTCTCCTCGCTGCTAGGGACATAGACGTACAGATCTGTATGCATGTAGCCTATAGGTGGGCTTCTTACTGAACTACAGGGCTCCCTCCCTTCCTGCATCTCTTATTCCATGGGGATGGGAGTATCATGGCTTCAAAGAAGTTTAAGAGAAATATCTGCCAATGGATTCCAAGAAAGACCACATCAGACCACATTCTTCAACAGTCCCTTCCATTGTCCACCATATGATACAAACCACCTATCTGCCCTTACAAGCGCCTTTTATTATTTTCACCCAATGCAAGGCATTCTGTAAGGCCCCGTTCACATTGAGCGATTTATCGCGCGATTTTTGTAGCGATATCGCTCATATTTCCGCACTATATCGCTCTATGTAGCTTCACCAATACAATTCAATGTAGCTGTTCACATCTCGTCGCTCAATGTCGCTCAATGTCGCTCAATATCGCTCAATATCGCTTGTAGCTCGTCGCTGGTAGCTTGTCGCTTCTACATGACCCTTTTTTAGAGCGATTTTGAGCGATATTGCTCCTGATTGCATACAGCCCAATAGGAAGATGTCGCTCAATGTCGCGCGATTTGCATGTCGCTCAGTGTGAATGGGGTCTCAATGGACTAGGGTGGCCTTGTCATTCATACACCTCTTGCCCATTCACAGCATGCCTTGCATTCTGGGAACATATTGCAAGGAGTTGTGTGAATGGGCCAGGGGATAGGAAGGGGATGGTGAATGGCACATTTCCATCACATTCGCTGCCACATCTCTAACCCCTGCAGGGCTGGAAAATCACAGATGTGTAGAGTATCCACTGAATGGATGTTTTTTTACAGCAACCAGAAGCCAGCAGGACCTAAGAGATCCTTCATTAGAGGTGACTTATGTGGCTGGTGCTGAAGTCACCCCACATTTTTTTATTGGAGTTCAGCTAAAAGGGTAAAAAAGCTTTTTTGACCTAATTTAAATTGACATAAAAATGGATAGCTATTGCTATGTGTAACTTTTACACAAGAACATTGTTAACGCCATTTCCAATAATAATGCCCAGTGGCACTTATCTGCCTCGCTTGTCACACCATGGCAATGTTTGGAAACATTACATTCGATTAGAACCTTGTTTATTAAATAGAGATTTACGTATGACAGCCTAGATGATGTTCACTTTACAGTATATACAAGGAAATAGATATTTTCTGGGTCAGCTTAGAGTTGTTGATAGGTAGGACAATAGAAGTAGCTAGCTAAAGGTACACAGAAGGCATGGACACAATATCACATTTAGGTAATGAAAGGAAAAATGCCTCTGTTTGTGCAAGAAGCTAAAATTAACATACGAGCTTGCTCTGCTTGATCTTTTTTCAGAGGTTGCCTTTCTTCCTCTTTTATCCTGTCAGAGTCCAAAGCCCCAAGCTTCTGGCTTTCAGGTGGCCCTCTTGCCCTGCAGGGTCTTACACAGCCTCCCTTTTCTTGAGCATTACAAAAATGTATTACAGGACATGCATGTGTGATGGTGTTAACAGAGACAGCCTAAAGGTTTATGACTGGCGGACCATGCATGTGCAATGGGACTAATGGGCCTATCACTGGTGGGACAATAGGATTTGTGAATGGCGGGGCACTCACGTGTGATGGCAATAGGAAAGACTGGACATGTAGTCCCAGAAGGTGAATCAGCAGTGTATCAATGAGGTTCTGAGAGTGCACTCCTTGGGAGAAACAGCACAAAGGTATCAGGAGGCTGTGGCTGAAAACACACTTGAAATGTACAGTAATGGTTCATTGGACATTTTTTGAAAACTTTTGTATTGTTCTAAATTAGGTAAGAGTGATGCACTGATGATAAAAAGCTTGAGGCTTTAGTACTACTAAATACTAAGTTCATGTAGTTAAACATTTTTGGCTAAAATGCTTCATCTGTAGACAATACAAACACCTAATCAATATAAAAAAATAGCACAACATAAGGGGCATGGCCTAAACATTTATTCCTTTTGTTCAGGATTTGCCTTTACACACTCTGTGCCCAGGCACCCTATTTGAGGCTGTAAATCAGGGACACGTGGTGACAAGGTTTGGGTAGCAGCGTGATTAGGTTTGACCTGTATAGTGACTTGATTTGGGCTGTATGGCAACTAGGTTTGGGATGTATGGTTATTAGGTGTAGGTTGTATAGTGACTAGGTTTGATTGGCACGGTGACTAGGTTTGATTGGCACGGTGACTAGGTTTGATTGGCACGGTGACTAGGTTTGGTTGGCACGGTGACTAGGTTTTGTTGGCACGGTGACTAGGTTTTGTTGGCACGGTGACTAGGTTTTGTTTGCACGGTGACTAGGTTTTGTTGGCACGGTGACTAGGTTTTGTTGGCACGGTGACTAGGTTTTGTTGGCACGGTGACTAGATTTGGTTGGCACGGTGACTAGGTGTGGTTTGCACGGTGACTAGATTTGGTTGTATGGCTATTAGGTTTGTTGTATTGTGACCATGTTTGGGTTGTATGGGGACTAGGTTTTGGTTGTATGGTTATTAGGTTTTTTTGTATTGTGACAATTTTTGGGTTGTACGGTAATTAGGTATGGGTTGCATGGTGACTAGGTTTGAATTGCGTGGTGACTAGGTTTGAGTTGCGTGGTGACTAGGTTTGAATTGCGTGGTGACTAGGTTTGAATTGCGTGGTGACTAGGTTTGAATTGCGTGGTGACTAGGTTTGAGTTGCGTGGTGACTAGGTTTGAGTTGCGTGGTGACTAGGTTTGAGTTGCGTGGTGACTAGGTTTGAGTTGCGTGGTGACTAGGTTTGAGTTGCGTGGTGACTAGGTTTGAGTTGCGTGGTGACTAGGTTTGAGTTGCGTGGTGACTAGGTTTGAGTTGCGTGGTGACTAGGTTTGAGTTGCGTGGTGACTAGGTTTGAGTTGCGTGGTGACTAGGTTTGAGTTGCGTGGTGACTAGGTTTGAGTTGCGTGGTGACTAGGTTTGAGTTGCGTGGTGACTAGGTTTGAGTTGCGTGGTGACTAGGTTTGAGTTGCGTGGTGACTAGGTTTGAGTTGCGTGGTGACTAGGTTTGAGTTGCGTGGTGACTAGGTTTGAGTTGCGTGGTGACTAGGTTTGAGTTGCGTGGTGACTAGGTTTGAGTTGCGTGGTGACTAGGTTTGAGTTGCGTGGTGACTAGGTTTGAGTTGCGTGGTGACTAGGTTTGAGTTGCGTGGTGACTAGGTTTGAGTTGCGTGGTGACTAGGTTTGAGTTGCGTGGTGACTAGGTTTGAGTTGCGTGGTGACTAGGTTTGAGTTGCGTGGTGACTAGGTTTGAGTTGCGTGGTGACTAGGTTTGAGTTGCGTGGTGACTAGGTTTGAGTTGCGTGGTGACTAGGTTTGAGTTGCGTGGTGACTAGGTTTGAGTTGCGTGGTGACTAGGTTTGAGTTGCGTGGTGACTAGGTTTGAGTTGCGTGGTGACTAGGTTTGAGTTGCGTGGTGACTAGGTTTGAGTTGCGTGGTGACTAGGTTTGAGTTGCGTGGTGACTAGGTTTGAGTTGCGTGGTGACTAGGTTTGAGTTGCGTGGTGACTAGGTTTGAGTTGCGTGGTGACTAGGTTTGAGTTGCGTGGTGACTAGGTTTGAGTTGCGTGGTGACTAGGTTTGAGTTGCGTGGTGACTAGGTTTGAGTTGCGTGGTGACTAGGTTTGAGTTGCGTGGTGACTAGGTTTGAGTTGCGTGGTGACTAGGTTTGAGTTGCGTGGTGACTAGGTTTGAGTTGCGTGGTGACTAGGTTTGAGTTGCGTGGTGACTAGGTTTGAGTTGCGTGGTGACTAGGTTTGAGTTGCGTGGTGACTAGGTTTGAGTTGCGTGGTGACTAGGTTTGAGTTGCGTGGTGACTAGGTTTGAGTTGCGTGGTGACTAGGTTTGAGTTGCGTGGTGACTAGGTTTGAGTTGCGTGGTGACTAGGTTTGAGTTGCGTGGTGACTAGGTTTGAGTTGCGTGGTGACTAGGTTTGAGTTGCGTGGTGACTAGGTTTGAGTTGCGTGGTGACTAGGTTTGAGTTGCGTGGTGACTAGGTTTGAGTTGCGTGGTGACTAGGTTTGAGTTGCGTGGTGACTAGGTTTGAGTTGCGTGGTGACTAGGTTTGAGTTGCGTGGTGACTAGGTTTGAGTTGCGTGGTGACTAGGTTTGAGTTGCGTGGTGACTAGGTTTGAGTTGCGTGGTGACTAGGTTTGAGTTGCGTGGTGACTAGGTTTGAGTTGCGTGGTGACTAGGTTTGAGTTGCGTGGTGACTAGGTTTGAGTTGCGTGGTGACTAGGTTTGAGTTGCGTGGTGACTAGGTTTGAGTTGCGTGGTGACTAGGTTTGAGTTGCGTGGTGACTAGGTTTGAGTTGCGTGGTGACTAGGTTTGAGTTGCGTGGTGACTAGGTTTGAGTTGCGTGGTGACTAGGTTTGAGTTGCGTGGTGACTAGGTTTGAGTTGCGTGGTGACTAGGTTTGAGTTGCGTGGTGACTAGGTTTGAGTTGCGTGGTGACTAGGTTTGAGTTGCGTGGTGACTAGGTTTGAGTTGCGTGGTGACTAGGTTTGAGTTGCGTGGTGACTAGGTTTGAGTTGCGTGGTGACTAGGTTTGAGTTGCGTGGTGACTAGGTTTGAGTTGCGTGGTGACTAGGTTTGAGTTGCGTGGTGACTAGGTTTGAGTTGCGTGGTGACTAGGTTTGAGTTGCGTGGTGACTAGGTTTGAGTTGCGTGGTGACTAGGTTTGAGTTGCGTGGTGACTAGGTTTGAGTTGCGTGGTGACTAGGTTTGAGTTGCGTGGTGACTAGGTTTGAGTTGCGTGGTGACTAGGTTTGAGTTGCGTGGTGACTAGGTTTGAGTTGCGTGGTGACTAGGTTTGAGTTGCGTGGTGACTAGGTTTGAGTTGCGTGGTGACTAGGTTTGAGTTGCGTGGTGACTAGGTTTGAGTTGCGTGGTGACTAGGTTTGAGTTGCGTGGTGACTAGGTTTGAGTTGCGTGGTGACTAGGTTTGAGTTGCGTGGTGACTAGGTTTGAGTTGCGTGGTGACTAGGTTTGAGTTGCGTGGTGACTAGGTTTGAGTTGCGTGGTGACTAGGTTTGAGTTGCGTGGTGACTAGGTTTGAGTTGCGTGGTGACTAGGTTTGAGTTGCGTGGTGACTAGGTTTGAGTTGCGTGGTGACTAGGTTTGAGTTGCGTGGTGACTAGGTTTGAGTTGCGTGGTGACTAGGTTTGAGTTGCGTGGTGACTAGGTTTGAGTTGCGTGGTGACTAGGTTTGAGTTGCGTGGTGACTAGGTTTGAGTTGCGTGGTGACTAGGTTTGAGTTGCGTGGTGACTAGGTTTGAGTTGCGTGGTGACTAGGTTTGAGTTGCGTGGTGACTAGGTTTGAGTTGCGTGGTGACTAGGTTTGAGTTGCGTGGTGACTAGGTTTGAGTTGCGTGGTGACTAGGTTTGAGTTGCGTGGTGACTAGGTTTGAGTTGCGTGGTGACTAGGTTTGAGTTGCGTGGTGACTAGGTTTGAGTTGCGTGGTGACTAGGTTTGGGTGGTATAGTAATTAGGTTTGGGATGTATGTTTTTTTGGTTTGGTTTGTATGGTGATTAGGTATGGGTGGTATGGTGATTAAGTATGGGTTATACAGCATACCTTTGATTCATCTGGTTGTTGGCTTTTCTATATTTTTCCCTTAATTTACTTTCTATTAGTGAACATCTAGTTGACAAGCCCAGAACATTTGCATGCATGCTTATCACATGATCAGAGAGGATGTTACTGGTCACAGGTAGTGGCTATTTCCGTACACTTGTGTCATAAGTCATGTGTTTAAGGTACAAACAAGGAACAGAACATGCTGGACAAACTGGCTTATAACGTCAGAAGCCTTCTACAGGATCACTCATCATCAGCTAAGTAATTACACACGTGCGTGGGATGGTGTGTCAGTCTGTCTGCCAGGTCATGTGACATCCACATTTGAAGGACTATTAACCCCTTCTATTTCACAAATATAATATAATTCTTCCTTCAGCCATATTCAAAAAACTGAACTAATTCATAAGTGCAGCAACTCATACCAACTAATCACAATCTACCATGTACAGGTCTGTTCAAGACAAAGTGAATTATTTGATGAATTTTCACTTTTTATACTGAATATTGCTGATGTACCTGTATTGGTTTACAGTATACAAATCATTAATCAGAATGCCTGGGATAAGCACTTTCTGTTCAGGAAATCTGATTCATGCTGAAACTTCCAGTGCAGTTTAAAGTGTCATTTCATTTGCGTTAAAAGAAAATCAGTCCCCTCTGAGTGGTCTGTGTACATTGCAAGGACTTTAACAGGCTTTGTTGCAGATTCCTACCTGTTTCTGTTCTGAAATGAAAGCAGTTTGTTTCACAATGTCCTTTCCAAAATGATTCCTGAAAGGGAGGGTAGGGTTCACCTACCTACCTACCTACCTGGTGCATTGATAGTGCATCCATTTAGAAACAGTTAAGTATTTCACCAAACATCTAATTTCTATTGCAATCACAGGCAAGAAATGACATTTCTGGAGGTGGTCTGTACACGAACGATGTACAGACCCCCCCGGTTGCCATATTGCATTGAAGTTTTTGAAAATGACAGAGGCTTTAGATTACATTGGAAAGGTAATTTTTAATAACACTTAATTACCAAATAGCTTGTATAGCAATGTTATATGCTGTATTATGTTTGCTACTTTATTTTAACTAAAGTGGAGCTTTCCTTTAATGTGAAAGTTAGAATCCGAATGTTTCTTATTGGACAGCATTGCTATTTCTGACAATCAAACATGGTTTGTTTGTTTTATACCCTTAGAACCTCTGTCATTTTTGTTATTCCTGTCTTTCCGCCTGTTATGGAGATTCGCTCTTTCTAATAAACCTGATCACCAATGTCACCAGGAATGAAAGTGAGGGTAAATCCAAAACTTAAGAGTTGCTTCCGTAACAGGAACAGAGGGGAAATCTTCCAATGGGGACACTTGTTCCTGTGACAACTATTCACAATTAAGAAGGCATTTGCCTCACTATAGAATGATATCCCCCCACTTCCTGTTGAGTCCACAGGACAGGGAGTGAAGGGAAATCTCCCTAATAAAGATGAATATATGTCACCAGCACACCAACAGTATTGCAGTCCGAAGTGTTCGTTTATTGGACTGTCATGTCACCAAAACTAGTGCTTTCTGGGGCACGCAGGATCCCCTCCATCAGGCTCAGCAATGACACAGTGTTCAAGATTACACCACATTATATAGACCAACAGATAGAAATGAATCACCAATCAAAGTTAATTGACGTCATCATAATGACTTTTTGTATCTCCCTAATAAGACACAGATGGGAAAAAAAACTTACAAGGGTTTCTCCCCTACCAATCTCTATCCAAAATGAAAAAAAGTTTTGTCTTCAGGTATACTTCAGGCAAAATAGCCAGAAAGCTCTGAAGCTTTCTAATCAGATATGAACATTTTGCACTTAAATTTCAACATGGCCATAAATGTGAGCTTGGGAATATGTACCCCATGTGTTCCTGGGTTCCTGATCACCCACGAGTATTGGAACGTGATTGAGAGACTGTACAGAAACATGACAAGAGTATGCTGACCGCCCTCCTGGACGAGATATGAGAACCCAGCTGAATCTTGCTGCAATAGATGTTATAAAACATGGATTAAGGATACATTGATTGTTAATAGTGTCTGTGTTCTCTGCATTGCATCAGTGGTTCTGTTTAATTTTACCTGTTGCAGTCCCTCCTCAGCGATTTTCCATCCTACGTTATACTGCATGAATAATTTCAACAGTGAGTGGGCTCTGCAGTATATACATTATACATGCTTCTGTTTAACATACAGCAGCCTCTGGATTTTGTTTCTATAAACATTCTGGTCCAAAATGATATAAATTCCAGTTTCCTATAGAAAAACTGAAATATCAATAAATGTTTACAAAAACACATTTTATGAAGCAAGTTTAAAAAAAAGGGAAATATGGCCTTGTTTAACTATTTAAAGGTGATATCAGAGAGCATGGTTGATGTACTCCCTGACAGAGGGCCCTCTCAAGGTTTTCCTCGTTGGCTCCTTAAAGTGACATTAAACCCTCAGATTTTTTAACATAAAACAATACTGTAATGTGTGCCTTACTGTAATCCATGGTTGTTTCCCTTCTCTTTGCTGCTCTTCCTTTGAAATCTGCATCTGTTCTTATGCTGGACAGAACTTCTGTTTTGCAGCAGACTGCCTTGTCTCTGAAATGGATACATGGTGTCTGTGTGTAGGTTCACAACCTGAGCCAGCACTACAGGAAGAGGCACTCCGCTGCAAAGGGAAGTTCTCCCCCAGCATGAGAAGACATGAGGATTTAAAAGGAACAGCAGCAAAGAGAAGGGAAACAACCATGGATTACAGTAAGGCACACATTACAGTATTGGTTTATGTTAAAAAATCTGAGGGTTTAATGTCACTTTAAGGAACATTACAAAGTGACAAACACCAGGTCTTATATACCAGTGCTAACTGCCTGACCGGTCCATTTCTACCTGGACTGGGTCATGCCTGTTACGTGTTGCCCAAGCCAGTCTACAAGTACATTGGAAACCATGACCTAATCACCATTACACCTCTGCTGATAAGGAGGTACCAGCTTCTGCTCCACCATGGAAGTGTCTCCAAGTCATAGAGAACTCTGAAATGGATACATGGTGTCTGTGTGTAGGTTCACAACCTGAGCCAGCACTACAGGAAGAGGCACTCCGCTGCAAAGGGAAGTTCTCCCCCAGCATGAGAAGACATGAGGATTTAAAAGGAACAGCAGCAAAGAGAAGGGAAACAACCATGGATTACAGTAAGGCACACATTACAGTATTGGTTTATGTTAAAAAATCTGAGGGTTTAATGTCACTTTAAGGAACATTACAAAGTGACAAACACCAGGTCTTATATACCAGTGCTAACTGCCTGACCGGTCCATTTCTACCTGGACTGGGTCATGCCTGTTACGTGTTGCCCAAGCCAGTCTACAAGTACATTGGAAACCATGACCTAATCACCATTACACCTCTGCTGATAAGGAGGTACCAGCTTCTGCTCCACCATGGAAGTGTCTCCAAGTCATAGAGACTATTGGGTTACAGTCTAAATGGACAGTATATAGTTTACTACTTTTCAAAAGAACTCCTTACTGCGCATTTGACTGGGGCCCCCGATGCAGACCTATGAGATCCTCAATGGACACGTTTAGGACTTATATTATAGTTTTATAAGGGAAAGTGAACTGTTAAATTATATTTGTAGATATTGTCAAAACTGTGAATATAAAAAACTTAAAAATATTAAACTTGTTGCTCTCTCTGCTTAAACCATGTCTCTTATTTTCAGTGTGCAGTCGCTGCTTAATAGAGATGTCTATTTTATACAATTTTCTAATTCACTGTGTCATAGGATTTTGAGGGTGTCACCATACTTAGGTAGGAGCTGTACCCACATACCTATCAAAGCCAAAACTTTTGAGTGTGTTAGGATTTTTGTACTTATCTGATAATCCTTTTCCTGGAATCCATTGGGTGACACAGGAAATCTTAACCTTCTGCTTATGCGGCCAAAAAAACCAAACTGTAGGCAAGCCCTGGGTAACCCCTCCACTACCGGCATGCTTCAGTTTTGCAGCGCAGCAGTATGAATAGCATAATCATAAACACACAGGGATGGAACATGTGTCTCCTCAATGGATTCCAAGACAAAACAAAAATCCAATTTTCTTTCTCATCCATTAAGGGATACAGGAAGTCTTATACTTAAGGATGTCCAAGAGCAGTCCAAATGAGTGGTGGAAAACACAGCAAACAAGGGGCTCCCGCCTGACATCCTTTGATTGAAAAATCTATGAAGCCAGGTAGAATATTGTCAGCTGAACAATCCAATCAGATGCTGACGCTGTTCAGCTATTTTGAGAGCCGACAGAGTCAAATGTCAAATTACAATCGCTGCAGCGGGAGGTTCCTCCATCAATGCTGTGTAGCCTGGATGGAGGAATCTGTTTTCTAAAAGTGTATACCCAGCTTCACTCAGAACTCTTCTAATTAGGAGCAGCCAGCATATAAAGAAAAAATAAATCACTGAACAATACTAAATTATAATACAAAGTGCTGTTTGCACATTCAATTTGTCCTTTGTGAATTTGCTCCACACTTATAACTGAAATTGTATCCACAGTGTACTCAGATGTATTCAAAAACAAATATTTAATTATAGCAATATTCTATAATAAAGTTCAAATGTTCCTCAACATCCATTGTGTCCTTTTTTTATCTTTGCTGGGTAATGATACAGTGACTAAAAACAAAGTTGTGATCTGCATGTGCACCATCACCCTCATGTGGAATTGAACTCACCCTCTAGAGTGGACTTTAATTAATAAATAAGGTCAAGAGCGCTTTTTCCTAACAAGAGGTTATGCTCCTCCTCATAAGATAAAACTTACATAAAAAGTGCACCACAAACTGTGTACTGGAATAAGAGTGTATGGTAACAGATAAATGTTCCGGCCTCAGGCAGATGGATAATGCCACAAAACTCCTTTACAATTGACTCAATTGACCTTACCAGCAAGCAGGCTGACGTCACTAGACTATGCCCTACATGTGACTTGAACTTGACTGGCCCCAACAAAGTTCAGTGTTCGGTCCTCCTATAGACCGCAGTATAAAAACTGAGAGTTAGGACTTCCTGTGTCCTATATGACTTTCCTGTGTGGGCAGGAAAGAAAATTACATTAGAGAGAATCCTTATACAGCCTCATTTGGTGCCAAAGGGCAGCATTGCTCAACCTTTTTTTCTCTTAGGGCACCCTTTAAAAGTATGCAAAATGTTGAGGCACATCATTCTAAAATGTAATGGATTTTAAGGAGGGACGCCACCAAAAACACACAAAAAGTGGGGTTCCTCCTTGACATTAAAGTCCCCTTTCAAATCAAGAGCCCTCCTTCATATCAGCATCCCCATTTCACATCAGAGTCTCCTCTTCACATCAGGAGCCCCCCTTTCACATCACAATCTTTCTTTATATCAGAGCCCTCCTTTCATATCCGAGTTCTTTCTTCACATCACAAACTTTTGAGACTCCACTAAGGAAGCCAAGAGGTAACCCCAGGGTGCCATTAAACCCTTGTTGACAAAGGCTGTCATAGAGCATAGTTTAATTTAGACTAAAAACCCAACTGTTAAGATCCCAGTAGTCTAATCAGTAAAATATTATATGGCTACTGTCATTTACATTTACAATAAACCCAATAGGGTTTTAGGCTGATGTGTGTTCTAGCAGTTCTATAAAAAGTCAGATTGTCTCCCCAGAGGAGAAGTCACTAAAGTCATTATTAGGTGTGTCTATGAGACAATTTCATTGTATAATGCAGTTCTTGTCTAATAATACCATGTAGTTCCTTTTGTGGTTAAAGCCATGCCCCATCTGTGTCCACTTCCCTCAGACACCTTTAGATTCCTGTGATGGTAAGAGTATGAATTCACAATGTTCTCTGTATCTTCCCCACCCAACAGGATTTCTGTTTCCAAGAAGGGAATCCCACATAGATGAGATGTAGTCACAGAGGTCCCTGGGGTCACATAAAGAGGAAATGAGCACTCAGCCTTTCTATAGACACTTATGAACGTCTCATGTACTGAGTGTAATATCATTATGATACTTTTTTTTCAGCAGACTGGCTTTCAGCCTACTTCGTGTTTATTGGCAAATGACAGCTAACACCATGATGTGAATATTTCTAACATGCTGTGAATCATTGTTTTCTTCCACTAGAACCAGCCCTGGGCTAGGAGACTAGAATGCCTCAGTGTTGTTTTTCAGTTTATACATTCTTTAAGTCTGCTACATCTTTATTTTTACTATGTATGTAAAATATTTATTTAGCAAAAAACATTTTCAGCTGCTATCTTTTTTTTTAAGCTCCCCACCCACTCCTTCCCCCCCCCTCCCCTTCTTCTCTCTTTCTGTTCTCTTACTGATCCCCTCTCTTCTGCCCTACTTATCTGCCACTCTTCACACCCAATGTCTTTTACTCTAGGTCTTCTGGTTTTCTTTCGGTTCTTCTTTCTGGCTACCAGTTCAATACCCATCGATACTCATCTTCGGGTACTATGCCCACCACAGAAACACCAGCTTCACCACAAGCCTATGGTAGTATGCTGGGTTGTTGACGTAGTCAGTTTCACACTAAATCTATCTATACGCATGTCGGACTATAGTCCAAGCACATATCTTATAATATGATCAAGCGAATATTACTATCCACTATGGTACACGCGTATCTATACTGTAACCCTTTCCTATGTTATTTGACATATTTTGTATGCACTTTTATGATCAATAAAACAAAATTTTTGTTGAAAAAAAAAACTTTTACTTTACCAAGATCTGTGGTCACGCTGCTGGACCTGAGTCTTCTATCTTCCTCATTGCAGAGTTGAGGGCCCTTTGGGTGCCCATGTCACTGCCTGTCCAGTGGCAGGATCTTTCTAGACTTGAAGACTGCAGTAGCATGATGATGTCACAATGAGGAGACCAAACAGCACCGGCACAGACCGTAGCTCTGGATGGTCTCCACTCACAGAAGAACCAATAGTGAGAAAATTGTGTTTTACATTTTTATTTAAAGAAAAAAAAGAATAGGTGGGAGGGGGTAATAGATGGGGGTTCACTTTAGCTGGAGATGGCCCTTAATACAAGATATACCTATAACGCTAGTTTTCACACAGCATCATTTGTTTTCTACAAAGAGAACACAGCAGCATTTTTCTTCTGTTACAAAGTGTGCTGGGGACCCCTTTTATACTGTTATCCTTTATACTGTCTCACTGTAAAGTCAATATTGGGAAATTAATCATCTATCTAAATCATTCAGCTGTATGTGTAATTTGAGTTTGAGCTACTGAGCTCTTTAAACAAAATGTTTGTATTTTTCAGCAACTCCGATGGAGCCATTGAGCAGTGGGGAAGCACAGGGATGGAAAATATAAGTGGATCGGGGAGTAGGTCCTCTGAATGGCCAAAGTGACAAAACCTCAACCCCATTTAGGATTAGTATTGACTTAGTAGCATGAAATCAACCCCTTTCTGACAACTGCCGCGTAGGGGCACTTGGAAATCAAATGAGGAATCAGTCCACAAGGAAATAATATCAGGCTATTGATTAGTTAAAAGTCAGATATTGGGCTATCCACTCTCTGCTGCTCGGCCCCTTTGAGAATAGCAGGGAAGCAATTGCAGATCCAGATGTAGCATCGGCTGAGGCGAAAAGGCTCTTCACTCCAGTTTGGCGGAACGTGCTAAATCCTTATTGGCACTGGACAGCCCAGAGGACCTCACATAGACCAAGAGATATGGAGCTATAAATTGACCATTCTGGCATGGTCACCAGATCTCCATAAGGTCTTTAAAGACCACTGTGATCTGATTATCTGTTCGGTTAGGGAGATATCTCATTCAGCATGGTATGAAGTTAGTGTGGAATTATTTAATGACATGACAGGGTAGTGTCCTCCCCATTGTTCTCTATTGATCTGTTGTACAAAGTCAAGCCAACACCACAAAAAGCTTATTAAGGGTCATTATAAAGTGTATATCCAACCAAAAATAAAGCAATGCCAGAGAATGGAGTGATGTGTCTGCTAATATCTGGGATCAGGGCAGGCGGGTTGTGGCACTCAGCCTCTGTGTCGTCTGAGTTCTGATTGCTTTGTTGTATAAGTCCATTGTTGCGGAATTTCAGGAAGATTATGAGGAACATTATCAGCAGCATCTAATTATTTCTGATAATCAAGACTGTTAATTACTGTATAATCTTTTCTCTCTTTTCTGGTATTTAAAATGTCTGAATGCCAAATATGTGTGTAAATGATGGGGGATAAGGCATGTAGACATTAAGCACCCTCTTGAGAGTCTGAGTCAGAGCTCTGCCTGCACCATCCTTTCAGTCATTACTAATATAAACAGCTCTCTTCCTCCCTGTGTCACTGATCGGTGTCAGGTCAGTGTCCCAGCATTCATTATCACACACCCAAAGTCTTAACGGGAATCTATGTCTGTCCAAGTGCCAAGGAGTCTTCATTCTTGAAGGAAGATGTACGGAATTTATGTTTGTATAGAAAGCCTTGTTTTGTCTCAGATCCTTCCGATAAAGTCCAGCTAATTTAGGCTTCAGCTTGGAATAAGACACTGAACATATTTTAGAACTTATAGTAAGATACGTGCCAGAATAAAATATAGTAGGGCTGCGGAAATTAAGGATTAATTTCTCGATTAATCGTTAAACATTTTGATCGACGGAGCCCAAGTGGCACCGTCGGCTAACAAAGGGAAGGGGGGAGGAGTCCGGTGACGTCACGGACATCAATGTTACCAGACTCCTCCCCCCTTCCCCAAGTGGTTCCGTCGGCTAACAAAGGGAAGGGGGAGGAGTCCAGTGACGTTGATGTCCGTGACGTCACCGGACTCCTCCCCCTTCACTTCATTAGCCGACGGAGCCACTTGGGCCGGTGAGTACTTGTTCTGCACGAGCGCCAGCAAAGGCATTGCAGACATCCCAACTCTCCAAGATGCTCCGGGAGTCTCCCGCAGTTAGATAGCAGCCCCCGGCTGCCCGGGAGAGAGACACTTCCTCCCGGAAAGGTTTATCTGCTCGATCGAGCAGATTAAACCTTTCCCTGCGATCGTTTTTTCTTTTCTTTTCTGACATCGGAAGCCGCGGCCCAACCGTCAGTCAGAAAAGAATAAAAAAGGCATACGAATGCATAGCTAGATTCCTATTGGTTATTGCACTTTGCAATAGCCAATAGCAAACTAGCTAATGCACCCGCCCACTGCTGCTGTCAATCAGCAGAGGGGGACCTGAATTTTTCTATCAGATCCTCTTCTGGTGATTGAAAGCAGCAGAGGACGGGTGCAACATATTGAGTGGGGCACGTGAGATTAATAACGTGCTGGATTTGTGTGATCTTAGTTCATTTTATTACTTTATTGCTGTGCTGTATGTGTATAGGCCAATGTAGTTGGATCTGTATGTGCGTTATAATTAATCGAAATTAATCGATTAAAATTTTTTTCGATTAATTGAACATTAAAATTTTTATCAGTACCAGCTCTAAAATATAGAAAACCAGTAAACATGCAGAACATTATGGGGATTATTAACTACTAAAGAGCCGAAGGATTTAGCCGAACGTTCGGCGTTGACGTGCTGTTTTGGTTTTTTTTCAGTTACATTTTTCATTCTGTTCACTACCTCTGAGGTAGCGAACAGAATAACCGAGCCAAATGCTGAGTCAAGCATTCGGCTATTCACTCTGCTTTTCGGCCCCTTTGAGAATAGGGGTGAACAGCAGGGAAGCAACTGCAGATCCAGATGTTGCATCGGCTGAAGCAAACAGGCTCTTCGCTCCAGTTTGGCCAAACATGCTAAAGCTGTTCGGCCGAACTGAAGGGAGGTGAACCGGGCTGAATGCAGCCCATGTACAGCTAAAAATAGCCATTCAGGGCTGCAGTGAATAGCCGAGAGGCTTCAGCTCCCTTAACTTCGGCTCGGTTATTCATTCGGCTGCCTTTGGCAGCTTAGTTATTAACCCTGTGACGGAACCCAGTACTCAGGTTGAGTATGTCCGCCGCTGTATTCTTCTTGCTCAGGAGATATTGCAACCCGCTGATCCTTAGCTCCCAGTTTCCCCAGTCACTGGTCGAGACTCAAGTGTAGGGTGAAACAAACTCTGATTTATTGATCAACTGAGCAACTGTGCAACCTTTTATACAGCAAGTGATCAGATCAGATTATAATCCCATCACATCCACCCTGCCTTCCCCAGACAATCTGTCTGCACAACACCACAGGGTTCCACCTGCTAACGAGCTCCAGACAGCCGTAGCAGGAGCCTGGCCAGAATGTCATAATCTTGAGCTCTTTCAGAATACAATGGGAGATAACGAGGGGTGGTGCTGACATTCTTTTGATAAACAGGTTACACAGCATAACACACTTAAACATAACCCAACACCAATACACACACATAACCTATAAACTGATTACCATGTCGTCACAAACACCACATGTTGTGTACTTGTGTTTTTCTGATTGTGTGCCACAGAAAACTCTAGTGGATGTTGCAAATCCTTTCACAGCAGCTGGAAGCTATTTCTAGGAAGTTATTGGGGAAGAATTCAGGTCCAAATTCTAAATCAGAGGTGGCCAACTTCTCTGATATTGGGGCCTCAGCTACCATCCCTGAGATCACCAAAGGAATACACATATGCCAAAGCTTACATATGCAACTGCAATTGATGGCCCTAAGCTTCTTAAAGAAAACCTGTCAGCCATCAAGAGAAATGGCATACATTTTGCACGTGGAGCCTTTACTCAACATGTTAATTCACCAGTTCACTTTTCGCCTTAAGCCTCAGCAATGTTCAAACTGAAGTGGTGTGTTGCATGTTTCTGCTTACATAATGGCTGCCATTATGTGCATTATGTCTTAGTGAAGTGTAAGTTGCTGATGAACTGGTGGGGTACCTTTTGTTTTCTCTGCCATTCCAATATCCTGATAGGTCAAGCGGCATCCCTTACAGCAACGGCAATGGTGGCCTCTGCACACATGGCAGGGATCCGGTACTTGATCTTGTGCAGCACTGGGCCTCTGCCGGCTTTCCTGTCAGTGCAAATACATAGATCCTAACTGAGCTACCTCGTGCTTGGTACCACAGCTGTATATTGTGCTCAGCTCTGCAAATTATGCTTCCTACTCACTCATGCCGGCCTGTGTAGGATAACCTCAGTCTTCTGATAGTGAGGAATGTCAGAGGATGGACAGAGGGTACTAAAAATCTGCTTGTGGGTGGAGTAGGAAGGGAGGGGTCATTGGCCATGGCTTCTATCAACATTTCACCAGCTTGGTCCATGATATAACAATCAGGTGAAAACACTACTGTGTACTATACAAGGACCTGTGGGCTGCACAGCAGATACTATGGGTCTGTATGTGGCCTGTGGGTTATGCATACCTTCCAACTATCCATCATTTGGAGGGACTGTCCCTCAATTGGAACCAAATCTCTCTGTCCCTCTTTCCTCCTCAATTGTCCCCCTTTTTTTGGTCTAATGTACAGATAATGTAACTATGAAAAGGATCTATTCAACTACCAAAAGTGTTATTCTGCACTAAAACCTTCATTCTAGCTCTTAATTATCTTGTTTGCTATTTCGAAAAGCCATAATAAAGGACAATAAGGAGTAAAAATGTATATGCCAATAATGTTTGGCATGCAGATTGTTAATCGTCACATAACTGGGGGCATGGCAGGGGTGTGTCCATAAATAAATACCTAAATAAATAACTAAATATATTGTAATGGAAGGCGTCCCTCTTCTTATCTCAGAAAGTTGGGAGGTATGTGTTATGTGTTGATGTAATAACTGCTATGTTACCTGTGACATGACGTATCTCCTACTATAGGCTGAAATATTTATGGACTGCACTAATGCCCAATATTGGAAAAACACTAAGGGGTCTATTCACAAAGCTGCCGAAGGCAGCCGAGTGAATGACCGATCAGAAGTGAAGTGAGCCGAACACTGTTCGGCTAGTGTTGGAATGTGCTATGCATGTCACCGCAGAGAGTCTCAAAGACTACCTGTGCCTGTGACTGGGTAGGGGTGCACAGGCTACCTGATGATGTGCTCAAATATAGCTGATGGTGGACATGGCAGGTTGCAATGCTTTACAAAAAGTGACAACGCCGCCACATGCCGCATGCCACAGCAGTGTTGGCAGCCTATTAAAGGAAGTGGCAGCTGTGATGTTTGTCATCTAAAAAGGTGAAGAGTAGAATAAAGTATTAGAAGAAAAAATATATAGAAGTAAAGGGTTAGATGCACTTTAAAAGCAACATTTGCCTGTACTAGGCTACACCCTGGTTCAACCAAGCTCTGACCTAATCTGACTATAATTAGAAGGATCACATTCAGTTGTGAGGGTTGCTACCACATGCGATCATCCTGCTCGCCTGTAACCACTGTGACCCATCATATGATTTTTAGCCTCACAGTCAAATTTTAATTGATGAATCAATGTTATAGTCATTCAGTTTCACATCTCAAAGATTCATCCCTGGTGACCTAGATGTTAGATTCACCCCTTGGTGAAACTGACGTCTATGTTAGTCATAAACCTTTCTTACTGTCTATTGGCATCATACCAGACTGGCACTGGCAAAACCTGGCTCCATAATGACAATTTGCATGATATTTATTCTCCAAGTGGAAGACTGTAACTTACGTCAGACTCTGGAATTTAGAAGGATATGCCGGTATTTGAACTCTGTATCTAGTAATGTTAGTGATATTTGTCATTTAATTTGTACAGAGTATATTGAGGGTAAGGAATCTTCCACCCAGCCGTAGACTGGGTAATGGTACAATTAGGAATCTTCCACCCAGCTATGAGCTGGGCAATGGTCTAATTATAAACCTTCCGCTCAGCCATATGCTGGGCAGTGGTCTATTTATGAATGTTTTCCCAGCCATAACCTGTACATTGGTTTACTTATGAATCTTCCACCCAGCTATGTGCTGGGCAATGGTTTATTTATAAAGCTTCCGCCCAGCTATACAATGGGCAATTGTCTATTTTTAAATATTCCACCCAACTGTATGGTGGGCAATGTTTATGTATGAATCCTCCTCCCAGCTATACACTGGGCAATGGTCTATTTTCAAACATTCTGCCCAGCTATATGCTGGGCAATGGTCTATTTATGAATCTTCCACCCAGCCATACGCGGGCCAATGGTCTATATATATATGAATCTTCTATGGTCTATTTTCAAAAATTCTGCTCAGCTATATGCTGGGCAAAGGTCAGTTTATAAATCTAGTGATTTATTTCTGGATCTTCCGCCCAGCCATGCTCTGGCCAAACGCTGTTCACATAGGCATTCCTGCCACCGCATGGTTGGGTGGAAGATTCATAAATAGACCCCTTAATCTCAGGTAATGTATTTAAAACAGCTATTCCCAGTATTTACTGTATGAGTGTGCTACAAAAAAGTCATACTCTAGTCACAATTGCCATTTGCATGGCTGGGCTCTGTTGTGCTGACCCTTGGCTTCTTTAGGAGTTAGGGCTTGTGTAGCCGAGTGTTTCCACAATTTGCCAGCTTTTGCAGCTTTTTTGAATGCAAAAGTCTGCATCTGTCCTGCTTTGCCTGCAATGCAAATGCATCTAAAAAAGAACATGCTGCATACACAGAAACGTAATGCAAAGCAGTTTAAACGCAGCCTCAGAACTGCCATCCACACTGCACCATTGAGGTAAATGGTCTTTTAACTGATCAGGAAAAATATTATTAGTATGAAACCGTTCAGAAATAGATGATTGATCCCTAAAAAAAGACATACACTTGTACAGAAATCAATCTGGAATGGTAAGTAATCTTTAGAGGTATTCTGGGGCGTTGCTGTCGGAAAGCACACCTGTCATAAAAGAATGATATCGGCTACAATTGCTGAGTATAGAGATAAGGAATTTCAACATGTATCTAACTTCTATTTGCCGCATGCTCATTCCAGGTCAGTGACTCAAAAGTATCAAAGCCAGACACTACCAGGCCACCAGCATTTCCAGAAGGAGGTTAGCAATGGCAGCCTCTGGTATTTCTCATAGGACAGGTGCACTTTAAGGTTGAGAAAAAAGAAATTACAAATATGTGCAAGCATTCCTGAGTGGAGAATCCAGGTTAGAGCTTCATACCTGTTAATAACATAAAACTCTGACACCTATGTTCCTAAAAGTCATGTGAGGATTGTTTGATGGATGTTCATGGAGGAGAACAGACCTCACTAAAAAGATTAATGTAGAGTTATATCAGTGAAAGATAAGATACGGAGAATCCAGCCAGGGCTAGTAAAAGTATGGAATTTATCTTGGCGGTTATGATGTGGAAAGGTCAGGCAGTTATAAAACTATTAATGGGAGAAAGGTTTAGGTTATACATTTTAAGTAGAAGAGAAAAATTCCACATAAATTTTCCAAAATTACCAAGTATCAGGAACATAGATATAAAATATATAATTCTGTACAGGTGGCATATAATCCAACAACACTTAAAGAGACCCTATCGCCAGGCAATTAATTTCAAATCTTCCCATAAGATTTTATGTGCATCTGTGACTCAAGTGACTCCCTATAGCATGGCCATCCCTATAATGAGGCAGCCCGGGGCTGTTGCCTCACATGGCATCCCTTTAGGTCCCGAAGGGGGCGGCAGGCAGAGCGGCATGGCATGGCCGCTATGTGGCACAATGTGTACCTGCTGCCCCCTTTCTTGTCCAGAGCTAACAGCTCCTACCAGCCCGGGATAATCTGGCCAGAGTCCCACTGAGCTCCTGGCAACCAGTGACGTCACTGGTTGTCAGGAGCTGAGTGGGATGGTCTGGCCCAATGATTCGCTATAGAGAATAGCGCATCAAAAGGCGGTTACTTAATAAAACGAGACAGACGTCCCGTCTGTCCTGTTTTATTAAGTAACCGCCTTTTTTATGCGCTATTCTCTATAGCGAATCAAATCCATTTTCTTGTAGTTACATGATCAGTTACAAATCTGGTTTGACAGACCAATAATAGGTGCAATATACACTCGGATGTCCCAGAATCAAATCCTTTTTCCAGGATATTGACACCCTTGGCCTATACTGCTCCATTTCATTCCTCCCCTGATTGCCACATAAAAGATTATAAAGAGAGGGGAGGGGTGGAGTTGCTGGGTCAGCACAGACTGTAATTAGACACTCCCAAAAGAGGAGAGGTCTTTGACACACAAGGAAGGGGCTGTGTTAGGAAATGGACTTTTCCTGAATCAGCCAAATTTTTTTAACAAGTATATAAAAATGTTTATGGAAAGGACAATTCACATTCTTCATTTTTCTGCTCGTTTTCCTGGAATTTTTCCATTTAGTGACGTGGGGGCTGTGGAGCTAATATTTACCATAATGAACGTTCTCTGTACAGTGCTGGCAGATCTCATTATCAGTTGTAAGCTAGATTTGAACACTGTCCTAACAAAGATCTACATCCCTATGTATGAATCTGCCCCAAAGAAAAACTACATTTAAATTTATTTGTAGGTATGCTGTGTGGATGGGAACACATAATGAACATATAGTGGGTGTTGGTTTCTCAAATTTGATTGCAAAAGTGTAAATATACTTTAAAGTATATGAAAAGCCATTCTTTTTAGTTTTGAATAAAATGGTAAAGAGTTAGACCCCCTTATCAGGTTTTATTTGGTTTTTTTTTAACTTGGCTAGGCAAATGTACACCTCTCTATGTCCTGGTGACCATTGTAGGGATGTTCAGATACCAGTGCCGATAGTTGGCATTTTCATGAGAACTACCAACACCGAGTACGGTACTTGGTATCTGAACATCCCTAATTGTCCGGATGGGAAACCCAGAATTTTAGCATTGTCCCCAGAGCTGGAAGTGAGGGGAAATCCTCCAGTTGGGACTCATGTGCCTATGAAAACTCTAAAATGGGAATTCCATTGACTTTGGAGAGATTTCCTCTTATTCCCTCTTGTGTCTACTGGAAAGGATCTTAAAGAAAAGCACAGGCAGCAAAGAATATAAATTGATAATAAATATAAATATAGCTATTGCCCGCTATATGATGACAGTGCAGAGCCGCTCTGTGGCCGGGAAAGATCCTCCCCGCTTCCTGATTGATAGATGGCTCTGCCTCTCTAGATCCAGAGCCAGCTGTGCCCGCTCCCTCTCTTCTGTCCGTCCCTCCAGTCAGAGCTGGAGAAACAGGGAGGGGAGAGGGGGATCCCTACAGGGAGCGTTGACTGACAGTCACTGATCTCTGCAGGGCGAAGATCAGGAACTGAGCGATCAGTGGTATGTGATCGCTCAATTCTCGATCAATAGAGCCGACACGTGACAGCTGTAGTGTCACACGTCGATTCTAGTTACGGGGATGAATTTATTTCACTCTCCTCATAACTCTCCTTTTATCCTTGTTCCTACCCCTGTCCCTTTTGGTCTCATCTAATTGTCACCCTCTTTTATTGTTCTATAACTGTTTTAAAAATTAATTTAAAAAATCCCTTTTATGCAGTGAGTGCTGCCTTCTGTCAGCCCATCACTTTCACCAACTTCCTTGATTCCCAGTGTGCTTTTTGCATCCATTTCCCTGCTGCTTTATGTAATTCAGTCTCCATTTCTCAAGACTACATATCCCATCATGCATTGCTTCCAGCAAGCAATGGTAATGTTACATTGTTCAGATGTGGTTATTAGGTTATAACATGGTTATTAGGAGTGGGATAGGATTTATGGGAATTCAATATAGAACTACATATTTGTTTTTAATTTCTGACCATAGATATCCTTTAAGAAGAGGTATTGGGGGCCCTATCTATCTTAAGCACACTGTATGATATAATAAGTACTACTGATGGTCAGAGGTGCTCAAACATTTAACTAGGGAAGTCCTAGACAGCCCAAACTTTGCATTGGATTTTGTTTTCTTTTAGCTACATCAGGCAAAATAATATAAGACTTCAGATCAGATTTTGGCATACTATGTCCCACAAAACCTACTTTTTATTGGCGATAGAACTGAGCTAAAAGACATATTTCTCTTTACAGCAGCACACTGCTACAATCAGAAGAGAACATACTCTATGGACTGGAGCAGGGAGTGGAGATTGGTAATCCCAGGAGTGGATTTAGTGCACCATAATGTATGGCTGTGTACTGCTTCTATTAGGAGCCACAACCCACAAAGAATTATGAATGGGAGGTAATGCAGGGCTTGGTTTGTAATTACAACATTTGTACAATTGTACAGTTTACTGGCAACCCCAATGTGCCAATATGGCCGATCTGTGAGGCTGACCATTGAAACTAAAGAGCCTTTTCGTGCCATTGTTTTTATCAAATGAAAAAAATCAAATTGTGATGAATTTTTTTCACTGTACAATAAAAGTATGTGTTATATTGCACAGTGAAAAAAAAATCATCACAATTCTGTAACAAATATACAGTCTATACAATTCTATTTAAAGCTCAATGTGTACCATTATACCGTTACTTTTGTAATAAAACTAGGGCTGGTAATGATTAAAATTTTCCTTTTCGATTAATCGAAATTTTTTTTAATCGATTAATCGACTAATTTCGATTAATTATAACGCACATACAGATCCAACTACTTTTAGGTAATAGGGCGCGTTCTGATTTCTTGTAAAACCACACAAAATGGATCTCTAAGCTGGAATAAAAGTGCTGGTCCAGTATCCACAAATGTATGGGATGCTGACTGGGAAGTAGATACACTTGTAGAAAAAAAAAAACACCAAAAATATTGTCCTATCAATCATTATTGTAATTTGCACTGTTTTAGTTTACAATTGACCCCGTCAGTCACCCTAAAAAAAAAAAAAAAATCTTATTAGCAGTTTCCTGCTATAGAAGAGGTAATATACTCACCTATCCGGTGGCCCTTGTCTCCATCCAAGCACTGCAGCCTCCATCAGGCTCATTAGCATTTTACACTTCTGGGATTTGTACCCCACTGCACACTGTGGTTCCATCCACTGACCCGTACATCAATAATGTGTCCTGTAGGGGTTGGAGGATTAAACCACAGTGTGTAGTGAGGAATACAGGTATCCAACATTCCTGGAAGTGTTGAAAGCTGAAGAAACTGACAGAGGATGCAGCACTTGAACAGAGAGGTGAGTATATTACCCCTTTCTATTGCAGGGAACTGCCATTAGTATATGTTAGTATGAACCATGAGACTCACCGGCCCAAGTGATTCCGTCAGGTAACGAAGGGAAGGGGGAGGAGTCCAGTGACGTCACGGACATTGCCGTCACCGGACTCCTCCATCCTTCCCTTCGTTAGCCGTCACGGACAGCGACGTCACTGGACTCCTCCCCCCTTCCATTCGTTAGCCGACAGAGCCACTTGGGGAAGGGGGGAAGAGTTCGGTGACGTTGATGTCCGTGATGTCACCAGATCTCCAACGGAAGACCCGGAAGCCGATGGAGAGGTGAGTACCGATCAAAATAATTTTGATCGATCAAAAAAATGAACGATTAATCGAGGAATTAATCGTTAATTTCCGCAGCCCTAAATAAAACATCAGAATATCATTACCCATAATCTAAAAACTGAATCGGTCGTATACTAGTGCTGTATTCTGAACTTTTGGCCCCTGGCCTATAAAAATTAATGGAAGGTCTTTCTAGCTAGGTTAAGCTAGGCTCCATTTCTGGTCAGGACATCACACATCCCAGCACATGCTGTGGCAGTGAAATCGTTTTAATGTGAGCAATTATGTTGCGCTTGGTAGTGAATAATCTTATTTCTAATGCGTCACCTCTCTGTGTTTCATTGTCTTAATGAATGTTTTAACCTTAGTGGAAACAATAATTAAAATTTGTTATACTGTGTGATAAGTGAAATAAACGAATTAATTAATAAATGTGAAAAATTGAAAAAATTAAATAATTATATTATATGTATTTAATTATTTAATTTTTTCAATTTTTCACATTTTATTTTTAACATTGTTGCAGCTGGTGATTTTACACTTATCCTAGTGCAACTAAACTGGTTACACTTAGTGAAATCGTTTTATCTGCATCAGACATCTCTGTACCAGTTCAGGCTTTTGATAAGTGCAGAACTTTAAAGTTTTATTTAAAAAGTTGCACTTAAAGGGAAAAAAGCTTGAGTAGTTCTACTCTATGGGGATGCACAGTATTATTTGCACTAGCAGCATTTTTCTGTCCTAAACTATCAGAAATTATCTAGAATAACATTTTCTGAGAGTCTTGCCGCTGAGGTCTGAGCACATTATCAGGCAGTGTATGAGCTTGTCTAAACGAATTTAGTCAATGAGCCGTGAAAGAGAACACGACGCTCTGGTTCATTTACCAAAACCATTTTTGACACTAATAGTATTTTTTCACTACAGAAGAAGTGTTAATTGAAACTCAGGAATTTCAAAAATGGAGTCTATGAAGTTAATAATTTGGCACTGTATCATTCAATACTCTGGCCCCTGTTGGGATGGAGGAGCTCAATGTGAATAATTACAAAACTTTTTCTCCAATGTTAATATAATTTTCCCTCGCTGTGGAAATAGATCAAATAAAATCTAGTGAAAGTAACAAAATAGCTGCTGTGCCGACAATAGTGTTCCAAATCAATTAAATAGTGCACTGCACTAAAAGTTCAAGAAATAGATAATATACATAGCCACCGTAATAGAAATTATGATAACCTATAATTCATAAAGTGCCAAATCAGTAACCAATTTCTTATAGTATATCGTGTAATAATATGTGGACAAATAAAGAAACAAATATCCAAATCTAAGACCAATAATAAAAAAATTTCCTTTTACATCCTGTGTATGTCACCCGTGGTGAGTTATTGATTCAAGTGTACCCGATCGTGTTCCAAGTAGTTATTTCTTCCTTATAACATCAGCACTTCACAATCCAGTGCTCAAATACCGCAAGTGTAAATTTTAGATAATAAATATCCTCCTTACCAGACGAAATGACCATACATTTAAATGGTCAGATTGTGCTTTGGTGAGTGTGAAGCATCATCCCTTTGATGCCATTCCCTTCAGTGGTAATACAGGAACTCCAGGGTTCTCTCCCCTGCTCCGATAATCCTGCAGATTCCACAGGTTCTTCCCGATCAAACAGACAGGTCCACCCTTTAAACTATAGGTGTCTTTTCTACTGCCAAATTCCAGCTGGCTACCTACTCATTCCTAAAGATCAGCTTTCCAAACAGCTACAATGGACTTGGTCATGAAGCTTGGTTAAGAAGCGTTGTTCTGTAGTTCCAGATGGTAGCTGCACTGCCACTGTCTAGCCACTCAGTCCCATCAGGAAAGAGCATGTACAGTATGAGAAAGGAATGCTTTTTTTAAATATCTCCATGATCAGTGTGCATGCAACCACAGGAGATGGACAGGATGATGCCAAGGATGAGTTTTATGAGAATCTCTCTAGCAGTTGATGAGCTTCTCCCAGGCCCCCCTAAAACAGGTAGCTTCCTGCCCCCCAGATCAGAGTCATATCATGGCTGCTGACCTGACTTTTTTCACATGTGAGTGTGGGGCCAGTCAAAATTCTCCTGTGTAGCCACAATTTTCTCAATTTGGGATGTTATCGGTCAGATTAAACATAAACTTCAGATTTTCAGATTCCATGCAGGCACTGCTTTCTGCTGTACAGCTTTTGGAGCACTAGGCCAGGTATGAATCCTGACTGGATAAGGATTGTCACCACCCCTCATCCAATCAGAGAATGTCTTCTATTCATTGACAGAAATTCTAGTCATTCGCTCAATGGCCGTTGTGCTGAGCAAATTACCCCTTGTGTTTTTACAGCACAGAGAAGCTGCTCAGCTCAGTGTCATACAGGACCGGGAAGATCTCTATAAAGAACTGTAGTAACCCCGACTACTACAGTGTAAGGATCCCTGTCGCCCTGCCAGGTATAAAATATGTATACTTACCTTGGGCCAAGCTGGACTAATGTAAGTATAAATAAGAATTTATAATGTGAGTTTAGTTTATTCAGTTTATTCAGTTTCTCCCTCCCCTAGGCTGAGCTGTGCTATATGGAGGATTGCAAAGGCCAATACCATGTCAAATTAAGGAACTTACACTGCTTGCATTTGAATAAATACATTAAGAGGGCTATTCACCACAAGGTGAAGGGTTTGGAAAAGGCAGGAGAAGTGAACAATCTAGGACAACATAGCTGAACTGGAAAGTGAGCTGAATTGGAGAATTGTTCCAAATCAGCTATGTTGTCCTAGATTGTTCACTTCTCCTGCCTTCTCCAAACTCCTCACCCTGTTGTGAAAAACCCTGTAAAAGATGTATTAATAAATACAGATCTGCACTATTGTGTGTATTTTATAACTACCTGGAGCTCAGTGTTAACTAACTAAAAAAGAACAGTTTTTTTTAAAACTCATTAACCTAATACAGTCCACATACTGTATAAAGATAATATATGCAAAATGACGATACGATCCTGTTAAACAGCAATGTAGTAATCACTTGTTCATTAATATTTGTTTTGTGAAGACATCTTTAGTACAAATTCAGCCGATGGAGTGTTTTATTACTTGGAGAAAAAGAAAGCGCACAGGGCAGGGAGTACTTGACACTGTTCTATGCTGAGGCATACAAGTTTATGTTGACACTCAATTAATTTAGTGTTGCATCTTAAAATCAGCTTGGAAAATGAAAGCCTCAGTAGTAAAACATTGCTTTGTCACTCAGCTAACAAAAAAAAAAAAGCATGTTTGTGTCCAGCAATAGACGTGGTGAAGGAGTCCTGCACACCTCCAAAGTGTTGTATGTCTTTGCGACTTGCGGTATACCACAATAAAAATGTACACTTTAAAAAAGAGGAAAGCGTGCTGGTGGCATATTCTATTCATTCTTTTCCATGAAGGTTGGTTTCTGCAGGACTCTGCAGGACTCTGCAAATGAGTTATGTCCGGTATGGTGTGAGATATGGTAGATGGATATTGAGATGGAGATATGGTAGCTGACAATTGCAGAAAATCTGCAGCTTGTACTTATCATATTTACTAATTCTTACAGTGAAATTATATAGAGTAAGTTATTACTGTATATAGGAATCTACAACTCCGCTGTAAACAATGAATTTTACAATGTAATCTGGCAGAGACATACACATTTAATGAATTCTTAGATGAGTTTAAAATATTTTCTAGAGGGTGGAGGTGGAGAGATGGATCATATAGAGCTGTGTAAGTAGCATGCAGTCACTGGTCAATGAGAATGTGCTTGGGAGGGGGAGTTATAGTTCTGTTTCAAATGCCGCTTTATTCAATGACATACCTCCTAAGAATCTGTCTGTCTGGGCAGTATGGCCACTAGCTGACTAAGCAGAGCACATTCAATGTGTCAAAGACAACTTGTCTAATACAGCATACATTCTGACAGCTTCATTTGGTTGATTTTGCAGAAACACAGACATATTTTAGGACAGGTTTTCTCTGAAAGTCCTTTATGATGTAACTTATGGCTCTCACCATAATAATCTGACACTAGTGTAAGATCTTCAGTGCATGTAAAGTCCTGTTTAAAAGACGTTCAGTGTAAAGCTAATATGTGCCTATCACTGTCACATTCTGAGCACTTAACTGCGGTCTTGCAGTCTCTGCCAAAATGATCTATAGATGCACATCTGAAACAAATGACATGGTTCCTTAGAAACTCCTTACATTCTTCAAAGAGCTTTCCTTGAATGTACAACATTTCCTGAGAGGATGTGGTTTGTTGTGGATGAGACAGTAGGAGTTTGTGACCTTTCTTCACTGTCCCTGCTGGTAGTAGGTTTAACCTTAGACTTTCTAGTGGAGATAACATTTCTAGAGTTTCAGAATTTCTTTCTGAGGTTTTCTCTTGCTGTAGTTGGGTGGGGAGATTGGAACACTTACGACAATATTGGAAAAGCTTGGATCGTTCTTAGCTCTGTTTAAGTAATTGATTCATTTGAAAAGAAGGAGAACGGTGGAAAGGAGACTTGAAGTTCCTCTTTATGCCCTGAACCCGACACATTGAGTACATTTTTCGTAGATATTGTAAGGCAATTTTGTGGGTTTACACAATGTGCAGTGCCAAGGTGTCTAAGACCTGGTACACGTGGGTGTTCCTTGGTGATTTCAAGCTTAAGAAGAAGATTGCTTAGTTCTTGGAACTTCTGGCTGGCTCTGTCGTATAATCTAGAAAAGTCTTCCAGTCTTAAATAAAAATAAAAGGCCAGTATCGACTAGTTCCCTTCCAGGGTCATCAGAAACTGTCATAATAGGGAATTAACTTCTTCTTCAGCAGCTTGCTCCATAGCCCTAAGTTTGACTAAGGCTGCTGCTTCTTTTATTTCCTTCTGAAGACTTCTAGCTGGGCTTCTGCCTGAGCTACTTCTGCTTCTGGCTGCAGTCATGCTTGGGCAGCTTGCACTCGTGCCTGGACAGCTTCTATTTCCACCTGTGCTTATGCGTGGGTGGCTTGTGCCTCTGCTTGTGCCTCTGCTTGTGCACAAGCTTGGGTGGATTGTTCTTCTGCCTGGGCTGCTAGTGCTTCTGCCTGTGTATGAGCTTGAGCAGCTTGCACTTCTGCTTGTGTGCAAGTTTGGCCCGCTTGTGTTTCTGCCTGAGCAGCTTGCATTTCTGCCTGTGCATGAGCTTGGGTGGCTTGTGCCTCTGCCTGGGCAATTTGTGCTTCTGCTTGTGCATGAGCTTGGGCAGCTTGTGCAGCGTGTGCTTCGATAACTGCTAACCTCTTAATGCATTAAGCTTGCTTCTTCTGCTTCAGCACGGGCTGTGATGATCTGACTACATAATGACTATTGCGACCCAAGTGATGATTGCTGTGAGTAGGATCTTATCGATTTAGGAGATCGCTTAGAAAGCTTGGAGGAAGCAGAGTAGCAGGATGCAGTGTCATGGAGCTGTGATAACCTGCCCTCTGTCTGACACTTGGCCTCCAATAACGAGATGTTGGCTAAAGGATGTAAAGCTAATGTATTTAGCTCATGAATTGACTCTTCTGTATTAATACTTCATGGAAGATCGGAATAGATTTCAGACAGTCTCTTATAGCATTCATACAGTTTTTCTAGCTTTGCTTAGTTGCTCTGCATCATTACACGTTTCATCAGCAACAGGTATTAAGTGCTAATTCCTATTCTGCAGATTGGACACATTTTCAGTCATTTCAGTTTTGTAGTTACACAAGCAATCAAATGCACAGACAGCTGTAATGCATATGTCTTCTTACTGTTCTGTTTCAAATGCTGCTTTATGCAATGGTATATCTTCATAGATGTCAGTCTGCCTGGGCTGTATGACCACTTGCTGACTCAGCAGAATCCACAGACAGCTTAACTCTTTATTAAGCCAGAAGTTGAATCCAACATAGTTTTACTTCAAAAATTACAGTACAAACTACTGTACGAGGGGAATTTATCAAAGCTGGAGCAGACAAAATATTGAGCAGATGTGCACAGCAACCAATCAGCTTATTTCTTTCATTTTCATATCTTAACTGAACAAAGACTGATTAGTTGCCATGGGTAACTGCTCCAGATTTTGTATGCTCCAGTTTTGATAAATTCCCCTCTATGTGGTTTCGATCTTTTAAAGTATAAGAAAATAATGACTTTTTAAAAAAATGTTACCAAAAAATTTGGAGAATGCCATATTCACACTATATCCACAACTTTTCAAAAAATTTGGGGGACTTTTAAGACAGACACAGAGTGGCAATATTTAAAAAAAAATCATGTTATTCCAAACATTAAAATATAATTTTCAGTTGTATATACAATTGTATATACAGTCCCTTAGTTCACCACAGCCACACCCTCATCTTGTTAATAATAATATCATATTGTTAAATTTCACATATCTCAATATAAGTAGGGGAGGCAAAAAGGGGAGTGCAAAGTGTTTTGTGAACATGTTCACAGTGGACATCTATTCTATGGTATAGAAATATAAGCCTTTTAATAATCATAACATATCCACATTTTAGTCCATCATCTATACTTCATAAATTCTGACTTACATTAACATTCTCAACAGATTTCCTAATTAATTAAAACAATCAAAGGCAATACACATATGCCATCATGCAACTACTTTTAAAACCATTGGGGGCCCTACAGGATTCTTCGGGAAAGTGAAACCCATCCACTTCCCACAAAGAGAGGATTAGTAAAAATCATATATCAAAACTATTTCCACATCTCATTCCCTAAATCAGTAATTACCTAGATCTTGAATCATATCACTTATTACCTAGGAATAGATTAATCACATACTAAGGATCTTTATAATTACTCATAACCATATTCACATGTGCTCACCTACATTGAAGGGTGAGGAGCATACATTTCCTAATCTCATGAAGAATTAACTTTATTGTCCAATACAGTTTTATTACTAAGTGGAGGTCCTCATTAACTCAGGTACTATCTACTCCAAGGCATCAAAAATATATAACCGCCATAAAGATATTCCAAAATAATATATAAACCTAATTGAGCCCCACTTCAAAAATATCCGTCTTATTGTAGCATAGCTTACTCACAAAAATCCTCTCCTCATGGCCGCCAGAAAAGATCGACCCCAGGGAACCCTCCCTCCTAAATCCTCGTCTGGGTGCTCTCCCCTCCCACATCAGTGCGCAAACCACTTGCACCGTTTTGGCGCATGCGTGGTGATGTCAGGCACCTAATGTGTGCATGCCCACATTGTCATTGCGCATACACGCTGATATCAAAGGGAAAGAGAAAAAAGCCACGTAAAGCTATATCCACACTCACCTAGGCAGAATGCTCCAAGAACTAAATTGGCTCCATCTAGTTGCAAAAAGCAACTACCTTCCTCCAGCACAACACTGCATTTGCCCACACCCCAAATCACAACCATATGTTCAGGGGGCATAGGGGTTGTGCACAGGGCCCCCCCTTGTTTGGTCAATTGAGGTCATGCCAGACACGCACAATGTATTTTAACGTTTGGAATGAAATGTTTTTTTCAAAAATGTTGACAATTTGTGTGTGCCCTAAAAGTCTAAAAAACATTATGAAAATTAGAAAATGTGATTTTCTTAAAGTGACATTAAAGCATACATTTTTTTCCCTCCCCCCAAAGTTAATTTCAGCACTTACCTTAAATGATGTCTCTTAATCCGATCTTCTTCTTTCCTGTTCTTTTCATCTGTCCCTCCAGTGCTGCGGCGGGGGCTCTCCGATCCAGCGCTGACTCCTCTGTGCTTGCTGGCACTTCCTGTCCCACGGTGTCTGCATGCGGGTGCACGCGTCCATAGACTTACCTTATGTCTCTCCTCGTCTCCTGGCCGAAAATCTGAACTGCGCATGCGCCCGCCCCCAAGATGCTTTGCGGCCGCCCGGAGCGCGCGGTGAAGACACAGGTAAGTTTTAACCTGTTTGAAAGGGTTTTTTTTTTTTACTTTACAACACAGTCAAATGGTCTCCTATACCTGGAAGTACCAGGTATTTTTTTCACTCTCAGAGAACTGAAGTGCTGAAGTGAGTGGCAGGGGATGGAATGAATGGTGAGCATGTGCTGTTGGGGAGTAGGCATTTAAATGAAGCCATTGCTTTGCAATTCGTAGGTTTGCTTTAGGGGAAAAAAAAATTTCCAACATGCATTAGGACTCCTACGGATGAAAATACAGGCATATGGGCATACAGTAAAAAATATGCCTGTATTTTCACTGTCTGAGAGTCCCAGACTGTTCTGTATTTTTGGCCATAGGGTTGTATGGACACAATGGCACGTGTAAACACAAGTACCGGCAATTGTATATGCATGCATACGTGCACAGGATCCTGAATACAAAACTTCCATGTACATACAGTATTTGCATTTCTATGTGCAAACCCACTTACAGCGTATTGTGTCCATACAATCTTATGAACACAAATACACAACAGCTGGGACTCGTGGGCGGCGCAAATACGGGTGTATTTTTTGCTGTATGCCCATATGCTTGTATTTGCATCTGCGGGAATGAGCCCTTAGATGTACATCCTAAAGGGCAGAGGTCATACAAGTAGAAGAGTTTTTCTTTTAATTCAGAGATCAACAGGAGATGGGGGTCATTAAAAGATAACAAAAGAGAACAGACATTTCGAGGGTGAACATTAGCAGCATAAGTGTAACACAACGGCAGAAGTCAGTGAAATAGCAATGATAATACTGAGGTTGTGGTAGGAATATACAAGGTCCTGCAGTTGTGGACGTGAAGCATTCTTACTGCCAATTACCAGGCCAAGTCTGCAAATATGGTAGCATCAATAATATTTGATCTTTTTGACCTAAGGAAGCTTGTTATCCAATGTGTGTCAGGCAATCATAAATTTGCCATAGACTCAATAGGCCACACACGTTCATGATCAGGTGCCCCGGGCTGGGTTGACAGAAGCACAGGCTTCCTGCTTCATTGACGTGGTGTGTACTGTCTTTTACTGACTGCTGGTTTTTGCTTGTAGAGGTGGTTGAACATCTGCAGGGTTGAGTTCCGTTGCATGTAAACACCGTAGGTCAACTCATGAATAGGAAGTCCAGTCTATCGTTACAAGAGTATTTTTTTTTTCTTCTTTGGAATACAAGAATGCTTTTAAGTGAGACAGGACAACCTATTCCTAGGTACTTTTCTCATTTTTAATCCCACAATCTTGAAGAATTCCTCATATATACATTTTCTGCATCTATTTAAACAAGGACATTTTCTTGCTCTGTTCATGTTTCCTACATATGAAATACTAACCTCCCTAATAATGTTCACAGCCTGTTCCAGAAACATCACTGCGTCTGTCTGTACAGTTTCGTCCTTTTGAGAATATATATTTGCGCAGTTCCTCTTTTTAACAGCACCCTTCACCTCTATGTTTTCCGTGTCACTCTGAATCACTTGCCATGTCCTGTCTACCACTGCATCAATCAATAGTATTATTACAGTCAGTGGCGTCACAAGGGAGTGCGGGGGGTGCAGCCCGCACCCAGGTGACACCATTGGAGGGGTGACACCAAATGATATTTATTTGATTAAATATGATATTTATTTTGCAGTCATTTTGGTGTCACCCCCTCTGAAAAGTCAGGCGCTCCGTCATGGACCGAACGCCCAACAGTATCAGGAGAGAGGAGGGGACCCGGCGGCATACCTTATCCCGCCGGGTGGCTGTCTCCTCCTCTCTCTGCCGGCCTCCATCTCCAAGATGGCTGCCGGCAGGTATCAGAATACTGTCGCGCGTGCGCGATGACGTTATCGCGCACACGCGCGGTGACGTCTTGGCGGGGTGACACTCGGACAACGCTCCGGGTGTCACCCAGCCTCGGGACGCCGCTGATTACAGTATATAGTAGAAGCAGAGATTTTAAAGCAGAAATCCAGCTGATAATAACAAGATTAAAGTGAACAGCGTAGTAAAATATAAAATAAAAAACCTTTTTAGGTTAACCTTTCTTAGACCTTGGCCTAAGCAGAAGAGTTCCTAGTCTAAATGTAGTGATTCTGCTAGGTTGTAGCCAGCCTGAGCATTACAGTGACACTAAACTCAGGATTTAAACTTTAAATATTCATTCAAGTACAATAACTATTAACAAAAATGTATCTTATTTGTGTATCACTCGGCTGTAGATCCTCAAATCATCTCTGAATTGGTGCTGACACTGTCCTTCCTTCTAGAGGATGGCTAATATTGTTCCCCATGGTCCCTGTGTGTGTTGTAAAGTAGTCACCGCTCCAAGCTCACTCCTGTGATAGACTACAAACTCAATACAAATTAGTAAACTAAATATGAGATTGTAGTCCATCACATCACAGGAGCGAGCTTGGAGCTGCTCAAGGGGTCTATTTATAAACAATTTGCAGAGCCACTGGCCTTGCGCATCTCTGAGAATGTTTGTTCTATGCGAATGGATGCAGAAAATAAACATTCTTGTTTTATCTAATATTTTATGGTGAAAATATAACAAGAAAATAAATTTTGTGCATCCGTTTGCACATAAATGGACATTCACTGAGATTTTCAGGGGCAATGGCTCCATGAGTTGTTTGCTGGACAACAATCTAAGCAGCAGCAGGCTGAGAGTATTTGTCACTGTGCCAGATCAAATGATCCTACACCACATGTTTTATGGAAACAAACTCTGCTCATAGCTTCTGCTGTTGCAATTCGGATCTTTCAAAAATGTCTGCATCACTCACTGTCACACCTTGGCAAGAATGTAACAGAGTGTACACTATGGTAGCTTCTTCAAAGTGGCAAAGGTTTCAATTTCTAATTAGAACACACCAGGGTTCAGCTTAACGGTTTTTAAATGTCGTTTTAAAGAAAAGTAATACAGTGAACAAATATTTACAGAAAAGGTATTACAAAACAGACGTAAGCAAAAGTAAAATAAAAAGTAAAGGGTTTTAAAGTGAAAAAATACATAAGTCCACCTAGTCTTTGGTTCATTGTTGAATTCAGCTCATTTACAAGTCCAATCTGACATGGCAGAGTCACTAGCTCCTTATAAAAGACTCATTGTATTCCCTAATAGGCACAATGATAAGACGAGAGCTTCAGCTGCCAAATGCAGCAGCTTTTCTGTCTACCTCGAGAGGGTGCCGCAGCGTTAACTCCACTTAACCAAAGGGTCTGAGGGGTGTCTTGGAGAGTATTTTAGTTTGCGCACTTTGCTGTGTTACAAGGTTTCATCATCTGAAAACCAGCATATTATTTAGCAGACTGAAATTACAATTTGTTAGAGACCAAATATGATATTTATTTGATGTATATATCTGTCAGGCCGAGAAAATGGGCCGGGAGTGGAACCCCTTGGCAGGGACGAAATATGTCCAAAATCGCAGTACAAAAGGGCAATCCAAATAGAGTAGTTAAGTCCAGTTCCGGGTCGTGGCAGGCAGCAAGAGTCGTAGGCGAAGGGTCAAGCGAAAGGGTCGGTGGCCGGGAAGTCAGATCAGGGCCGGGAGTGGAACCCCTTGGCAGGGACGAAATATTTTCAAAATCGCAGTACAAAAGGGTAATCCAAATAGAGTAGTTAAGTCCAGTTCAGGGTTGTGGCAGGCAGCAAGAGTCGTAGGCGAAGGGTCAGGTGAAAGGGTCGGTAGCCGGGAAGTCAGATCAATAAACAGGTTTACAGGAGGGAGCTGGTTGTTCACCATGAGGTAGAATAACTCAGCAATAAGTCAAGGCTCTGACCAGCTTTATATGCCAGGGCAACCAGGAAGCTTCCCCAGTCAGGAGCCAATCGCAAGGCCGAAGGCAGTTGGTGAATGCTGGAGTCCTCCCCAAGCCTGAGTAGCTTCCGGGCATGGGCGCGCGGCTTGCGTACCGCGCACCCAGCGTGCGACTCGCGCATGCGCACCGGCCACACCAGCGCCAGATGCCCTGCCAGGAGGAGCCCGTGCCCGATGCCCGCGAGCCTGGTGAGGAACGGCCCCCCTGGGTCCCTGACAATATCTCTCTTAGGAGGTCAATTTCATCTTATTAGCCTTCTGGACTTTGTAACATAGGCGTGTTTGATGTCTAACTGATCCTTTTATACTTAGTGTAGCCACTTTTTGGAAAAAATAACTCCAACACAGTATGAATTATGGGATATGTATAAAGTTTGGCTCTGGAAGTTCAGCTTTATCTCAATATAACAATCTCACAGATGTGTATTCATTAGGTTGCTCTGCAGACTGTTTATGATTTGACCAATTATACCAGAGCCTCATTGCTTTTTATCAACTGTGCCTTAAGCTAGACTGTGGTTTATCAAATGAGTCACCCTAAATGGATGCTTAGCAAAGACATGAGATTTAAATCTTACAGTTTTTGTTACTAACTTGTGAATTCTGGGGATAATGAGGGTGGCACAGTGTGCGGTACTACTGCCCCGTTCTCTCCACATTTCTGGGTTCATCAGACCTGCCAAGCATCACCTCAATGTGAAATATGCGATTTACACAGGTTGCCATAGATGAGTGAATTTATGCCATGAGTGAGCCTGCCAAGAAAAGTTTTTCAATTTCTGAGACTAAGCTCCAGATCTGCTGTAACTTTGCTGAATTTGCAGCAGAGTCTGAGCTTACAACTGCTGATCTGACATTACAACTAAGAAGCATTAACTCCTCAGTTGCAAGGTCAGAGGAGCAGGCAGGTGTCCAAGATGGATATATTGTTCGTTAGAGGTGGCAGAGTCACAGAAGTCTCTAGAGGAGATATATCTTGCTATTTAGCTGTCTCAATGTTTCCAGCTTATGCTGGGATTTGGACTTGCGGTGCAGAGGAGATGTCTATATCTCACTGGAGTCAGAGGGTGATAAGATGTTACGTGAGATGTGTTTAGGGTCTATAAGACTCATTTTCCATTTTGTACAGGTGCTATGTGACAACACTGAGCCAGTTCTGCTCCTATGTGAGCTAAGTCAAGTCACATTTCCCTCCTTCCACTTCTAGAAAGCTGGAGCATGGTATTGTGCTACTAGTGTCCTGCAGACTGCAAGTTGCCTGGCATTCCCACATACGTATTATTATTCACTTCTATTTATCAAGATCAGTCTTTTTACTGTAAAAAGTTGAGCAGGTTTATCTAATTAAGATATTTTATTAAGAATGTATTTACAATGAATTGGGGATAGGATCTCTCTGTGTTTTTATGTATTTTAATAATGGATATTTAATACAGGAAATATAGAAAAAAAAGAAAGAAATTTACAAAGATTGATGAACAGAAAAACCATGTAAAAATTGTGTAACGTTAGATGAGTTGAGACAAATTGACCGGCAGCTTCTTTTGTAAATTTCACCCTCTAGTGGCCAGAAAAGATATTGCACCAATTTAAGGCATGCCTCTGAATCTGACCATGTCCAATATTTAGTTGTTATTATATAGCGCCGACAATTTACGCAGCACTTTATACAGTGGACATTCACATCAATCCCTGCCCTCAAGGAGCTTATAATCTAAGGTCCCTATTGCACACAGAGCCAATTAACCTACCAGCATGTCTTTGGAGTGTGGAAGGAAACCAGAGTACCCGGAGGAAACCCACGCAAGCACAGGTAGAACATGCAAACTCCTTGCAGATAGTGTCCTGGCCGGGATTACAGGCCAACAATCCCTTATTTGAAGAGTTCTCCTTGTTCATTTTTTTTTTTTGGTTTGTTTTTTTTTGGGGGGGGGTTTGTGTATAATTTTTTTTATGATTGTATATTTATTTAGAGAATATTACAGGATGCTGCTATCAAGTCTATATGCTAACGATATTGAAGATGCATTTCATTATTTATAATGAATAAATAATTGGATTAAATTCACCTGGATTTCCATTTTAGCCCAGAGATTGTTTTAGTTGTGGTATCATGGACAAGTGTGGAATATTCTACTTGTTAATACTGTAGGGTTGCACAGATACCAAGTACAGTACTCGGTACAAGTACGAGTACATGTACCGATACTTTTGAGCTCCAAGACTACACTAGAGAAAAATTCAAAAATTAGGAGGCAGCTGTCATTTGTAAGGAGCACACGGTGCTCCTGGGATTTGTACATCTCTGTTTTAATGTACGATTTTGTTTTTATAAATATAAATAAAGGGATGCACAGATACCAGTTTTGCGAGTACGAGTACTGGTACTTGCCGAGTACTTTCAAGTACAAGTACTGATACATTTTTGTTTATTGTCATGTGACAGTTTTTCGAAAAAAATACAAACTAATGATTTCAGGACAGTGGTGGAGTGCCAGAGCCCGGTCCCAGCTGCAACCGCTGCAACCCTGGTAGTTCTCATGAAAATGCCAATTATCTGCACTGGTACTCGAAAAGTATCTGTGCATCCCTAGTTAATAGATTACAATTCTCCATACCTGTAGTATAGACACACATTCTGACTTAGCACAGTCTACACAGAGAGGGGGATTTATCAAGCCATGGGCAACTGCTCCAGATTTTGTCTGCTCCAGTTTTAATAAATTCCCCCCAGAGATTTTCCCACTTTTAGAGCAGGGATATTTTTATTTTTATTGCATCCATGTTATCATAGTTTTTTTTAATCTGTAATATTTTTTTTATTCTGCAAGACATTTGAAATTGGATTTTCAGTGAGCAGTAAACATAAATAACTGTTTGCATTCAAAGTCATATTGAATGAAAAATAAGCAAAACATGAAAAATAAAATAATATTTTTCTTTTTCTTGTTTCTGTTTTCTTTCCCTTTCCCCCTTTTTTTCTTCTTTTTGTTTTTGCCTTTTGCTTTTTTACTTGTTAAGGAAAATATTTTACATATTATCTCCCATTTTGTTTAAAACAAATAGAGGAAACGGGTGTTTTTTCTTTCATTTGGTTTCTTTTTGCAATTTATCCTATAAAATAGATAAAGCACATACAAGTTTATACTCCAAAAATACACTTTCAACAGATGTAGCTGCATTCCGACAACTGCTATATGACAATGATATTTAAATGCATCTTCAAATGTCATCTCACGGCTTCCCGAAAATATATTTAGCTTTGTAAAACATCTTTTTTTTTTTAGAATAGCTAAATATTCTGTTTGTGGAAAAAACTTGGTAAGCATTTAAAGTGTGTCTGAACCAGCTGGTTATGGATCCTCGCGGCTACCATTGAAACCCCACTAGTTATAGTAAATTTTGGACTGTGTATAAACATTTGGGGTGTGGTACCTTTACCTAGGTTGTCGGCTCACGTTTCCCTATAATACACCCTAAAGCAAAAATGTAATATATCACAGCCTACCAGTCGTTAGATGTGGTGGCTGCATTCATTTTCATTTTTTTCCAGCTAAGTACATTTTCTGCAAGTACAGAAAAATATCTGTTGATCCTGATGGAAATCCAGTACCCTTGTTACTTCCTGTGTACTGAACTGATATCTCACATAATGTTATCAAATTTCCAAGCTATCTTCTGTAAACTACACAACCCCTTCATCCCTATGTAAGATAGGGGTGGGTGACATGTTTGTATTCCATACCTGGAGATCAGCCCAGTGTGACAGCACTTTATAGTTACAGTACGGTGAGTGAGCGTTGTCACCTTAGGACAGAAAATTTGTGACTGGCACATTCACCAGGAACAAAGATTTAAGAAAAGCCAATGCAGCCACCACAGATAAGGACGGGCAGGCTGCAATATATGACATTCTTCTCTTTGGGTTTAGATACACTTTAGGTTCATTTTTTTGTATTTTCTCCTAGGAACATATAGAGTAGACAGGTGCAGGGTGTAATGATGTGCAAAGTGCACGGTGTGAAAGGTTTAGGGTGTAATAATGAGGGGTATTGTTTAAAGCTCAACTCCGGGCTAAACAAACATTGTCTAAGTACAAGAGACATGTGGATTCTTAGTTGGGTCGTGGTGTCCTTTGTATATTGTTTCCAGATATGTGCAGTAATCTGCATTTTACCTCTGTACAGTAACTCCCCATAATGAAGAACGGTCACTGCAGCTCTTTCTCACTCGGCAGGCTAGTCTCACGGCTCGCCCCGCCCAGTTGTAATGACAGATCAGCGTCCCCAAATGACCTGGGGATGCTGATCTGTCATTAAACAATAACAACTAGGCGGAGCCGGGCTTGACGCCACGGCCGGCTACGCCCAGTTCTTATTCATTCGCCAGGACCTGCTAGATCCCGGCCAATAGGAAACAGTTGGGCGGAGCTAGCTGTCACTGCTAGCTCCAGCCAATTGTATATTCTTTTGCCAGTGTTTTTATTCATTATTTTTAATTTTCTCTTTTTTTTTAATTTTCTTTAAACTATTTTTCCCCCCTACATTTTAAAACAGTTTTTAAATGTTTTATCTTTTATTTATTTTTATTTAAAAATCAACTTTGTGTGCACCAAATGTGTTTGCACACATTTATTACCTTTTAAAAGTAGCAGTTACATCCTCACTGTGCTACACATAGACTGTGAAGAGAGCAGAGCTGTGGGAGGGGCACAGAAGGTCCACCCACTACAGATTGCCTGCAGAAAACTACAGGAGGGGGTGTAGATCAGACCAGTCACCCTGCACAAGGAGAGAGACCAGCAGTGACTGGTCTTTATTACAGGAAGTTCCTGCACAGAGGCAAAGTTTCTGGATTACTGCACAGATCTGGAAGAAATACACAAAGCTCACCAAGAATCAAGTAAAAATACACATGGCTCTTGTATGTAGACGATATTGGCTTATCCTGGAGTTCAGCTTTAAAGAATGACTCCGAGCATATGAAATCTTAACCCTTACAGTGGGGCTACCCCTGCGCTGCAAGAGGTAAGTGCTCATGTTGTCTATGGAGCTAAATAAAGAAGATATACTCACCCGACTCTTGGACCCAGCTGACTCCTAGACTGGTCCCTGCAGCCTCTCTCCCTTTTGCTCGAGCGAGCAGCCAAGGGACATTCGATTGCCAGAACTGAGGGGGGAGAGAGTCTGCAAGGACCGGTCTAGCGGCCAAGTGGTACCAAATTCGGGCGAGTATATCTTTGTTATTTTAGCTCCCTAGACAAAAAGATCACTTAACTGCCCCACTGCAAGGGTTAAGATTTCATATGCCCAGAGTTCTTCTATAAAGAAAATCTATAGTTTTGATTCTACATTTCCTTATTTATGATGTTCAGCATTAAAAAACAGAAACCCAAAAAATAATCAGGTGCATAGGAAACGCTGCGTTTCACAACTTTGTATTTACCACCTGCAGCCGTCCTGCACACAAAGGTCTATTCTCTGCAAGCAGAGGCTGAAACGTCTTAACTAGTTCATCAACACAGTCTGCAAGGAAGGAAGATAGTGCTAGGCTTGCTTATAGAAAGCCCAGCACACTGTCATGGATGCAACCAGTAAACATTTTTTATTTGTAAAGTAAAATATTAAATAAATAAATAAATGTTCTAAAATTACAGTTCACAAATTTGGAAAAACAAATATCCACTTAATTGACCAAAAGCGATCATAACTTTTCTCTGCAGTATACAGTATATATATATATATATATATAGGAAATATAGTGCATGTATAATGCATAGATATACATATGTATCTAATGCACTTTCTTTGTTTCTCTCTCTTTTTCTTTCTTTCTCACTCTCTTTCTTTCTTTCTTTCTTTCTTTCTTTCTTTCTCTCTCTGTCTCTTTCCTTATTTCTTTCTTTCTTTCTTTCTTTCTTTCTTTCTTTCTTTCTTTCTTTCTTTCTTTCTTTCTCTCTTTCTCTCTCTCTCTCTTTCTTTCTTTCTTTGTCTCTTTCTCTCTTTCTTGCTTTCTTTCCTCTAAGTGATACATTTATTTCCCTATTTCCTATAAGCAATATTCACAAGCCAAAGGTGGCTGATTGATGACGCCGGAGCGGAGCTTTGTGTCACACTTGCAGGACTTTGTAGTTTGCCCCCTCACTTTCCTCATACATTTCCCAAGTCATTGAGTGTTTTCATTACACTGTGTGCTCCTGCATTTCTCTCTTGTCCCAATTGTTTGAAAAGTGGGCGGAGGGAGGGAGAAAGAATCTGTCATAGTGGAAAAGTTATAAATCCTCCCCTTTAACTTAAACCTCTGCAGACACCTGAGCTGACAGAGAGAACTCGACTGCTTGTGCCCGGAGAATGCAGAAGAGAGACAGCCTGAGCCTTTCCAGTGACTGCCATACACTGTCATATACAGAGAGAGTGTTCTGTCCAGATCTGTCTCTTTAGATAAGTCTACTAACTGACCCCAGACTATTCTACACATCTCTCTAGTACTATTCTGCCTGAAAATGGGGGTGAAACTCGGAGATAACAAGTCACAGAGCAGAACCCTGGCAGGATGTAGTAAGGGAATCTTCAGCAACATTAAGGTAAGATGCTATTTTCACATCCCTTTGTTATCTCAGTTCAGTATGGTGAGCCTAGTATGTCTCCATCATATACTGTCAGTTCAGTATGGTGAGCCTAGTATGTCTCCATCATATACTGTCAGTTCAGTATGGTGAGCCTAGTATGTCTCCATCATATACTGTCAGTTCAGTATGGTGAGCCTAGTATGTTTCCATCATATACTGTCAGTTCAGTATGGTGAGCCTAGTATGTCTCCGTTATATACTGTCAGTTCAGTATAGTGAGCCTAGTATGTCTCTGTTATATACTGTCAGTTCAGTATGGTAAGCCTTGTATGTCTCCATCATATACTGTCAGTTCAGTATGGTAAGTCTAGTATGTCTCCATCATATACTGTCAGTTCAGTATGGTAAGTCTAGTATGTCTCCATCATATACTGTCAGTTCAGTATGGTGAGCCTAGTATGGCTCCGTTATATACTGTCATTTCCGTACCGTGAGCCTAGCATGTCTCCATTATATACTGCCAGTTCAGTAAGATGAGCCTACCATGTCTCCGTTATATACTGTCAGTACAGTATAATGAGCCCAGTATGTCTCCGTCATATACTGTCAGTTCAGTATAATGAGCCCAGTATGTCTCCGTCATATACTGTCAGTTCAGTATAATGAGCCCAGTATGTCTCCGTCATATACTGTCAGTTTAGTATGGTGAGCCCAGTATGTCTCCGTCATATACTGTCAGTTTAGTATGGTGAGCCTAGTATGTCTCCGTTATATACTGTCAGTTCAGCATGGGGAGCTTAGTATGTGTCCGTTATATACTGTCAGTTCAGTATGGTGAGCCCAGTATGTCTCCATCATATATTGTCAGTTCAGTATGGTGAGCCCAGTATGTCTCCATCATATATTGTCAGTTCAGTATGGTGAGCCCAGTATGTCTCCATCATATACTGTCAGTTCTGTATGGTAAGCCTAGTATGTCTCCATCATATATTGTCAATTTAATATGATGAGCCCAGTATGTCATATACTGTCAACTTTCAAAAACCTCCCTAGTAGATGTAGCATGTATGGGAGCTTATGGTTGCCCATAGATGGGCAGATTGCTCACCAGCTTTAGCTGCAGAAGGGAAGTCTATGGTTCTTCAGTGGGACTTTTGCACCTACAAACACATGGCAATTTTTATTTACCTGACTCCAGATGTTTTATTCTAGCTCACACACAGTTACTTATTTGTGACTGATTAAAGGCTGATTTATAGAGAAGGGAATATTTCATAAGAGAATTGAGACACCCACATCACTAGGGAGAACAACTACATGTATGGAAACCATCATCACCTGCAAACAAAGCGATCCTTGAAGTTTTCCCTTGCACCCAACATGTGCGTACACTTCTGAGTGTATACTGTATGCTAGTCTAAAAGGCTATGAACCATGAAATTGGTATATCTCAGCACCGAGAACAGAGAGCAAACCAAACACCTCCAGCTCATATATTTTTATCTCGGGTGTCCTAGACAAAAATACTAAGATTGTTCCCATTAAATATAGTGTTGAATAGCTTTATAAGGTGTCAAGGTCCTTTGTAAGGTATGGGAACCCCCCTCCATATCTTAGTTCTTTTATAACGAGGCCAGGGCTTTGCATAGTCTAAAGTCTTCATTTTATACCTCTGGATGAAACTGTTGTGGTTATTCCAAACAATCCACTTCTGTTGTTGAATACTGAAACTAAGGAAGTGAATCAGAATGATTCTGTTAGAGATGATGTGTGGGTTGCATTTACTTCGTTCTTACAAAAAGATTGTGCCAGTCCCTCTTCATAAGTGCTGCTCATCTAGTAGCTCAGGAGCCACATACGGCTCTCAGCTACACTTGCAATTGCTCTGGACAGCCCTCCAGCTAGCCAGTACCCATGTGTCTGAACATTTATTTATGATTAATTCCTATATTACAGGTGAAACTCGAATTAGAATATCGTGCAAAGTTCATTTATTTCACTAATGCAACTTAAAAGGTGAAACTGATATATGAGATAGACTCATTACATGCAAAGCAAGATAATTCAAGCCGTGATTTGTCATAATTGTGATGATTATAGCTTACAGCTCATGAAAACCCCAAGAACCCCAAATCCACAATCTCAAAAAATTAGAATATTACATGCAATCAATGAAACAAGGATTGTACATAGAACAATATCGGACCTCTGAAAAGTACAAGCATGCATATGTACTCAGTACTTGGTTTGGGCCCCTTTTGCATCAATTACTGCAATTACTTTTGCACGATATTCTAATTATTCGAGTTTCACCTGTATATCATTTCTATCTATGAACCACTAAGTCCAGGTTCCTTGCAGTGATGTAGCTTGCCCTCTATGGTCTCTACCATATTTATACAATTACACTCTCCAGCATTAGTGTAGTCAGAAATCAGTTAAGATGTACCAGGGCTTGAGATAACTAATCCTGACCCATGACAAAAACAGGGCCAGTAAGTTTCTGTAGCTTTATCCATCTTTTGTATTAGTCTAGGGAGCTCAAAGAATGACTTTGAGCTCCGAAGTTGATGTTTTGGCCCTGACCACGCTGTGAGGTTCCTTGTTGATGGAAAGGATTGGAATTGGATTGGGGTCTGGAAAATGTCCATAGACTTCTATGGAACCATCTACTTTATTTAGAATTCTGTGGAGCAGAGGGATCAGAGGTGTCCTGGCAGGGGCGTAACAAGAAATCACAGGGCCCCATAGCAAAATTTTGTATGGGGCCCTGTGATTTCTAGTTACGCCCACCTGATAACCCAAACCGCCCACCTAAGGGTGACCCTGCAGAGCCCACCATAGACTCTCTATGGTAGGGTCTCAGGCAGGCGGTCAAGCCCTCTTACCTGTCAGCCCTGATCCTCTGTCCGCCTCCTTCTCCTCCACGATCGACTCCTCCGTCACTGGGCCCTGCCTTCTCGATTGTCGGGTCCCGCCCCCTCGATCGCCGGGTTCCGCCCCCTCGATCGCCGGGCCCCGCCCCTCGATCGCCGGGCCCCGCCTCCTCGATCACAGCCGATGACGGGCTCAGCCACCTCCTGCGAAGCTGCTGGTTGTCACCAACTCAGCAGCGGCTGTGAGAAGGAACGGAGCGTTCCTCCTCACAGCCCCCAGTGGCAGCCAGCAGCCTGGCTGTCCGAGCAAGATGCCATAGCGACCCAGGCGGCCCGCATGGCATCAGGGAGATGTCCTGGCCGGGCCCCGCCGTGCCTCAGGCCCCATAGCGGCCGCCTGGGTCGCTATGGTGATTGTTACGCCACTGTGTCCTGGGCAATGCAGTGACAGTCCACGTTTTTGAAGCTTCTGGTCACCTAAACAAGTTATTTAGTGTTACTGTATACTTCTTGAAAGAAACTATGTAAACACAGGGAGCACATACAAACTCCATGCAAATAATGTCCCTGGTGGGATTCAAACCCAAAGCTGCAAGGTGAGAGTTCTAACTAATTAGTCACCATGACAATACATTACCAGTCAGACATAGTTTGCCTCAGTACACAAATTCAAGGCTATTATAACAAAGGTTTTATGAGTGTTAGTTCATATATAGACTGGCTCCCTGCCATCCTCTTATTTGAATATGGCTCACTAGCTTGTAAAGGTGCTTATTACTATAATTTAATGTGACTTTATGGAATGTCATTTTACCCAAACCAGCAGATCATACTCCTATGTATGGTGTTTATAATGCCTGCAATACGCCTAATGTGGAGCAGATTTCAGAGTGTAGAAGGAAAGAGAAGCAGCCAATATGCCGTCACATGCGCTGTTCACCATTGAAGTGTATCTCATATCATCTGTACATTAACAGGGTTATTCACAAAAGGGTGAAGAGATTGGGGAAGGCAGGAGAAGTGAACATTCTAGGACAACATAGCTGAACTGGAAAGTGAGCCGAATTAGAGAATGTTTCCAAATCAGCTATTTTGTCCTTCTCCTGCCTTCTCCAAACCCCTCACCCTTCAGAAACTTTAGTTATGTCAAGGGGGAAATAAGAACATTCTTTAATCTGTATGTAAAATTATGCATACCTGTGAATAAAATGGAATCATTCAACTTGGCTTTACAGCTTCTTCTATATTAACATTTATTTCAGCATAAAGGAATAATAAGTTGACAAGTAATATATCTGAAATAAAGGTACAAGTGGCGAGCCATTTTAAAACATAGCTGTCCCTTTGGCTAACATGGAACTATGGACAAGATAAAAATGATATACACACTGTTGCCTCAGTTTTTGTTTTTAGAGTCCCCCGGTAAGGGGCTGTTCACACCACCATCTGTGTGTTAATTGCATGGTTCCTTGAGATTAGAACACAGTACTGCACAGTGCACCTCCCATGTGATTACAGTGTGGGAGGTGCGTTGCGTGGCATTCATTTGAATGGCACCCCATATGCACCACCTGCCTGCAGTGAGATCGGCCTGGCTGCAATCTGCGTTACCGCAAATACCGTGCGTTGTGGTGCAGTTGAAAAAATAGAGTGTGCATGAATTAATGCATGGATGGTGGTGTAAATGGGCCCTCAAATAGTTTTATGGTCTGTTGATCCTGCCAGAAAATCTGTTATTTTTCAACAGGGTGACAGCCGTATTTATCCTGCAATAAAATCACACAGCGGCATTTGTCACCCTGTGGACAGGTCTTAGATAGACATGAAGTTTTAAATGGACTTTAAAATGTAACTTTGTATAAAAATGTAAGGTATGTGGACAGGTAGAATCGAGTTTACTAAAGTCATGCCAATACAATATTCTGGGGCATAGTTGACAGAATACAATAATAATATACAGATTTAATACAGTTAGAGATACTAGCGGAATAGAATATGTCAATGAGAATGACAAATAATGAGGTACTAGGGCACATTAAAAATCTTTGAACTTGGGGTGTGTAAAAAAAAGGTGCCAGGTGGTAGAGGGAAGAATGAGGGTAGAAGAAAATGTATGGGGAGAGGGGAAAAGGGAAATTGGGGGGTTGGGAGGGATGAGGGTAACAGAAACAATAATGGGAGGATCAGGGTAGAAGAAACATTTATGGGAGAGGAAAAAAGAGAAACCACAGGGTAGAGGGGGGATCAGGGTAGAAGAAACATTTTATGGGGAGAGGATAAAAGGAAAACCGGTAGGGGGTGAGGATAGCAGAAGAATGCAATAAAGGATTATTTCCTGCCTGTTCACAATCTTCTTCACTATGTAGAAGAAGTTGCCCATTGTACACTTCTGCCACCTGGCGGAGTGAATGGACTGCTGCGCATGTGCCCGCGGTATGTCATGACCTATCAAGATAAGCAAAGATCCTGAAACTGTAAGAACACTGGGAGAAGATGTCAGTGCTGGCGAGGGAGCCTGCTGATGTTGAGGTGAAGTATAAAGTAGTTTGGCTTTAAGTTAGAGACAAATGGATTAAAACCTAACACCAGGTAACAATTTTTAAGCAGTTACAGCTGTGAGTGTTTTTTTTTCTCTTTTGGACAAATGTTTAAAACATGGATAAAAGCTGACTGCTGTAAGCACCCCCACAACCATAATATGCTTTGTCTTAATGCCTGTAACGTCTACTAGACAGCTTGGTCTGTTACAGGAAGTGGAAACGTAACGGATCTACCAGCAGGATCAACAGGTAATAAAACTTTGTTACATGGACGCTCATAAAATCAATAACTGCTGTTTTAATGCTACTGGCAGACTCTATCATACAGTACATGCCATTTTTGATTTGGCCCATAGGTCTACTTTAACTTATAGAAGACAGTTGTCTTCTAAGGGACAACTACACGAGAAGTCAGCTGTATTGCAGTCTAGTACATTGATTCCCTTTCCTATATATTTAGTTCTAATAAGTAGTAGTAATCAACATGCTTAGCCATGAATATTATTTCAACACCTTGGTAGGTATTGACCAAGCTTCACCTTGACCAAGCTATAATGTATGTATAGTGGCCCTTTAATCATACCTCCCAACTGTCTGAGACAAGAAAGAGTGACACATTATAATGCAAAGTATATAAGCAAAGCACACACCGCCTGCCACGCCTCCTGAGACGCGGATCACAAAGAATCCATATGCAAAAACTGATTGGTTAAACCCACAAGTCCTTCTTTTTCACTACTTCTTTTTCTTTATATTGGCCCTTTAAAATAACAAATACAATAATTTAGAGGTTGGATAAAAGGTAAAAGTGCAGTAATACACTTTTCATTGATATATAATAACTTTTTTACTGAGATATTTACATCAGACCAACATGAGGAACAGAGCGATTTGTTTTCAAAAGAAGGCCAGTCCTTATAAATAAGGGACAGTTGGAAGCAATGCTTTAATCAATATATCTTTTAGATTGTAAGCTCTCACGAGCAGGACCCTTCTAATGTTCCTGTTTTGAATTGTATTGTAACTGTACTGTCTCCCTTCATTTGGTAAAGCGATGCGCAAACTGTTGGCGCTATATGAATTCCGTATAATTGGTGTGTCCAGGTGGACGTATTTTCTGGTGCCTTACATATGACTCTGCATGCAGAAGCATTAAACCAGATACAAATACACATTTTCACACCCTTCAATGTTTCTTTTTCCTTAAGGTGGCCATACACTCTACAACCATATTTTACAACTAAAGTCTTGCGATGGTTGTACAGGGATTAAAAAAACGTACGATCTGCCTATCTTGGACAGGCAGATAACTCCTCAGAAATGTCCACGTGGACACAGCCTATGACCTACCAATACCGATAATGCTGTATGCGTGCAAACATCCGAAAGATACATGACTATTTTACATCAGTGCAGATTTCAGATGAGATCAATTTACTTTTATGTGGCTGATAATACTTTTGTTGGGTTGGGCTGGCCAAAGCTGGGCAGAGGTCTGACAAAGAATGTCAGTTGGTGGAATAGTTTTCTGTCCTTGGACTCGTGCTCTCAGGACCTGCCATGATCTTTATAATTTGGCTGATGCTTAATAACATTTCAGTATGTTGGGTAATCACTTTGTGCAATAAGGGTCAATGACTGCATACAGAAGTGTTAGTGATGCTCAAAACGGAGGCATTGCTTGGTTTTACCAGGTGATGTATAACCAGCCTTACAGCCGCTGAACGATGTTAGGACACCATGATGCAGTAGTTGCACTGTGTAGCCTGTTTTCCTTCAGTCCTGTATAACTATGATTACAATGTTCACGCCAGGTATTCTATATTCAAAGTTTATCTCCAACCAAAATGTTTTATACTTTCTGTATTGCTGATAACATTTTACCAGCCCATTTGTAACATACCAAAGACACCCTAAGACAAAAGATAGCTTACAGCAGTGGTTCTCAACCTGTGTAAACTCAGGACCCACATTTGGGATGCCATTCAAATGACTGGCGATGCAATGCAACGCACCTCCCGCACCAGAATGCACTGTGAAGGAGTGCCATCCATATGTCCTAAAAAAAACAACTAAACTACCTTCTCACTACTACTGCTTGTTTTTGTCTAAGGGACCGATGTAAAGGACTTTTACTTACCGCATGCCATTCCCACTGCCTCCAAAACCTATGCCGGCAGTCTCTTACCCCCTCCACTTTGGTGGTCATCACATCTAATGCAGAGTCCATAGCCTTGTATTATATGTGAGCACACAGAGGAACATTCCAGGAGCAGGAGTTGGGGGGAAATGAGGTGAACACCAACCTCCAGGGGTTTGCCCCTAGACAAAAACAGTGCTGGGGTAGCTCCGAGGGGAGTTTTTTTTTTCTTAACCAGAGATAGGCTTTAAAGATCTACCAACATTGTGGACAGATCTGTAAAACTGTGATTGGGATAGTTCTTTGTTTTTTAAATACTTTAAAGTTAATTTGTCATATGTGGCTGACTTCGTTTCTAGTAATACCTTTGTTGGGCACGTTGGCAGGACGGTAAGATTTTTTTGAACCCCACATTGAATACAAATTGAATAGGGTAAATTCAGGAGCAGCAGGTTATCATAATAACAATAAACAAATTAAAAACTTTTCTAGCAGTTATAAACTTGTTAAAGTAAATGTACAGCCTGAACTTTACAGCAGTGGCGTCACAAGGGGGGTGCGGCCCGCACCCGGGTGACACCATTGGAGGGGTGACATCAAAATGAATCACAGTCATTTTGGTGTCACTCCCCTCTGAAAAGTTGGGCGCTCGGTCATGGACCGAACGCCCGACAGTATCAGGAGAGAGCCGCCGGCAGGTATCAGAATACTGCAGCGCGTGCGCGATTACATCATCGCGCACGCGAGTGGTGACGTCACGCGCATGCGCAGTGACGTCTCGGCATGGTGACAATCGATTACTGCTCTGGGTGTCACCCAGCCTCGTGACGCCCCTGCTTTACAGGGAGGTAAGGGTTAAAACCCGTCAGTCTCTTTTGCAGACCGTGTCCTGGTCAACCTTCACTTCCTGTCCCAGGATGCATCGGGAAGTGAGAGTAAATCTCTTATAAGTGAGAGTGCTCCCCTCTGAGATGGTTGTCACTGGAACAGGTGGCCCCAATGGAAGATTTACCTTCACTTGTTTTTCTGGTGTCAGCTCAAACATTTAGGAAATTCCCCTTTCTTCCTGTCTTGGTGGTCTTCTCATAATCAAGTCTCATCATCATGAGATCAGCCAGTTATTACAGACTAGGATGGCAACTGTAAAATATCAGGTGACCACTGACCCCTGACTACAGCCCACAATTGTGATTGGTTCTATTTCAGAGCAGCTCACTTTAATGAAAATACAGATATTGTTTAAGAGTTCCGGGTATATTAAATTGCATGTTAACCCAAAAAAAAAAACCTGCCAATGTCCATTCCTCTTTACATACCATTTCAAATTTTGCCACTTTTTAATTATACATAAAATATATTACAGATTAAAAATACCCGCTGATTCTGCCAGAATGCATATCCATGGTAGCGTGGTCAGTTTGCACCCATACTCCTTTCATTGGCCTGCTTGTCCAGTTATCAACCCATGATATCAGAGGGTGACCCTCCCCTCACCCAACCCTGCAGAGAATAATTGACAACGGCTCCTGGAGAGAGTCTTGCTGTCAATACACTTGACCTAACCATGCCCCCACAATACAGAAGAGTGACAGGAAAGTGGTCATTGCATTCAAATGACCACAGAAGGAATCTTCTTATTAAGGTGTTTGGGGGTCTTTAGCAGTGTACAGTGATGTTTTACAGATTATGGAGTATTATGATGTAATAGCCTTCTTGTATAATGCTTATTTCACATAACCTTTATTGTTAGACAGGTTTCAGTTGATGAGGGTGCTCTCCGCACACCTTACAGCAATCCCGGCCAGTAAGAATGATGGTGCTTGTAGTGACTACCACGGATGGCACCGTGCAAAGTACGAAATGAAAAAACAGGTCACCAGCACTCAAATTATTTAAATAGATATGTCCTTTTTAATGGACAATTATGCCACGACAATCAACAAAGCCAGGCTTTGTTGATTGTCGTGACATAATTGTCCATTAAAAAGGACATATCTATTTAAATAATTTGAGTGCTGGTGACCTGTTTTTTAATTTTTTTCACTTTATTGTTAGACAACATTTATATTTACTGTATATCTGTCTTCTAAAGACCATGTACATGGGAAAATAATGTTAGTAGCATGTTGGCTATTATTCCACCAAGAGAGCTACTCTTAAATAAGACTGCATTATGCAATAATTGGATCCAGCAAAAACACAGGCATTTGTGCCAACGATCTTACTCTACTTAACATCAATATACAAACTTCTTACGTGGTGTGAGTCATTACTGGTGACAGATTTGGCAAAAGGCAAAATGTTAAATCTTAAGATGAATAAGGTAACGTAGGATACTGTTGGCAATATTACAGACTGAGGTGAAACTGACTTAAAGGAGAACTATGGGGTTAAAGCTTTTCCCCATAGTTCTCCTTAGGGTAACGGGAGGAAACAAACTAGTGTCCTCCCGTCACCCTAGGCTCAGTATACAGCGAGCTGTAGCTCGCGGTATACTGAGACGCCGCAGCTGAAGCGGATCCCGACAATTATGCCGGGATCCGCCCAGCTGCGTGACTGACAGCTGGCTCTGCCTATCTAGAGGCAGAGCCAGCTGTACCCGATCCTCCCCCATTCGTTCCGCCAGTCAGCGCTGGAGGATCGGAGCGGGGAGGGGGAAATCCAGCCCCTCCCCTGTTACGGCAGAGAGCCGTGACAGGATCGAGAGGTGAGCGAATGCCGGTATGTGTTCGCTCACCTCCCGATCTACTGAGCCGACCTGTGACAGTCTCATTGTCACAGGTCGGCTAGAACTATGAGGTGAGTGAAAAGCACTCACCTCATAGTTCTCCTTTAAAGGGAAAGTAATACATTTCATAATATCATTATTATTGCTTTTAATAGTATCGTTATTGATTTCTATAACATTCATATCATTGACAATTAAAATTTTGCACAACTAAGGGGTCTATTCACGAAGCTGCCGAAGGATCTGGCCGTAGCTTCGGCCGATCCTTCGGCTAGCTTCGGCCCCAGGACCCCTTCGGTTCAGTAGAACCGAAGGGGTGCTGTACGGGCTATTCACAATAGCCCGTACAGCTCCCGATCATGGCCGAGCGGCTCAGCCGAGCCGAACGCATATGCATCGGCTCGGCTGAGCCGCTCGGCCATGATCGGGAGCTGTACGGGCTATTCACAATAGCCCGTACAGCTCCCGATCATGGCCGAGCGGCTCAGCCGAGCCGAACGCATATGCATCGGCTCGGCTGAGCCGCTCGGCCATGATCGGGAGCTGTACGGGCTATTCACAATAGCCCGTACAGCTCCCGATCATGGCCGAGCGGCTCAGCCGAGCCGAACGCATATGCATCGGCTCGGCTGAGCCGCTCGGCCATGATCGGGAGCTGTACGGGCTATTCACAATAGCCCGTACAGCTCCCGATCATGGCCGAGCGGCTCAGCCGAGCCGAACGCATATGCATCGGCTCGGCTGAGCCGCTCGGCCATGATCGGGAGCTGTACGGGCTATTCACAATAGCCCGTACAGCTCCCGATCATGGCCGAGCGGCTCAGCCGAGCCGAACGCATATGCATCGGCTCGGCTGAGCCGCTCGGCCATGATCGGGAGCTGTACGGGCTATTCACAATAGCCCGTACAGCTCCCGATCATGGCCGAGCGGCTCAGCCGAGCCGAACGCATATGCATCGGCTCGGCTGAGCCGCTCGGCCATGATCGGGAGCTGTACGGGCTATTCACAATAGCCCGTACAGCTCCCGATCATGGCCGAGCGGCTCAGCCGAGCCGAACGCATATGCATCGGCTCGGCTGAGCCGCTCGGCCATGATCGGGAGCTGTACGGGCTATTCACAATAGCCCGTACAGCTCCCGATCATGGCCGAGCGGCTCAGCCGAGCCGAACGCATATGCATCGGCTCGGCTGAGCCGCTCGGCCATGATCGGGAGCTGTACGGGCTATTCACAATAGCCCGTACAGCTCCCGATCATGGCCGAGCGGCTCAGCCGAGCCGAACGCATATGCATCGGCTCGGCTGAGCCGCTCGGCCATGATCGGGAGCTGTACGGGCTATTCACAATAGCCCGTACAGCACCCCTTCGGTTCTACTGAACCGAAGGGGTCCTGGGGCCGAAGCTAGCCGAAGGATCGGCCGAAGCTACGGCCAGATCCTTCGGCAGCTTCGTGAATAGACCCCTAAATATTTATGGCCCTACTGTACATTGTTGTAAAACATAATAGAGGATCAAAAAACATGACTTTTCAAAGTCTTATGCTGGTTTGTTTATTATTTGTTCTCCGGTCCCATCTGAAAAGTCAGAATTCCCGAAGCAGATTGATGATAGGAACCACCATGCTTTGTGTATAAGCAGTGGCCTATCTCCAGTGGTCTGACATGACCCAATTAATGTTCTCCAGTTATCCAGCAATGATCATCCTTCCTTGAGCAGCATCAGCCAATCATGGTCATGGAAGGAGAGATATTGTGTGCACTCCTTACAGCAATGTGATCTGGCAGAAAGAGGGTCCTGGAATGGCTGTGACAGATGCCATTGTTGATATTAACCTAGAAGCACGTGGTTCACCATCAGCACACCAAGATACTTGTCCGGAAGCAATTTTACCGACCACAAGCCATGAACATAGCCTTTAAATTCATTTTACACACTTTTTCTCCATGGTCCGTGGTAGGGGGCATGGTAGGGGGTGATTCCTTTACTTACATACATTGAGCTAAAGCGAGACCCTTTTTGATGGAGGTTCCCCTGCATGCAGAAATGTGTGGCATGTACTGTGATGTCCATTCACTGTCCAACAAGCAGGCTGGAGGAGGGGTGGTGACACAAGAGATGAAAGCTGCAATCCCTCAACAGTAATGTCACAATACAGTATATATTGTGGCAGTGCAAGTGTAAAACCGGAACGATGAAGTGATCCCCAAATTTGAGGTTATTGCCCAAAGTAAGCAATCAGTCATTTTTTCATCAGCCCGACTGGTCATTATGGGCAACCCTTTTGTGCTCAATTTAAGTTTCTCTTTTTTTTAAATTTATCAAGACAAAATCTGGAGTAGCTGTGCATGGCAATCAATCAGCTTCTCTCTTTCATTTTCAAATCTTAACTGAACAAATTGAGGAGAGAAGCTGATTGGTTGCCATGCACAGCTGTTCCAGATTTTGTCTACTCCAGTTTTGATAAATTCCCCTCTCTGTTTTTAAATGTCTTACCAAATGGACTTTGGACTATGATACTGCAGTGAAGGAAGAGCTCTATCAGGACTATCAGTAAGAAAGCAGTTTAAATTATGTTTATTGCAAACCTTGTTAAAATTCTTCCCCACAATAACCTTGAACGTTGTTTTCATGACAATCTTTTATAGTTTCTGCAAGCTTTTCATTTTCACTTGTGAATATATTAAATTATTCAGTTGACTTTTTTTTGCTACAGTGTCAACTATGCATAATGCCCTTACTTGTTCTATGGTAGTGAAGCTGTATAACAGCCAGCTTCACTATATGTTATAACAAATTCCCCACCCTTCAACTGGCCATACACCTATAGATTATCTGCAGATTTTCTATGGTCAGATGGAAAAAGTGCAACAGATTCCTCCATCTACGCTAAACTGTGTGCATGGAGGAATCTCCACCCGGGCCAAGCTTCTGTAATCTTGCTAGTCGGCCCTGCTGGCTCTCAATATACCTGAACAATGCCTGCATCCAACCAGATTGTTCAGGTATTTTGAGAGCCAGCGGGGCTGACTAGCAAGATACTGAAGCTCGGCCCGGGTGGAGATTCCTCCATGCACACAGTTTAGCGTAGATGGAGGAATCTGTTGAATTTTTTCCATCTGACCACAAAAATCTGCAGATAATCTAGATGTGTATGGCCAGCTTTAGTGTGTACATCTGAAACTAAAGTTACAGACCTTAACACAGCCTCAAGATTGGGCTTTAAGTTTTGGGGTATGATGCAAGTTAAGGTTTAGTTTGATGGGTTCAATTGAGAGTAAATATTAGGTTTATCAGTTACTATGAGGTTAGGGATTAGTGAGTGGCTACTCATTTTTTTGGATGCTATACATTCATTTTTTGGGTGTGATAATTGTAAAACAAGTGGGAAAAGTTATTTAAGCTCAATATTTGTGTTCCAAATATTCTGGCGCCAAATTTCAGAAGCAAAGAACAAATGCAATTATATAATAAAGATCTTTGCACCCAACACTATTTCTGCCTCTTTCTGTGAGGTTACTGTATCCCTTTTTTGTTTGTGGGTTATTATTGTTGTGTTATGATCTTAAAAAACATTGCCATGCACATATTCAGAGTTCTATTCGTACAACTGGCATTCATAGCTGTGTGCAGTTCATACAAACTAAACTAACAGTCATTTGCACTAACGGTAACCACTTAAAGAAGAACTCTAGACAAAGCAGTGTGCGGGTAGCTCGTTTTTGTCAAGGTGCTAAAAAAAACATCCCCCTTCTTCTCCAGTCTCTGAAGCCTCTCTCCTCCACACTGCAGCATTGAAATGTTCCTCAGCATCCTCGCGTCTATACACCGCTGCAATGGGGGGGGGGGGGGGGGGGGGGAGGAGGGGGGGGGGGGGAGGCAGGAAGGACGGGTCTAAGAAGAAGCCGACTCCACAGTTCAGGTGAGTATTACTTTTTTTTTCTAACCTAGACAAAAATGAGCAATAAAGGTTTTGTCCAGAGTTCTTTAAGAAATCAAGATATTGTTATTGAGTGCAGGAAAATGTTAGCAAGAAAATGTTTTGCTCATGGCAGCCAATCAGAATCCTTATTTCATTCTGCAGAACTGACAGTTGGTGTCTAATTGTTTGCCATAGTACTCTTATAATAAAGCCCCATTGTGCAAGTACCCTACATGGCATAATTTACTGACTGTGTTGGAATTTCTAGTGATAAAATGTAGGGTGTTCCTTCTGATAGTCATTGATATAGTGTATAAGACTATAATTAGACACGTTATCAATAGCTCATGAGTCAGGTCACCTAACCTCTACTTCCTCAGTCCTCCCTAGCATTGTGTGCTTACCCCCTGTAGCACAAACTTTCCGGTTTACTAGTAGATATCCTTCTGCCTGCAATATCTGTTTCCACTCACCTCTCCTCTGCTTACTCTGTATCAAAGTAAAAGCACACATTGAATGCAGCTGTAGATGTAGATGTGTCTTAGACTGTAACATAAAAAGAAATCATATTTGCCACGAAGACAAATAACTGCATACCCCAGCCTGTAAACACGAGTTTATTTAAAAGAGCTTCAGCATAACAATTTTTTGTCTATAGATTGTAATGACAGATCTGAATAACTCTGTTATATTAACCTATTCAGTTTACTACTGAAGCTGAAAAACATACCTTCCAACTTTCTAATCTCGGAAAGAGGGACACATGTTAGTAAAATCCAAACATATAGATGGACATTGGGCAACAGGCATCAAATATCTGTGGGTACCTCTACATGTCTATTCATACCTCTTGTGGCTGAATATTTTTAGCTTAGAAGTAAGAGATATTGGAATCTATGAAAAAAACTGGCAACATTCACATATTCATTAAAATATGCACATTTTATTTATTTATTTACTTATTTTCCAAACCCTACTCACTGCTATACCAGGCAATCAAGATAATTGAATGTTTTTAGATAACTGGAAATTAATAGGAGCATTGCTGTGACTTTTTTGACCCCTATTACTGAATCAGTATTGTTGAAAGGTTAACACATGAAGCACAGGAATGAACGCTTCTATTTGTATATTAAAATATAACTTTTTTCTTTATATCAAAGTGACACTAAATTTAGGAGGTAAACCTTAAAAATACATTCTAGTACCTTAACTATTAGCAAAAATGTATCTTATTCGTCTATCACTTGGTTGTAGATCCTCAAATCATCTCTGAATTGGTGCTGACACTGTCCTTCCTTCTGGAGGGTGGCTATTTATGTTCCCCATGGTCCCTGTGTGTGTTGTAAAGTAGTCACCGCTCCAAGCTCGCTCCCGTGATGGACTACAATCTCACGTTTAGTTTACTAATTTGTATTGAGATTGTAGTATAATAGGAGTGAGCTTGGAGCGGTCGTTACTATACAACACACACAGGGACCATGGGGAAGAAAAGTAGCCACACTCCAGAAGGAAGGACAGTGTCAACACCAATTCAGAGATGATTTGAGGATCTACAGCCGAGTGATACACCAATCAGATACATTTTTGTTAATGGTTAAGGTACTTAAATGCATTTCTAAGGTTTAACTCCTGAGGATAGAGTCAGTTTAATGATTAAGACCTTCTCTGATGGTGAGGCATGGTAGGAAAAAAGAGGAGGGCCACACGCAGGTCCTATCTTTACATTAATGTTAGAGCCCGGGGTATTCTAGAACAAGGTGTTCATGTCATGTGCTCGGTGTAGATGCAATCAATGCAGAGTTCTTCCTAACCTCTGTAAAGCATAGTTTCCAGTGCTGATTAGCAGTTTGTTTTTTTACATTTGGCTCAGTCTTATACTGTAATAGCAACCCATACACACTTGTACTGTAAATGTCTATATATAGTTCCTAAATTTGTTTTGTTTTTATTGTGCATTAAAGGAGAACTATGAGGCGAGTGCTTTTCACTCACCTCATAGTTCTAGCCGACCTGTGACAATGAGACTGTCACAGGTCGGCTCAGTAGATCGGGAGGTGAGCGAACAAATACCGGGTTCGCTCAACTCTCGATCCTGTCACGGCTCTCTGCCGTGACAGGGGAGGGGCTGGATTCCCCCCTCCCCGCTCCGATCCTCCAGCGCTGACTGGCGGAACAGAGGGGGTGGGTACAGCTGGCTCTGCCTCTAGATAGGCAGAGCCAACTGTCACTCACGCAGCTGGGCGGATCCCGACGTCCATGTCGGGATCTGCTCCGGCTGCGGCGTCTCAGTATACTGCGAGCTGCAGCTCGCGGTATACTGAGCTTTGGGTGACGGGAGGACGCTAGTTTGTGTCCTCCCGTTACCCTAAGGAGAACTATGGGGAAAAGCCCTAACCCCATAGTTCTCCTTTAAAAGTATTTGTTAATCAAGGACCTTCAACTTGACATTTTACATTGGTCAGAATGATGACACAGTCTTGTCCGCGAGTGTAGAGCAAGTTACTAAATTAGTACTAAATTACTGGCTGATATCTCTGGTCCCTGTTGATTATGCTGTACATCTACTTTCCTTCTCTTCTTATACAAGGATGGATCCTACACAACCAGTATAACAAGGGTGTTCTTAGAAAAAGATGGATGTATTAGCCAGTTTTGATTATTGCATTTCTATAGATCTGAGAGACTCTGAATTGAATACTGTATATACTTTATGATTTTATTTAACATGTTCAAGACTAAAAAAAAAAGAAAAAAAGTGTCAGGTAAAAAATATTGTATTCTAATACTAATCCTTTCTTTTTAAAATAGCAGGTAGAGGTCTGTGCTTATTTTCACATGCTTATAGACTCTTCTTAGCCCCTTTGACAAGTAAAACCCTGTTGTATACCAAGCCCAATAGCTTAAGCTGAAATCTGCATACAAAAGGGAAGGAGTCAATGCAGCGGCTCATCACAGCAAGGAGCAATTTCTAGGCTGCCAATCTGATTCTCATTACTGATGTACTTTGCTTTAGCTCTGCATGGGCTGCCATAAGAATCAGTCTCCTCCTGTCACATGAGTGTGGAAGAGATAATGCTACATGCCAATGGCTCCATACGTATTTAGCTGCTGTTTAAGCTGCTGTCACAGTGATCCATTTGGTCATGGTGACCTCATTGTGGCATAAGTTTGCATGACCCCATCTACCAGCCAATATACATGATGGGTTTGTCTGCTGTTCTAGTAGATTTACCGAGCTTGTACATATAAAAAAGTCACATTGCTGTACACAGCTGGCAACACTTACAAGCTCAAACCACAAACACACATTATGTATGAATCAATATGTGAAATTGCATTCTCTTTTCATATATAAGAAGTAAGAATACAGGTTGTCCTAGAAATGTTTCAAAGGAGTTAATGAAAAACCCTAAGCATTCATCTAATAATTATGCAGCATTTGAAAGTGTATTGTTCACCTGTCAAATATTGCAGTGACATTTTTGTGCCTTAAAATTCCAAATAGATTACTAAGCCGACTAATAACACAAATACAGGTCATTAGTCATTTAAACTTACACACCAAGATTTCCCAAAGGTACCGTAAAGCTGCAATACAGTAATATGACTGCATGATGCTAAACATTGCTGAAATCAATTCAATACAAAGCACACACCTTAAAAAAACTGTGATTGGCTTTGCTGCAAAGAGTAGAAAGTCATATTCATGGATTTTGGCTTTATCAATCATGTAACGTTAAATTTTTAATTAAATGTATGAATCATACAGCATGTTGGAGGATGGTGACTACAGGGTGCACGTCAAGACAGAAAAATCTACCATCAAGCTAGAGAATGAGACAGAAAAAAAACATTAAAAACCCCAGAAACCAATATTTGATATAAATCAGAAAATCAATGACCGCAAGTAACAGTCAGGAAGAAAATCATGCCACTGACTAGAATAGAATGGGGGGCTACTAGGATATTAGATGACTAATGCTTGGAAGAAAAGGCTCTAAACAAAGGCATACCAGTACATATCTCAGATTAATAAATTAAAGAATAAAGTTTGATAAATGGTGTAACAACATGGCACTAAAGCCTGGAGTGAGAAGGGGGAGAGGGGATGCTATATATGTGCAACTGCAACATTCAGTCACACTTTGCGGTTTATAATATACACTATGTTATAAAATATAACTTTTTAGTTATATTTTACAACTGAAGTTCAGACTGATATGGCAAATTAAAAAGTGGACTTTTTAAAAAACACAATGGAAATAATCCATGAGCCTAAGGGGGCTAAACCACAAACAGTTATAACACCCCTACTTTTCAAGTTCTGCCTTTTTAAGGCCATATGGTAGGATACTTTTCTTGGTGGACCTGGGACAAATGCTCCTTTTGAACTTTGAAGAAATACATCCTGGTAAGGTATATATGTATGCATATATACAGTATATACACACACGGGGTCATTTTAATAAAAGGGACAAAAGAGGTTATTTACCCTAAGCCCACCATGATATTCCCACGTGATGGAGTTTGGACTGTTATGCTATAAAGGAGTTTGTTTCTCAATCCTTTCCCTCTCTAGGAAAGATGAGGACATCATCTGTCAGTCAAAGAAATCATTGTTATTCAAATATCCTTTATCAGAATAAAAATAATTTAAAATAAATTGTTCCATACCATAAAAGTACTTTTATAAATCCACACAGAGCTCTGTTACTTTCCAAAATACTTGTCATTCTTTTCCCTCTGTCTTGTGATTCACATAGCACACTGCATAGCCAGCGGGGTCATATACCTGTCTGTTATTGCAGAATGGTAGCTTCCTGCGTCACCTGCCTCCTCATTAGATTATAAATTAAATTAGTACTAAAGCCTCTGCTTTTATTAGAACTACATCCCTCTTGACCAATTTATCACCGGACAACTAATTAATATTTCCAGCAAACATTTGCACATTAACCTTTTGCTACCATAGCCTCTGCCTTTCTTTGCGATGCCTCCCCGGACTTTCTTTTGGGGAGCACGTACTCAGAATGCCATCCAAAATTACCTGATCCCCTCCTCGTGATTACATGTCCCATAATTCCTAGTGTCATTGTTTATGTGTGTCTCATCATTGACATCATTGTTTCAAGACATCTAGGCCGCCTGTGTATTCAGTGCACATTGCATTCAGCGTCTGCAAATTGGGCTGTAGTTTGTGAGCACACAAAAATGGTGGCTACTGTAAGGCTCTATAGATCCTGCAAGGAAACGTAACCACCCAAAAACTATAGACTGGGGCAGCGATCCTGACAGGACTGAATGGGAAGAAGGTCAACTTTAATATGACCATGAACATGAGGAAGGGCAGGGACACCCAAAACTGTCTTCAGTTGCACTGATCTATGTACCTTTTTAATAGAATAAAACAGATAAAGCATGTAAGGAGTGCCTCACTGATTGTGGATTATTCAGCAGAGTGAAACCTGCTGGTGATGAGCACCCAAATTTAGATGTTTGTGGGCGTTTGCAACTCACCTATCTGGTTGTATATACATATGTATAGTGCAATAAAAGATGCAAGATATGGTTTAAGCTTTATCATAGAACATTACCAGGAAATCACATATTTGGCTCTTATGAGAAGTCTGCCAAAACAAGTTAAACTGCTCCGAGTTATAAGTTAATTCAAAGGAGGGCAGACAAATATTAGTGTCCAAACTGAACATTTTGTTCAAGGGGTATTATTTTCCTTGAATCTGTTTGTTTAATGATTCTAGTTCTTGGCCAGGCTGTGATTAGGGAGGTCTTTCTCTACCCTTTCTAGTTGGATTATTTGCCAGCTATAGCAGAATCATCACTACGGAAATCTGTTCAGTGTGTGTGAATAGCAACTCATGTAAATGTTGTAAATGTTACTGTGCCAAGGGGCCTGTGTTAGGATTGTTTATAATCATACCTTTTAAAACTGCCCCCCTTCTGATATTGACTACTTCCCTGGCTGTCCCTGGTGCACCTACTTATGATGGTGCCCCATACTGTTTTTTAACACTAAACAATAATATACAACTCTTAAAAGGAGAACTATGGGGTTAGGGCTTTCCCCCAAAGTTCTCCTTAGGGTAATGCGAGGACACAAACTAGCGTCCTCCCATCACCCTAAGCTCAGTATACCGCGAGCTACAGCTCGCGGTATACTGAGACGCCGCAGCTGAAGCGGATCCCGACAATTATGTCTGGATCCGCCCACCTGCATGAGTGACAGCTGGCTCTGCCTATCTAGAGGCAGAGCCAGCTGTACCCGCCCCCTCCACCATCCGTTCCGCCAGTCAGCGCTGGCAGATCGGAGCGGGGAGGGGGGAATCCAGCCCCTCCCCTGTCTCGACAAAGAGCCGTGACAGGATCGAGAAGTGAGCGAACGCCGGTATGTGTTCGCTCACTTCCCGATCTACTGAGCCGACCTGTGACAGTCTCATTGTCACAGGTCGGCTAGAACTATGAGGTGAGTGAAAAGCACTCACCTCATAGTTCTCCTTTAAGGCTCATTCAGACTGGTGGCTGCCGGCCAGAAACTGTGATTCCTTAGGAACTAGCTCATGCACACATTGTGTGCAAACGGCTTTGGCCAGGTGCTGCAAGGCCAGATATGTACCTTGACAAATCAATGGCAACCGCCACCAATCAGGTTCAAAGCAACAGACCTTTGAATGTTATCAGAGATGTAAGAAGCAGAGAGAGGGGAAGTTACATGGAGCAGGCTTGAGGAAGTGACCCTAGGAGATGCATTAGGCCTAATTGCACTGAATTACAAAGTATTTATATTAATGATACTGTTCATGCTGATCCACTCCCCCAGACACTGGCAATCCACCCTCCGTAACTAATTCCTGGCATAGAAAAATCCAAAAACAACTCAAATGCCCCTTATACTCACCAAAATCTGTGGTCATGGGACATTTTGTTTCTGAGTTTCATCTCTTCCTATATGTACAGGTGTAGGGGTCCATCTTCAGGTGCCTATGTCACTGCCTGCATGACATGGGCACTCCCTATTGACTATCCAATGGCAGGGCCCTCTTAGGATCCAGAAAATGAACTGAAGTGATGATGTCAGTGCAAGGGGACTGGCCAGTGCAAGCAGATCTGCAGCCATGGATTATAAATTTCCATTACCTGGAAATGGCACAAGCAAGAGACATGGACAGTATGCTTATGTGATTATGAAAGTGCTCTAAAGGGTATTTACTTTTTAAATGCTGAATGTATGAGAGGGTGGCAGGATGAAGGGGTGGGAGGTAGTTAGTGGGTTAAGTTTTGCATGGAGATGGATTTTAAAGGAAAACTAATAAACTTTCAGCCCACTATTTCTCTGGTTGCCTGAAAGTGGTCCTCAAACAACATCAACAGTCTGGTTTTAGCAAAGTAGCAATGTTTCTTGAGATGGCGATTTGTCAGTTGATTTACTTGATTGGAGTTCCTATTTTTAGGCTAATAAAAGAGCTGGGATAATTGTTTTTATGAGAAGCTGTCAAATCTCATTACATATAAGACATGAACACCAGCACACTTTCCCTGAAATTAAAGAACAGGTAATATGCCACCCATTATTTGACACCCCTTCATTACATGGTGCTGACTGACAGCACAGCTTAAATCAGTAAAAGGTTAAATTGCATCAAGGAGCTCAGCATTTTTACTTGATTCCGACCTACCTAACCAGGTATGACATGTTGAGGAGAAGAAATGGTTAAACTTCTACCTGGCTTGGCACCATCAGAAAAAGGCCCTTAGATTATAATGTTATAAGGTTTGGTGGCTCCCTAGGATGCAAATTTGTTATGTAGCTGTTCTGTGGTGTGAACAGTGCACAGTGCTCTGTTACCTAGCCGTACCATCTAACATTATTGGAACTTCACATTACATAACTATCGCTAATGACCACTGAACACATTCAAACGTATATAGTTCAATGATTATGTGCAAAATGTAGTAACTCATTGAAACTAATCATGATTTAGTCTTCATTGGTCTCATTGTTGTAAATTGAAACTGGACTGGTTGGTATGGGTTACTACACTATGCACATAGTAAGAGGCACTGGGATTTCAGTGTTTATTCCAAAAGCTCAAACACAGGAAAATCTTCAAACAAGCTCACCGTCTCTGGTAATGCAGCTCTCAAACACCCAGGCCTTCCTCAATGGGTACAAAGCAGCAACTCAAAGTATAGATGTATAAACAGTAAGGGTGCCAAACAGCAACATGAAAGAGTCCAAATTGCTTTTACTTGTTTGTATTACTGACACATAAATATTAAAAACGTTTCAAGGACTAGTGAACTCCCCCTTCATCAGTGTTTAAAAAAAATGGAATGGGAATTTGAATGTGCTCAAGGGTAACTATAACCAAATGGATCTATTGTTAGATCTGGTGACAAACCTCCTTTAGAATTGGAGTTCTAACAATGTAAATAGCAGAATTCCTGCTAAATACACTGTTAGAATTCCACTTCTAAGTCCGGTTTTACACACTATTTGGTTATAGTTACCCTTTAGTACATTCCCCGTACAAGTCTCCGTTGCCTTCCTCTAATCCCTAATTTAGGGGGAGCTTTGTAGCCCTTAAAACACATTGGCCGTTTTTATGTGACAGCAATATGAACAATTAAAGGCACTTTGGACGCCCATCTGTACATCTATAATTTTATATAATTACAGTACTTGCCGACATAAATTATTTATTTACTTATTACAGTTGTTTATATAAAGCTGACAATGTATGCAGCGCTTTACATAGAGCACATTCACATTAGTCCCTGCCCTCATACGGGGCCTATTTAGATAGTAGCCAACTAGCATGTCTTTGGAGTGAGAAATGAAACCTGTGTACCCAGAGGAAACCCACCAGAAATGCTAACCACTGCGCCACTGTGCTGCCCATATTAGACCCTCATTTTTACTGTAACTGGTACTGTTTTGGGATATATGATAATGATAATGGTTGTAACTGTTCTGAAATGGTCTTTTGTGGTACAGATTCTTATGCCAGGGCACAAACACCCTGGGTACCTCTACACAGGCACTCTGAGGGGAATTTTTCAAAACTGGAGCAGACCAAATCTGGAGCAGCTGTGCATGGCAACCAATCAGCTTCTCTTTCATTTTCAAAACTTAACTGAACAAACTGAAAAGATTAGCTGATTGGTTGCCATGGGCAACTGCTCCAGATTTTGTCTGCTCCAGTTTTGATAAATTCCCTCTGTATTTTAATACAAGGAAAGTTTCTATTGCTCTCTGCACAACCCTTTCACATTCTGGGGAGGGGGTGGGGGGGCAATGAAGTATAAGCATTAGAACTATAATCAGCATTCTTTCAACAAACTGAATCGTTCCCAGAAGGTAAAACAGTAATTATTGAATTTTTCACAGTCATAGTGTTTACACAGTATCATAGCACTAGACACCTGATATACTGTATGACTTAGTAGGTGAGGCCTTTTCAGCGCATTCTTAACAATGCTGAGAAATCAAAAACTATCATGGCACTACATTCTTCACCTCATTAGGTTTGTTTCAGGGCTAAACTGAAGTCTTACTTACGTTAAGCTGCATAACAAGTAAAGAACATTGTTTGCCCCCCGCTCCCTAAGCATCATCAGGAGTACTATGCAGGGGGTGTGTTGGACCACTGGAGATCCGGACTGCTGTGTTTTGTGTAAGAGCAGTGGTCAGACTCTCCAGTGTGCTGCTTACACAGGGCAAAGTTTATAGTACTAAACACAACACAATAATAAAACAAATATTCTGTAGCCTTTACTTGTTATGCAGCCTGCATCTTCATTCACTTCCCCAAAATCTACTATGTCAGAAAATAATAATTTAACATTGGTACGTACAATTAGGGTTGCCACCTGTTCAGGATTGATCCAGACAGTCCAGGTTTAAAAGGCTGTGTCCAGGTTACATAGCAGCTGAGACCCAGACACGACATGTCAGGCAGACAGGGGCATCCACAATTAAAGTAGGGGCTACTGGCTCCCAACTGAAAAATAGACTTGGCTGTGATATTTACATATGAATGGGTGGCACTATTTACATATAACTAAGCCTGGGAAGCATTCATAAAGTCCGCATAGCCCGTCTGAGAGCTCGCACAGCCCAACTGAGAGCCCGCATAGCCCACCTGGGAGCCTGCATAGCCCACCTGGGAGCCTTCAGAGTCCACCTAAATGCCCACACAGCTCACATGAGAATCCACGTAACCCACCTGAGAGTCCGCACAGCCCATCTGAGAGCCTGCAAAGTCCACCTGAGAGCCTGCAGAGTTCACCTGAGAGCCTGCACAGGCCTGGTGAGACCCTGGAGACATCAGGCTTCCACCCCGGAGCAACACAGAGTATGTAGCTCCATATAATTTTGTATTGCTGTATAATGTATTGCTGGGATTTGTAGTCCTCTATAGCCAATTTCCTTACTCCTCCCCCGACTGTCTCTCCTTGCTCTCTCTGCTGGCTGCTTTCCTTGCTATCTCTATATTCTCCCCCCCCCAAAAAAAACATTTTGCCGTGTACGACGCTAAAGTGTTCTGCTTTCACTTAAAGAAAAGGTGGCAACCCTACTTACAATTGATAATTTTTTATAATATAAGTGGAGTAAAATAGAAGAAGTGTAGAAAAGTATAATACTTAAGTATAAGTCCAGAAATGGAACACTTGGGAGCTTTATTAATGTGACAATATAAATAGGTTTTCACAAAATGTACTTCCTGTGGTTTTCCTACTAAACGTCAAGTTTGTTTTGCTTGAGCTGTGATTTCTCTCCTGTTCCCTGAGGTCCCTCACAGAAGAGATAAAACAATCGTGTCCTGGGAAGTCAAAAAGCTCCTAATGTTTCAAGGAAGACACTTTCTTTGATTTTCCTGACTCACTTCCTCATGCACTAGAATGGCTGGGGAACTTTCTGTCAATGCTACACAACACACAAGCACATAGGTCAGTATGGAGGGCAGTAACCTATAGCAAACATGAAACAAAAAGGAAGAGAGTAAGAAAAACATTTCCTAAGATCAGCAGCCCACAGGTGCCAGGTCCCATTAAATAGAAAAGAACATGTTACCTGAGGATTATGCGAAAGCATAAACCTAAAAAAAAGTTAATAAATAAGTATTCTGAGTGAATAGTAATTAATCTGTCTTCTATAGTGCCCATTCATACAAATGCACACACGTTACATGCATTGGTGCGCTGTTGTGCCATTCTTTGTAAATGGCGCCCCACTGCACCTCCAAAATGCATGTGCACAGCACAGGACAGTGAACGGAGTCCCATGCTTTGCACTGAAATAAAATGCAGCCTGCCCCATTTTCATGTGCATCTTAGCCTATTCATCAAACACCCCACAATGCAATTCACATGAAGGCACACGGCACTGTGGTAATATTGGGTCCTTGAGTGGTAGTTTTCTAGGATTTTTGCTGTTGTTGGTGTAGCGATGACCCCCGAAGGAGCTGCTGGAATATGCCCGGTTCGTTATCACTAGTATGTCTAAGGGTATGATCTTCAGCCATCCCATTAGCATTAACCGCCCTCTTCTAGTGCCCACAAAGCTGATGTCCACTCCAGTAATGCAATGCTGATAAACTTTTATTAAACGTCTTCACACTGGGGAGAGAGGTTATAGGGATCCTAGCCATCCAGGGTGTAACAGACATGGACTACAGACTCACAAGACCTGGTTAGCATTTCAGTATAAATCCACTTGTAATACAGTGGATGGTAACTGAAGTAGCAGATGAGCATAAATCCTCAGCAGGAGAGACACCAGCATGCCCCTTAAAGGAGAACTATGGGATGAGTGATTTCCACTCACCTACAACATCCAGGTAACTTCAAGAGCCATCCATTGTTCTGGTTCTCCTCCTCTGGCAGCAACACAGGCCTCCTCCATGTTGGAGGCACCAGGCAAACATTTCCCTCACACCAGAGGTACCGCACGTCACTGGTAGCCACATCACAGAAGATGATGGGGACTACAATACATTAGCAACATTAATTATGACCTTGACATGATTTGTTGTTACTCATTTATTGCAAATAACCCATTGCAGCCAGGCACAGTCAGTTAGTTAACTGTAGGCATATAGATCCAAAACAGAAATGCTGGTTGGCTTCTTTGGGCTACTATACTTTGCCTTATTAAAAGCCTACACAAGCTAATATGAGTGGGAAGAATTTTCTTGCCAGGTTTCTGTCTGTGGCCACATATGTGAGATTTTCCTCACTTCCTACTTCTGAGACACCAGGACAAGGAATATAGGAATTAGTTGTTACCAAGATAGGAAGGCAGAGACAGCAATGTATACATTATCAGAAGTTCTAACCCTTCCTCACTCTACTAAATATGGTGGTGATTTCTCTGGATCCCCGTTAGAGGCCCCAACCCTTCCCTACTCTATCCAAAGCAAAATTAGACTTTTGGCTGCAATTGTTCCTAAAATAAGCCCCTGATGATGTACAGTGCTAAAAAAACAAAGAGATGTAAATATATAAAAGTCCCATGAGGTTACCTAAAGGGAGGAAGGTTCTCACCCTGGATTGGGACATTTTTTTTACATATTGTACAGCTTATTTTTCCAGATAACAAAGAGATCACTATCGCTGGGAGCTCTCCGGCTTTCCCCTGTAGAACGCCAACTGATTAGTTTGATTACTGGATCTCCAAACCACCAACAGTGTCAATACATCTGTCAGCAAGTGGCTGAAGTTGTGAGATGGCGCTGGTGAAGCTGAGCTGAGAAACTGAGGATAGATAGTTCTTTGTAAATATATAGGGATGCAGAGCCTTAGTCACCATCAATCCATTACAAAGAGGTCTATTTATAAACAATTCACAGAGCCAATTGCCTTTATTCTGTGCGAACAAAAGCAAAAATGAATGTTCCTAGTACATTTTCTTTTCAGGTTGAAAATGTAATACAACTTAATGGCCACTAGAAGGAGGTGAGGAGCCCAGGAAATAAATACTTATTTCCTATGCTCTGTAGCTCCATCAAGTGGCTTTAATGCATACTCCTGTCCAACAATAGTCTTGGTTCTGATTACTTTGCACTGATGCCTCTTCCACCTACAGGTTGACAAAGCCCCTGCCTTCCTAATGCCAACAAGGTCAGCGACTCCAGGGCAATATTACAGTTTCTGTTCACTGTTTACCAATATTCCTTTATACAGTAAACTCCCCATTATCCGGCATTCAAGCAACTAGCACTCTCAAGCAACCGGCAAACAAAATTGGGGACATAATATGCCCTCGATTTTTTTAGTGGTTGCTTGATATAAAGGGGGGCACTAAACATTTTTGTTAGCAACTCAATTTATTTCGTTGCTAAGGAAATTCTCTGTTTACATCTTGCTGCTGGCCGGCGGCTATATTCTGCGGTCGGCAGCAGAATGTAAACAATGGGGAGCAATAGTGAGCCTGCTATTGGCTATTTTAAATTGCAACAGCCAATAGCAGGCTGGCTATTGCACCTTCCCACTGAGCAGAGAAATTAGTATTAACTCTCAAGCAACCAGAAACTACAGTTATCCAGCACCTACCAATCCCTGTGGGTGCTGGATAACTGGGAGTTTACTGTATTAATAATTCATGGTGAAACATGAGTAGAGTCAAAATGGAGGAGCCTTCTGAAAGTGCACCTAAGATTTGAAAACAAGCGCATAACAACACTGCAATCAGAGCCCCGGAATCCGGAGGGCCAGATCACTATGTACAGGGGTGGTAAATGAATATATTGGGAATATCCTTAACTGTTTTTCTGAAGAGTGCAGACAGAAGGCACAGAATAGAATGTGTGGAGGCTTGCTGCTGCTTTTGGTATGTAGTATGGAATGCATACCTAGCTATATGTTTACATATAGTTTATAATGGGCGCTTCAGTCTGGATTGCAGTTTTCCATATAAAACTATTGTGTGTTATAAGAGCAAATCAAACTAATATTTAAAGATAAACCCCAGACAAAAGAAAAAAATAAATCAAAGAAATTCTTACCATGGGAACAGCTTACCAAATCAAGGGAATCAAGGAATGCAGAAGATTCTTCCTGTAGAGAATGAATATTGAATATAAGCCATAAAGAGTGCAGAGAGGAGGAAGGGAGGTCTTTCTGCACAAACCGATATGCAAGGGGCTGCAGTTTTTATGAGAAGCCCTCTGAAAGCACTGCTCATTCTCACAACAGCCATAGAGCTTCCAGATCATCATCTGTTATCAATTATCATTAACAGTTCAATAAACTATTTTACTTCTTAAGGTGGCCATACACTCTACAACCATCGCAAGACTTTAGTCTTGCGATGGTTGTACAGGGATTAAAAAAACGTACGATCTGCCTATCTTGGACAGGCAGATCGCACTCTCGATCATCGCAAGCCCGCCCCCCTGAGGGGCGGGCTTCCGATGACCGCAATGCTGAACGGGCAGTGTGCGCGTGCGCACACCGGCCCGTTCGGCATTTGTCTTCCGAGCACCGTTCTAACCAGCCGAGAATCGTACGATTCCCGGCTGGTTTTCGAACATGCTGGTTCGACAGAAGACGTGCGACCGTACAGTAGAAACGGTCGCACGTCTCCGTTCACACTGCTCGATTATCGTACGAAAAACCGATCGCATACGATTATCGTACGATAATCGTGCAGTGTATGGGCACCTTTGTGAAGTGTAGACTGGTCCTTGCAGGCTCTCTCACCTTCTCTGCTCCAGCGTTGAAATGTCCGTCAGTGTCCTCATGTCCAATACACTGTATTAGACATGACGACTGACGGGTCATTAGACTGCCGGAGCAAAGAGCGAGAAGAGCCTGCGGGGACCAGTATATCAGCCGGACGGGTCAAAATTTTGGGTGAGTAATTCTTTTTTATTGTACACCCTATACCAAAACGTGCACGTAACCCTTGCAGTGTGGGGGTACCCATTGCAAGAGTTCATTTTGTTTCTTCTTTAAATATACAATTAAAAATATTTTGTTCTATTTCACTGATAAGAGAAATGCTGATTAAAAGAAATGCCTGTTGATCTTGCCAGAAATTTTGCAAGCTGATAACTTCCTGTGCTCTCTGCCTGTGACCATCATCAATTACAGAATCAGGCTCCTCTATGTTATGGACAATAGGAAAGGGGTGGGTTTCATAGGAGTCTATTTGACAAAGCTGCCAAAGGATCCAGCCGTAGCTTTGGCTGCTCCTTCGGCTAGCTTTGGTTGCAGGAGCCCTTCAGTTCAATCAAACTGAAGAGCTCCTGTACGGGCTATTCACTATAGCCTGTACAGCACCCAAAGGCAGATGAGCGGCTCAGCCGAGCCGAAGGCATTTGCTTTGGCTTGACTGAGTCAAAGTGTCAGCCGAAGCAGGGCGAACGGCTGGCTCCGCCCAGTTGAAAAGCAGATTAGCGTCCCCAAATGACCTGGGGACGCTGAACTGTCATTAAACAACCCATCCCCGCCCGTTTGTTATTTAATGGCCGGGACCTGCTAGAAGACTCTAGCAGGTGCTGGCCAATAGAAAACAGTTTTGCAGAGCTAGCTGTCACTGCTAGCCCCGCCCATTTGTTTTTTTTTTTCGTTTTTTTTTTTTTCAAGAAAAATCTTTATTTATATTTAAATTTTTTCAATTTATTCACATTCTAAAATTATTTTTTTCAACACTTTAAAAAAAAAAACTATTTTCATTTATATGCTATTCTGCGGAGTTATCGAGCAGAATAGCCGAGCAGTTTGGCGGCATTCGGCTATTCACTCACTGCCGTATGGCCCCTATGTGAATAACGGCGAACGGCAGCGAGTGAGCTTCCGGAGCTTCGACGATCCAGATGTCGAAGTCCTTCTGCGTGTTCGGCTGACTGAAGTGCAGCCGAAGGCAGCCGATGTATGGCTGATTTCAGCCGTACTGAGCCGTAGTGAATAGCTGAACGTTGTTCGGCTCACTTCACAGCGGTTATTCATTCGGCAGCTTTGTGAATAACCCCTATAGTCCGATCTTGTTTTTGTTGTCCTGACACAAAAGGCGACTGTGTGTTGTCATCCTAGGACTGGAATGTGTTGCTGGCAGAATCACTAGATGACAATAAAAGAAAAAAAAGGCTCAAAAAATAAATCTAATGCAGCCACCACATTTAAGAAATGATACGCTGGCAGTTTTTGAGTTTGGATACACTTTCATATTACTTTGTCAAAACTTAGACAAGTCATATGTAACTCAAAAAATATACTTATTAATAAAATCATTGGAAAAAGAATTACAATGTGAGTCTCACATTATTCCCATTGTACGGCCATAGAGATATAAACTGCTTTAAGCGGCTATTAGTGAGGACACTGACTGATAATATCTGTTTTTACCCCTTAGGTGTTTGTACTTTGCCATGCACTCCTCCAGCTCTCTCAGCTCCTGTACAGCGCATACTTCAAGAGCAGCCTAACTACAATCGAGAAGAGATTTGGTCTTTCAAGCTCCTCTTCTGGTCTCCTCTCCAGCATCCATGAGGTAAGTAGAAGATTCGGATCCTGTAGCAATAGCGCTTATTTATAAAAATTGGATGAGGGGACAAGTGAGGGGACTCTCCAAAGCTGCCAGTAAGGTGTGAGTGTTCATTTTCTAACATGCTCCAATAAAATTATAGCTTAAATCTAAATTAACAGGTGGGTTTGTACATCAGATATGTGGACTAGAATGAGCAGCAGAAAACAGCATTTGTGTTTACTATGAGTTAATAGAATAGAGCAGCCTCTCTCACGCAGGGCTTCATGGAACCATGCGGTTCCTCTAGAGGTTGCCAGGGCTTCCTTAAGCAAAAGACGATTTCTGCCTCCCCGATCAGTTTCTCCTGACACGAATAGTCTTTTCAGTTACCTGTGAAAGGGGGATTCTTCCTACTGACCACCAATGTAAGGAGCCTTCTTTCCACTGGCTATCACACTAACGTGCTGTAAGATGTAGATATGGAAATTATTAGCCGGATTTCCTGAGATCGTAAATTTTTTTAAGGGTTCCTCCATGCTAAAATGGTTAAGAAAGGCTGCAATAGAGAGTGGAAGTGCAGGAGGCTCCTAGTAACAGATAGCCATTTCTTCTTTTCCTTAAAGAGACCATATTGCCATACCATTCATTTAAACCAATCTCCCCATAAGATTATATTTGCGTTTGAAATAGTTTATGTTATTCATATGTTTTTTGCATGTTATTTACCTATATAGATAGCTAAAGGCCTATGTAGACCTCTATAAGGCCTGAGACTGCTGCTGGTTGCTGCCTGTGTAAACATCTTATAGACCTGCTACTGCTGCTGCTGGTTGCTGCTATCTTGGATGTGGCGTCAACAACCCCAGCTGACTCAAAGCTGCCAGTCAAGTGACACCCTAAAGTATTCTATACATGTTATTTACCTGTAGATAGCTAAAGGTCCATGTAGACATCTAAAAGCCCTGAGACTGTTGGTGGGAGCTGCCTGTGTAGACATCAAAAAGGCCTAGATGGCTGCTGGATGCTGCCATCTTGGATGTGAGGTTAACAGCCCCAACAGAATCAAAGCTGTCATTCAAGTGATAACCAAAAGTATTCCCCTTTGCCGCTTCCCTGGCAGCTACATTAAATGTTACGTAGAAGTGTGAATGAGGGGGTGGAGGAGCTGGGCAAGGCCAGAGAATAATTAGACATTTCCAGAAGAGGAAAAGGTTATGACATAGCAGGAGGGAAGGGGAACTGTGCCTGTGCCTGTGCAGGGGAATCCCCCCTTACCATAGTGGTCAACTTCGATATCAAGTTCAAAGGCACATTGCAAGTGAATTAAAAGTCATTTATGGAAAGAAAAACACTCCAAGGAAGAATTTAAAAATACTTGACTTTTCTGTGCTTTTACGTGTAATTTTTAAGTTGATGACAATGTCTCTTTAAAGTGAAACTTGACCGCGTGTAAAATTATTTTAAGGTAACAACAAATCTGACATGCAATGCAAGCATCAAGAAGTTATATTAGACTTCTAATACATCACTGTGTCTCTTTATTGACCCTTCAAACTTTGGTTGAGGCTCTATATGGAGAGTCATCTTCTGCCCAAGTCTAGATTATGCCCTACCCCTTCCTGGCACTAAGATCCACCCCTGGCATTTAAATACAAAATGCCAGAACTTCCACTACCCACATCAGGATGATCTGAGGTCAGGTCAGGTCCATTTTAAGACTCTCAATTGGTGGACTGTACAGGCCAGAGGTAGCTCTGCCTATAGAACACAGTAAATAGGCAGTATACCATACCATAGAGGTTACACAGTATATGGCAATACCATAGGGGTTACGTAGCAGGTGATAAACAATAGAAATATTTTGTCTGGACCTTCTGCCTGTGTCAGTTAGCATAACCCCAAGGGAAGAAAATGACAGCCTTTTCTGTCCAGACCAGCATATGCTTCTATCTGTAATCATGGCAATAAGCATTCTATAATCCTTCTGCTCTATTACTGACCTGATCTTTTTCCTCTGGCATTTTGCAGATCAGCAATGCTGTGCTTATAATCTTTGTCAGCTATTTTGGAAGTCGCATGCACCGTCCGCGTGTTATTGGTATTGGTGGCCTGTTGCTCGCCTTGGGGACATTCCTTCTGACAGTGCCACACTTCCTTTCTGAGAAATATCAGTACACATCACTGGAAAATGGTATGTTTGTGTTTGATAGACTGCTGAGCTTGTTAAGACCATATTATACTGTCCAGTGTCCACTAGAAGCTTGTAGGACAGGCTGTCCCTTTTCAGGTTTTAAAAAGCAGAAAAGCTTTTGGATTTATAGCTGTATAGATATTTTCAAAATATTTATTTTATGAGGTTACTTTTCAGAGCAAAATTTGACCACCTGTTACTGTTATCTTAAGAGTTAACCCAATCACTTCCTAACTTCTTTACCTAAACTATTCTTTACCATGTACCCTAACAATTAGCATAGCCCCTATTTACCTATGAAATGTGCCCTGAATATCCAAACTAAGCCTCATAGGCATTTTGGTGACAACCCCCCCCCCCCACTCTGAAAAGCCTTATGAGAGAGGAGGGCACCTGGTGCATACCATGTCCTACCGGATGAATGCCCCCTCCTCTCTCTGCTGGCAGCCATCTCACGCAATTTCATTACGTACATACATGGTAGCGTTACACATAGTGATGTCCCAGCAAGTGACACTTGGTGGCTGCTCCGGGTGACACCCAGCCTGGGGACACCTGTGCTAAGCCTAACATTTAATTCCTATTCTAGTTCTTACCAATTAACAGTATAGACTCTAAGGTATCACTAGAAATGAACACTTAAGGCTCGCTCACACCACACATAATGCGTTCCAGCCCGATTTGGTGTCGGAACACACTGGATCGCATCCCGGCTGGCTCCCTGCATTCAGGGGCGGGAGGGGTTGTGGTGTTGCATTCAAGTCAAGGGCACCGTAGCCACGCCCCCTGGCCGCAGTGCGGACTCCCGAACAGGTGGCACATCAATGCCTGTGTTCCGGTCTGGTGGATCAGAAAAAATGCCATTGACTTCAATGCACCTCAACTCCCCCTCCCTAATCTGGTGCAGCTGTGGGTTGCTCTATCCACACAGCCGTGTCCTCCATTCACAGGTCCTTTGACAGGATCCCAGATTGGAGGGCAGGGTTAGTATTCTGGGCCAATCAGTCTCTGCTATATGCACATGTGCTTACAAGGAACCCGCTGAAAGAGCAGAATGTTCACTAATATTCATATGTTTGCTACTGCTTCCTCATTGTCAAGTCACATGATGAGGGCAGATAGGTGGCCAAGATGTACTGCTGAACAGCAGTAGAGAAAAGCAAAGTCACCAACCTAGCTGTGTATGCTGGCTGGGCTATATAAATCGTAATACTGTAAAGACACATTTATCAATTGACAGGTAAAATACTTTGCATGTGTTTTAACTGTGTTTGGCTCTTTATCCTAAATTCTGTTTATTTAGGACTTATTTTTTTTAGCTTTAGATATAGTAGGGAAGGGTTATTTCCCCCTGTTGGGCTATTTTTTGCTGTCTGCGTCCTAGTAGGGAGATTTCGCCACACTTACTCCCTTGGAGACACAACAGGAAATGAATGAAAAATCTCCCCAAAGTGAGAAAAGTTCCTATCCTAGACAGTTGTCACCAGAGCATTGGAAGATTTACCCTCACCTCTTTCTCTCATGATAATGCTAAAATTTAGGATTTCTCCTCACTTTCCATCTCGGTGACACTGGTTACCAAGACACATTAAGGCCTGATTCACACAGCTAAGAGTCGGCCCGCACCGATCCATGCAGCGTGCACGACCGTATCGGGCCGTTCTCTGGAAGGACAGGTGCTGTGTGTGATTGTACGCACAACCTGTCCTTCCCTATGGAAGGACGCGGTCGTACGCTCACCCGAGCTACACATCCGTGCGGGTGTCCGTGCTCGGATGCAGACAAAATCCATCCTCTCTACGTACAAGTAGGGACACCCGCACCCGCACGGATGTGCAGCTCGGGTGAGCGTATGGCCGCGTCCTCCTATAGAGAAGAACAGGCTGCTGCATACAATCACATGCAGTACCTGTCCTTCCCGGGAACGGCCCAATACTGCTGTGCGTGCCGCATGGATTTGTACGGGCTGATTCTTAGCTGTGTGAATGAGGCCTAAGGGATGATTCTCCCCAAAGTGGGACACCATTTTATCCAAAACTGAATAAAAATAGTTTTGCCTTTACATACATCTTAACCTTAACCCTAATTTAGCTCCAAACACTAAACTGTTACCTGAACTATTACATAAATTATATGTGAATAAATAACTAACTCTGAAAGTATCAGTGCTTATCATAAAGTCATGCATAGAGATATACCAGTGCTGAAATCTCAGTGACAAAAACTCCTCCTTAGCTAACCAGTGATCTAACTGTTCTCATATCCTACAGGAACTCTTCCAAATATTCATTAATTGATCATTGCCACTGAATGCATCACATTACTGGCACCTAATGTCCATAGGCCTCTTGTGGCTCTTTGACTGTCAAATGGGATATAGAACCTAATGGAAAGTTCCTATCCATAATTTGTGTATAGAAGAACAGGATGCTTTACATTTTGCATATTTTTTATTGGGTTTTTTTTTTCTCTGGACAGGAAATTCCTCTTTTCAGGAGTTATGCACTGGAAAAAATCAGACATCATATTGTTCAAGAACCCAAGGCCAGAAATCTCCACAGACAAAAACCATGGAAGCCACCAGTATGTGGGCCATTATGGTTGTTGGACAACTCCTGGCCGGCATTGGCACTGTCCCCATCCAGCCATTCGGCATCTCCTACATAGACGATTTTGCTGAACCAAATAATTCCCCATTGTATATCGGTAAGGGACTTTAAACAAAGCCCAGAAATTTTTCATTTTACAAAATTTTTAATGTTAACATTTTATTTTATTTGCCTCCAGCCATTTTGTTTGCGGTGTCTGTGTTTGGTCCGGCTTTTGGTTATCTTCTGGGCTCCATGGTCTTGAGAATGTTTGTTGACGTTGGCAGAGTTAACCCTGGTAAGTAGAAATTAAAGTAAAGATTCAGTTGCTTGAATAACTGCTTTGAAGTTTTACTTATCAGAACATTCCATCCAGAACCCTTTTTCTTTTTTTCTAAGTACAAAGCTGTAAAACAACCTGCATTTCTTCTTTTCTTATAACTATGACTAGAGATGCAGATTTTCACATCAATGTAATTCTGTTAAAAACACTGCTTTTCTACTTAAATACTGGAACCTAGTATAGCTCAGAAGATGGTACAACTGGTTCTCAGAAGGTGCAATATTTCATTGAGTGTCAAGGGGTGATGACCAATTAATTGATGACTTCAAGGTAGAGCATGACAGACATTACAATGAAGGTTTATTAAAGTGTTCTGCCTTGGAAAGTTGTCTTCAAACACCCAGTTGTATGTTAGGTGAATCTACTATTTTTTAATTCACCCAAGTATTTAAAGGGAACACAGGTTTGCTGTAATAATGTAAGATTACTCCTTTGTTGAATACATTTTTGCACACCCAAATGTAGGAGCAGATTAATCATGTTTTGTAATTGTCTCATGAAAGAAGATGTTTCAGTAGTGCCAGGATCTGCCATTTTTTTTGTCTCCGTCTGCTGTCTACATCATCTATTGTTTTTTTGGTTTTCAGAGGATGTGGAAATAAACCCAGGTGATCCTCGGTGGATAGGGGCCTGGTGGTTAGGCCTTCTCATCGCCTGTGGATGTTTGGTGCTTACCTCCATCCCGTATTTCTTCTTTCCAAAACACATGCCAACAAGCCAGGTAAATAAACTCTGCAAAATCTTCAACCACGTGCATACGTTGAAGTTCCATTCCAGAAAAAAAAAAATGTTTTTCAAAATCTGCTTTCTAAATGCCAACTGTAAAATCCATGGTGTTTTCAGTTAACCAGAGCTTGTCAAACTTAAAGGAACAGTCTATCCAAAACAGACCTTTACGTTTTCTGGTAGATGCTGGAGAGGTAAACCACCTAGCAGGACACTTACAGGAGAACTATGGGGTTAGAGCTTTTCCCCATAGTTCTCCTTAGGGTAACGGGAGGACACAAACTAGCGTCCTCCCGTCACCCTCAGCTCAGTAAATCGCGAGCTATAGCTCGCTCTATACTGAGACGCCGCAGCTGAAGCGGATCCCAACAATTATGTCTGGATCCGCCCAGCTGCGTGAGTGATAGCTGGCTCTACCTATCTAGAGGCAGAGCCAGCTGTACCCGCCCCCTGCCCCGTCCGTTCCGCCAGTCAGCGCTGGAGGATCGGAGCGGGGAGGGGGAATCCAGCCCCTCCCCTGTCACGGCAGAGAGCCGTGACAGGATCGGGAAGTGAGCGAACGCCGGTATGTGTTCGCTCACTTCCCGATCTACTGAGCCGACCTGTGACAGTCTCATTGTCACAGGTCGGCTAGAACTATGAGGTGAGTGAAAAGCACTCGCCTCATAGTTCTCCTTTAAAGTGGAACCCCCAGTCAAACTTTTTTTACATTTTGGATAGAAAGGAAAAGGCTTCGCACCTCTGGGGGTTTTATTTTATTGCTGGCAGTGTCATGATTTGGATAAATATGTTTCTGGGCTGCCTACCTAAACAAATAGTAAGTAGAAGGGGCCCCATTAGTGGGGCTGTTGAAGAGCTTTAAACATAGAAAATCCATGTGCATGTGAAGATAACACATATCCATCATTTTATTATTAAAGAAGAACTCTTGGAAAAAACACTACCCCCACACTGCATGGGTTTAGAGCTTGTTTTCTCTTAGGTGATAAAATAAAAAAAGTTATACTTACCCGAACCTCACAGCTTTCTAGCTTTTACAGTGCTCCCTCCAGAATGTGTCCTCCTACGCTGCAGGAAATGAATGTCCCTCAGTGTGCTCACATTCTATACAATGTGCATTGGACGCGATGACTCACGGGACCTTAGGCTGCTGGAGCGGAGTCGAAGAGGCACTGGAAGGACAGGTCTAAGAGTCACCTAGCACCTAGGCGAAAACTAGCATTTAACCCTTGCAGTATGGGGTTAGCCCCACTTCAAGGGTTAAGAAAAGTTTTTTCTGGCGTTCTTCTTTAAGGTTTGTAGAGATTGCTTTTCACACTGACCCTGTATTCCCTGTGACATATCGAGTCAGGAAGAGGTGACATCAGACGTACAGGAGTAGACTTCAGAATTTCTGTCGCAAATCACAGATTCTCTTTGCAGGCTGTGCAGTAAGGAGAATTAGTTTAGCTGTCTTAATAGTGTATATTTACTTCTACTCGTGCTTTATGTTTTTATTACTACACCACCTCTTTCTGCACTTGCTTCCTGTGGTAATGGAAGGGAAAAGGAGTGGGGTATATCACTTAGGGCCCCCATGATCTGAAGAAACACCCCTCATCCTCATTAGCACGTTTAAATAACAGAGGATCACAAGGATTTCTGATTTTTTTTTTTACTGACTGACAATTACTGGAAAGAAAAGTCTCAGACCTTTTTTTTACTTGTTGTTTTGCACTGTTTTAATTAGTGTGGCTTTTTGGTTAATGTTTACATTTTATTGTATTATAGTATAGGAGATTTTATTGTAGAGCTGTAGCTACTGGTTTTTGTGATCTAATGAGCTCCTCTGGGCTAAAATTGCACTTGCTTATTCACACCAAATTGCATAATTATTGGTTGCGGCACCAAGAATAGAAACCTGCAAATCCTGGTTTCCATCTATATTATTAAGCAGCTTTATACTGGTGCCTTACAATAGCCCACAGTATCGTGGGATTTTAGACTGCTCCTGACTGCTGTGAAACCCAAAGCAGATTGTGAGCTTCCCTATTGAATGCTGCATTGCCTGACTAAAAGGCATCTTCAATGTCACAAGGTTTTCACAATTGCCGGACACAGACGTAAATATCTTTTTATGGAGGCACCCTGCTACATACAGATGACCATAAAAAAATGTTCCGATGTCACTAATTGGCAGCGGTATCTCCACCATACTAGGCCCTTAGAGCAGTGGGGGTCGATTTGGGAGGCGATCTCCAGGTGCTCTCGAAACATCACCACCCAGGAGGCGGCCTATAAGGTGCTCTCCAGGTGGTACCTCATGCCCTCTCACCTCTGTCACCTCCACCCGACCTACTCTAACACCTGCTTCAGAGGATGCCAGGCCATAGGGGATGTTATGCACATCTGGTGGACGTGCCCATTTGTGGCCAGATTCTGGACTAAGATCTACAGGCTCTTCTACTCCATCTTCAACATATCATTGCCGAAGGACCCCTGGCAAGCCCTACTCCATGTTAAAATCCCACAACTCACGCGGCCCCAATGGCAACTGGCCAACTACATATTTTTAGCGGCTAAGCAGACTATAGCTCATTTTTGGAAGAAACAGGCCATTCCATATCTTGAATTTCAACAACGTATACAAGGATTCTTTGTTAACGAACATCTCTCTAGCATACTATTGGACACGAGTCAGAGATTCCATACCAATGTCTTACATTTCCAAAAAACCTACTAAAAACATATTGAAGAGAAAAAAAGTGTTCCGAACATGAGCAGACACCACTGCTATCAGTCTTGGTGAAATAATATTGATTGTCCGGGAAAATCCATCCAGTTGATCAATCTCATCTCCTTTCCAAGGCGGTCAGCCAGGGTATGAGCCCACAGACATAAGGTCCACTTCCAACCTGATCTCAATGATCATCCTATGTCTATGGGTATTTTAAATATAAACTGATTTAGAGAAAAATGCTTGCTGATTTGTTCTATGTTTTTATCCTTGAATTCATCCCCTGTATCTTACTACCTTGTCTCTTGTGGCTTTTCAAATGAAGCCATTTAACACTGTCCCAATGTCCATGCTGCCTTTCTCTGTATTTATAGGTTTTCACTTGCGGTAGATTCTTCTGTATTCAAAATTTGCAAGAGTGTTGGAAGCTGGGTCCCCCTCTGCAACATATGGGGTCTACGCAGCTCAAAAATGTGAATGGACCCTCCATGCTGGTTTCCTCTGCTTCTGAATCGGCCTTAATCAGAGCCTACAAAAGATTGCATCCTCACCTTGAGGATGAGAAGGAGGCTATAGAGTGCAATTCAAGTCACATAGGGCTGTATTACCTCAAAGAAGCAATGTAAAAGCCTAATGAATTTGGCGGGAGAGAGTTATAGAATACTCCTTTTATTATAGAGTTATTTGTTGTTTTTACCCTTTGAGTTGGTCTTGTAAACAGTTCTTTATCCTTAATAGCTGTTTTTACATAGAGTTACAAATGATACTTTAATGCACCATTTGTTTTACCCTTATATAAATAGAATTATGAATTCTGCATGATGCAATGTTATTAGTACAAGAGAGTTATACAAATACTGTTGCAAGGGCATTCATAAAACAACAATCATAAGATTATGTGTGAATTTAACACATTTAATGTCCTGTACTAGCCTTCCAAGTGTAGACATTTAAAGTCCTAAAACTGCTGCTGGGCGCCATCTTTGAGGTGACGCCTTCAGCCCCAGCAGACTCTGAGTTGTTACTTAAATGGTACTTTATGGCAGGGGCAGGGGTTCGGGGTGTAACCTTGGCACTCCATTTGTGTTGAAACTACAAATTCCTTCATGCCTTTTCTCTGGGAGTCATGCCTGTGGCTGTCAGTTTTGCAATGCCTCATTGGACAACGGCTCTATAATAATCTCCTTCATTGCTCTCCCTTCAGGGACATATAACGTTATGTAGATGAGGGGTGGAGAGCTGGGTCAGCACAGAGAGTAATAATACAGTACCAAAAGAGGAGAAGGGTATGGTGTTGAGGCTGTGCTCGAAAATTGATACTTCCTGAAGCAGTCAACTTTCCTATCAAGTTCAGAGGCACACTGCAAGCGAAGAAAAAATTGCTCATGGAAAGGAAAAGTGCTAGAATTTTTTTACGTTGGTGACAGGGTCTCTTGAAATGTTTGAAAATATGTGTGTTATGCTCACAAAGCTATTTCTTGTTTTGTGTTCTAGGAGTCAACAGAGAAGAACGTTCTGAGAAAGATGCCGGATGCTACTAGCGAGGAAGGCTCTCTGTCCGTCTTTATAAAAAGTAAGGAAACAGCACCACAGGGGCACCCAAGTCAGTCATATCACAGGAAGGGCTGAGCAAAACCGATTCCTCAAGAGCGTAAAAATAATACTGACATTTCCAATTGCTTACACTGCATTTTTTTCCTGAATTACGGTACATTATTCTGTTCCAAATGATACCAGAAACCTTATGACAGCTAATGTGACAATGATCACAGGCTGGAGCTCCTTCTGTTCTGGAGATTGACACTGACATTACTGAAATCTTTTGAATTAGACTGCCAGACAGGGTGGTCCTTAATTGAAAAGCACATTAAGTACATCATCAAAGCTTGTTGTTGTCATTTACATTTAGATGTTTGCAATCTCACCCTGAATGCCTTAAAACTGAAAAGAAAAGGTACATATGATGTACCATGTTGTAGATAGTTACACATGATATATACAGTACATGGAATACCTTTTTCTCATTCTGAGCCACACATAAATGTTGGTGGCCATAGCGTACACAGAACATTCATTATTTTGCCTTTAGGCTGATGATGTAGCTGTTAATAAACCTCACTGATCATTATGGTGCCTCTCAATAACAAACAATGAAGATGGGCATAGATTTATATACCTTATCTCCACTCTTGGCTTCCCCTCAAAGTTTAATTTCCTCTGCATGTTGTGGCCAGATGGCTCCTGCGCAGTGATATCTCTTCTGCCATTAATTTGATAATCTAGCAGTGGACAAACTTCACTGATACTTATGGTATCCCTCACTCACAAACAATGAAGATAGGTATAGGATTATATACCTTTTGCCCATCCTTAGCTTCCCCTCAATGTTTAATTGGCTACATATGTTGGTGGCCATGCACAGTGGTATCTCTTCTCCCTTCAGTTTAATAATTTAGCAGTGAAGAAACTTCACTGACCCTTCACCAATTCACAAACAATGATGATGGGTATAGGTTTATATACCTTTTTCCCACTCTTAGTTTCCCCTCAGTGTTTCATTTTCAATACATGTTGGTAGCCATATGGCTCATGCACAGTGGTACCTCTTCTGCCGTCATTTTGATAATCTAGCAGTGAATAAACTTCATCGATCCTCATGGTATCCCTCACTCACAAAAAATGAAGATGGGCATAGGTTTATATACTTTTTCCTCACCTTTATCTTCACCACAGTATTTCAGTTCTCACATGTTAGTGGCCAGATGGCCCATGCAGAGTAGCATTTTCTCTATCTTTAATCTGATAATGCAGTAGGGAATACACTTCACTGATCAAAATGGCATCCCTTACTCACAAACAGTGGATGAATATTTGTAGTCTGTTCTGGTGACTTTTATAGCTTTGGAGTGGGACAGAGCTGGGCCCAGAATTGGGTAGTGGTGAAGGGACAACAATATCAAGTGGGTCCCTTGTGTGTAATTCACCTTAGATTTCCATCATATGTAAATTATTTATAAATGACACTCTACAGTGTGCTAGTTGTGGCTCATTTTGTTGTTTGAAAATGTAAGGACAGCAATACAAAATAATGTTGATATTCTGGTGGAGGAGTAACTGAAAGGCATTCTGGGATTCAGCACCGAATGTGTATAGCACCCAAGAGGCTCTCTGGGGTTGTCTTCACATTCAACTTGAACGCCAGCCAAAATTTATATTTAGTTTTGGCTAGAGTGATAACAAGGACACAGACACCAATAAAGTCCTGTCAGAGGTGCTAAGCGTTCAAATCTAAACAAAAAAGTTTGGACTGAAGTTCCTCAACACACTATTAATAATAGTAGCAGTCAGCAAGTGATTACTTTTTTTATGAAGAAGCCACAGGGCCTTGGTACATAATCTGGACACACTCCAGTATACTACAACATTGCTTTCCTCTACATCAGCCTTTCTCAAGCAGGGTGCCGTGCCGTGGCACACTGGGATGTCTTCTGGCTTTGTCAGGGGTGACTTCAAATTTTTGCTAAAGAGGATTTTCTCACATGAAGGTCAGTCTTCTGATGCAAAAGGGAGGACTGTGATATGAATAGGGTCTTCTGATATAAAAGGGGACTCCTGCTGTGAAGGGGGTTCTTCTGTTATGAAAGGGGGACTCATTTGTTTTGTTGTTTGTTGCCTGGGGTCCCCTTAAAAATGCATACCAGAGCCCTCTCCAGGATAAAGGTTTGGTATATGTTGTTTTTTACATTTTTCTATTTCCCTATTCTTACATTTTAATGTGAATATGTTCATATTTTTTAAAACTTTTTTTTTTTTACACTTAATTGATTGCTATCACATAGGGAGCTAAAAATCCCCCTATGTGATAGCCAAAAAAAACAATGACAGGTCCTCTTTCTGGAGACATCAGGGGACCCCTAATGTAATCTGGGGACCCCAAAGAAGCTGATGAAGCAGAGATTTGCATCACCAGCTTCTTCTCTGGCTATAGCAGCCAGAGAAATGACAGCTGAAGGCAGAAATAATTTAATACACATCGCTTCCACCTTTAGAGAGAGAAGTAGGAGAGATTAGTGGGGAATGCTGATCTCTCCTCCTTCTCAGTACAGAGAGCTGCTGTGCCGGTATACTCGGTCCCAGGCACCGCAGGGTGGGCAGCGGTGCCCGGGATAACCAGCAGCTGCAGCAGAGGGGGGGGGACACGGCAGCAGGGAGGGGGGCAGCACTGTGTATCGGCTAGGGGGCGCACAAGCAGAAAAAAAATCACGTAAATGTACGTCCGCCCGCTGGGAATGTACCGCCCCGTTAAACTGGGGGTGCCTTAAGATTTTTTCAGCGTTTTAAAAGGTGCTGCAACTGAAAACGTTGAAGGTGCTACAACTGAAAAAAAAAATCACATAAATGTACGTCCACCCGCTGGGAATGTACCGCCCCGTTAAACTGGGGGTGCCTTAAAGTGACATTAAACCCTGAGATTTTTTTAACATAAACCAATACTGTAATGTGTGCCTTACTGTAATCCATGGTTGTTTCCCTTCTCTTTGCTGCTCTTCCTTTTAAATCCTCATGTCTTCTCATGCTTGGGGAGAACTTCCCTTTGCAGCTGAGTGCCTCTTCCTGTAGTGCTGGCTCAGGTTACAAGCCTATACAAACTAATACACAGACACCGTGTATCCATTCCTGAGACAAGGCAGTCTGCTGCAAAACACACATTACAGTATTGGTTTATGTTAAAAAATCTGAGGGTTTAATGTCACTTTAAGATTTTTTCAGAGTGTTAAAAGGTGCTGCAACTGAAAAAGGTTAAGAAACACTGTTTTACATTATACATTGTAAACCTTTTAACATACTTTTTTCCTACACAAAGTTCCAGTAGAATGTATGCAGTAGCTGTAGTTACCAAATTAGCATCAGTGGACCAATGTCTAGGGCAAAGGGGGAAAAACCAAACCTCCAAATGTACGGATTGTGATCATTTTCATATTTTGTTTCCATCATCTCATTACCTCTGAACCATTGTGGATAAATTCAATAAGAGAATGGTGAGGGGAAAGGGGGACCCTTTAAAGATTAGGAAACGTGAAACCATCTCTCTATTCTTTTTTTGGAGATCATACAGTTGAACTACATTCCTGTATATAAAGTAGACCCCATGCTGACTACAAAAGCACATTGTCATAATAACATTACTGATCCTTTAATCTTACCGGGATCAATCATGTAGCAACTAGCATTAGATGGCTTGCAGGAAGTGTTTCAAGTCAGGTATTTGTGCAGGTAATGGTGTTAGTGGGTTTCTAAGATACCTACCCAGTAAAGGTAAAGTGTTGGCACAGATGACTTTACAGGGTGTGAAAGAGATTAGTAGCACAGGCAGAGATTTCATGTTTGACCACAAACTATCGATGTGTACTAACAATTTACACAACATCATGTTGAGTGGATTGTTTCCAAAGCACACTTGATTCTCTACTAGTCTCCAGCACAACCGTTTGGGAAAATCAACAAGAAAGATTTTGGCAAGAGAATTCCTCCTGTTTTCTATTGCCAGTTTGGCGTAAGCGGTAAAAATGTGCTGACAGACATCCAGCATCATTTGGTTACATAGCGAAGACACGTTCTTTTTTTTTTTAAATCTCTGTTCAACAAAATAATCATTTCAAGCTGAACTTTTATCTAATGAGTCACTGATAAATCCAAGTGAATTATTTCATTCATTGTAAAGAAGACATACAGTTTCACCCTATGTCTGTGTCTTATTTTTATAATAATGTAATACAGGTTCCAGGTATTTTACGCAGACTATATTAAACTTAACACAAGTAAATACTTTATAAAAAAATGCAAAGCTGTTACTGTAAATATAAATTTATATGCATATACTTCTTCCTAGCATACCTCCGAAAGTTCTTAGATGAGAAAGAAGGACACCTTTTAGTAGCAAGTATATATACAAAGGACTCAACTCTGCCACGTCCTCAACTTAGAGAATCCAGGATAAAAAACATGCTAAAAATGATTGGCTAAACCCACAAATTCTTTTTGTACCACTGCTTGACCTTTATTCCGGGTTTTCGAAATAGCAAATCCAATAATAAAGAGGTAGGATGAGAGATCAAGGGGGTGATTTATAAACCATTTGCATAGTGAACACCTATGCGAATTACATTTTGGCCACTAGATGAAGCTGAAGAGCATAAGAAATTCCTGGCTTCTCAGCTCCACCTAGTGACCATAATGTGCTGGAAATCTCGTTTGCATAGCTGTTCGCTATGCGAGCAGTTGACAAATCACCCCCTATCTATACATCAGACCAAAAAGGGGGACAACTGAGGAGGAAAGAGGGACAGAGGAATTTAGTTTGAAAAGAGGGTTAGCTCTTCCAAAAGGGACAGTTAGGCGCAATGTCCTAGTGTAATGATTATCACAAAGGGCGGGCAGCATAGTCCAAGGGTCCTGTGTCAGGCTGGCCATTACTCACTTTGACAGCCTCTTCTTTCAGAGCATGCTCAATGTAAACACTGCTCTAATCCTGTGCTGGCCAGGTAAAAATCTATATGGAAAATCTGTCAGCATATTTTCCCAGTTATTTTTACAGATACAAGGTGTGTTTCTGTTGCTTATAAATTAATTTTTTTTAAATTGATTTTTGTGTACTTTCAGAGTTTCCACGATACTTTGCTCGTCTGCTCATGAATCCACTCTTCCTGATCCTGGTATTGTCTCAGTGCAGCTTTTCCTCAGTCATTGCTGCTCTGTCTACCTTCCTCAACAAGTTCTTAGAGAAGCAGTATGGATCCAGCACCTCATATTCCAATTTCCTCATCGGTCAGTGCTTTCTCCTCTATGAGGTTTCTCTTGTTCATAGCTGTAGATGCATGCACAGTTGGAAGCATTGTAGCTGTGTTTGTCTCCTACATAATCCAAAGAAAGACTTTATTTCAGAGTTCAGACCATTTGATAAATTAGTTTCAACTGGTTTACAACTTGGAGATTTCATTTAGAATTATCCTTTATGTTTGTCTGGAAGATGGTACAAAAAGGATAGGTGGTAAATAACCTCTGCACCAAATACATCTATGCACAGTAACTTTACACAAGATTGGTATCGCAGTTTATTGGACAGCTCTACCGACAGAAGATATTTTTACAATTGGATGGGATTTGTTGGGTTGAATCACTCACTGTATTCATGTATTTCTCCAGTGGTGAGATTTCATCACATAATTGTGTGCCCCTACCCCTATAAAAACCATATTCTCTCACCTGCAGCAGTAATTGTCTGTATTACATTATGGAATATCCATCAGGACATTTTTCACCATAATTTGATTTTGTAATATTTGCAGTTGTTGGGTGGAACATTTCATCAGAGTTGCCAAAGGGGTATAAGATTCAATTTGGCATCAACCATACAAAACGATCAGTTTCACGTTGAATTAGCCTTTAATTGATGCCATTAGCCTGTTTAACCCTTTCGCTGCCAAGGACGTATGGCATACGGACCTACAAAAGTGCTTCCAGACCCTTTCACTGACTTCAGTTTACATACTCTGTCACCACTAGAACAATCCTGACAGATTAATAAAATGCTACATCATCTTAGTTGCTTCTTCTGCACCCCAGCATTGTTATTACCATACAGCAAATACTCTGCTACTATGAGCCAATCACCCCTGACTGTTCTTTCTATTGACCTATAGTAGACAGACCACAAGTGTAATCTATATTTAATGTATCCTGTGTATGTAGGTGCTGTGAATCTACCAGCTGCTGCTCTGGGGATGTTGATTGGAGGAATCATCATGAAGAAGTTCTGTATTTCAGTTAAAGTGATTCCCCGCTTTGCTACGTCCGTCCTTCTTTTCTCTGTCCTGCTCTGCGTGCCACTGTTCTTCATGGGCTGCTCAACACAAGAGCTTGGTGGAAGCACTGTAAGGTATAAGAAGTTTTTTTCTTTTGCTTGCTATCTAATACAATGGAACTGGAAAGAGATAGAAGTAAAAAGATGAAGCAAAATCAAAGCAGACACCCACCATATCCTCCTGGTATCACTGATTTTCTGAAACCCTTGAAGGACCAGGAAGAAAAGTACCTTAAAGCAATCTCTCGCCAACAAATGGTGCCTGGAATTGCAACAATTGCAAAGATAGGGATGTTCATGCTTTCTTTTTCTTAAACTCACAGGAAGTAACAGGGACATTTCTGGCAAGATCCACAGGTATTTTCTGTACTTGCTAGAAAAAGGTTATTAGCCTGAAAAACAAAACTAATGCAGCCACTACATCCAAGTACTAGTAAGAGGCAATATATTACATTTTTATTTCTACAGATAAGCTTTAAATAGAAGACGCCAAAACTAATTATAAGGACCCTGCCATAAGCTGGCGTGTACCTAGTCCAAATGTATTGTTTGCAGCTAATCTATACAAATCCTAAACTCTGTATAGTTATGTTATTTGGGTTTGTTAGGTTTCTCTTAAGCTCAGGAACATTATTTGCTTCTATCAACTTCTGCTGTGTTTTCCAGTAGATAGCGTTAACAGATACAATGTATAGGGTTCTAATTATGTATCCTGTATTGAGATGTTTATTCCAGTGCTACGAGCTGGGAAAGATGGTAAATATTTTAAAAACCTTCTAGAAAGGTCTTTGTCTCCCAAGCTTTGTCTGGAGAGGTAAATCTAGAGGTCTCTTTCCCTCTCAGGCTTTGCCCAAGTGAGATGTAGTATTGAAAACTCCCTTGTCTCCCATGCCTACTGCCAGGGGAGGGTATAGCTCCAGAGAAGTACAGTTTATTGTTCTCAGGCTTGCTGCCTCGGAAGGGAAGCTGAGTTGAAAGAGTTGTGCTTAGTCCATTGCCAGTCTCAGCTTATAGGTCCACAGTGACAAATTGCCCATCTAGGCTTCAAGGAGAATTATGGGGTGAGTGATGTACACTCATCCCCATAATTAGAGCCGCCGTTTGACACTGAATTGTCACACATTGGCTCTATTAAAGGGGAACTGAGCGATAACATACCGCCGATCGCTCAGTTCCCGATCATCTCCTCGCAGAAAGTGGTGACCGTCAGTCACCGCTCCCTGCAGTGATTCACCACTCACCTCTCCGTTCCTCCAGGGTTGGCTCTGCCTCTATAAAAGGCATCGGCGTGAATACCGACAATATTGTCCGTATCCGTCCCAGCTGCAGCACGGCTCTGCGCTGTCAGCAATAGCAATAGCCCGCTACATGGTGAGGTTTGGGTTAAAGGAGGACATTAGTATATGTCCTCCTTTGACCCGAAAGAGAACTATGGCAAAAAAAGGTTATACCATAGTTCACTTTTAAAGGTCCACAGCTGGTCTGTGAGAGGGGCTAAACATACGTAAAGGTAGCTGTCCATCTGGCCTACTGAATCTGCATTAGCCTGTGGCAGAGGTTAAAGATACTAGAAAATACTACTGAGTGAAGGGAATTTTTACTGCTGTTTTTGGGTATCCTGTTACAATAAATTTTGCAAAAAGAAGTTTGATAGAGTGGAAGTCTGTTTGTCTACCTCCACTGGTGGGCAGTGAGTGTCTGGGTGCAGCTACAGGGCATATTACCAGCATAAAAGCTAGAAACAAAGGAAATTACTTAGGAAGACTTGTGAAACCTACCTGTATTTAGAGGTTCCTGTGAAGGCACAGGCACTGCTACCCATGCCAGACCCTATCCTGCATAGTGGGAATGTTTAACCACTGAACAACTGATGTTTTCTCAATCGTACATTTACTCTTGTGACTAAGTGTGCCTTAGAGGAAACCGATGGCAGTCTCAGGTGCCCATATCTAACAATGCCATTGGTAGGGTTGTCTCTCACTGCAACCAGTAAGGTTTCTCCTCTGTAGCCTGCACTGAAATATGAAACAATGAATCTGAATGGACAACAACCCCATAGTGTGTTGTCCATGACAATCAAACCAATTTCAGCTGTCATTTTTTTAAAGCCAATTTGAAAATAAATGAATCTCATGTTATGGGCAACAAAGGCATTTTACTCTTCAAAGATGAGGCTCATAGTTAGAGGGTTAGAGGGCTATATCAAAGCCAATAGCCTATTCATGTATCTACTATAATAAAAGACTGGGCAATGATTACTCTCCTATGTCAAACACCATAAGCTATATTAATGCAATGTTTGTATTATTTCATTTGTCTAAATACCAAACACACCTCAAAATATTTGGCAGCATTACAACTAACATAATGAAGAGTAGAGACGGGATAATACATTAGATTCCATTCCATGTAATAGAACTTTTTTGTGATATAACATTTTAAAAATGTTAGCAAGATTAAATAAGACACCACAAATGGAAACAACGTGCAAAATCCTGATGGGATGGGGGATATCTGATTGGCAACATCATGGGATTGTCAGCATTCATTTAAACAAAGACATATAGTTGGAGAGGCATTGGTTCATAGCGAAAAGAAAAAAAAGACGTACATACAGAAAACATGTGCAGAGTTGCCATACAGACTACACAGCTAATGTTTCTATTTATGGGGATAGAATACTGGAAAAAAAATGAAAGAATGGAACAACATGATTTTTATATTTTAATAAAACTGTAAGCCCAGAAGATGTAATTACAATGAAGTTAGACAAGGTATAAGGTAACTGAAACATTTACATTAAACTGCAACTTGAAAGAGGCCCCTCACCAGTTTTGCCTGAGCTAAAAAAAAACGTATAACTTATGGGCACCCCCCGTGGCACCTGTGCGCTACCCTTCTAGTCAGTTTTTGTGGATTCCTGTAGATCTCTTGGAGTCCAAACTCAGGCTGCATAAACAACCACCATCTCTGTCCAAGTTGGCATTAAGCTCCACCTTTCCTGTTGCTAAGCCTTACCCCCTACATTTACCAATCCAGTGTGCATGGCCAATAAAGGTTTTGATATTGATACTTACAGGCACTACAGGGTATATGCACTATAGCAGTATTGTTATTATAGGCATTTTTAATGATAGCGAATAGATAGTCAAGTATCACTAGAAGGTGAAAATCTTTGTTGAATTCCTCCATGGGACCCAGTGCACATAGTACTTGGTCCCAGTAGATTAGTGCAGTAACTAGCATGGTCAACAGTGCACAAACTCCCCCACTGCTGCCCAACCACACAACAAACAGAGCCTGCACAGGCCCCGCCTCTACCTCCTCTGAAAGCTCCTAGGCTGGAACTTTCAGTTGAGTGAGGTAATGGGGCTGCCGTGACAGGATCAGGATACAGGATACACATGTAAACCAGATTAATTCAACTTGAGATAACTGGAGAGAGACTAGACTAGCAGCTGTGAGCTTGCACTCTGAATGACAGTGCACTGGAGACGAGTGCCGTTCCTCATGAAAACACAAGTCCACAACAACACACCCCAGCTACTTCTCTAGTCCCTCTTAGACAAATGAGCCCATACTCACCTGCCTGCTATTCTGGGAGAAGATACTAGAGTGGTAATTGACATGTGTTGTTGTGGGCTTGTGCTTTTGTGAATCATGGTGCTCCTTTCCAGCACACCATCATTCACAACACAAGCCAACAGCTACTACACTAGTCCCTCTCCCCAAAATAGCTGGCAGTTGACATCTAGTGGGTGAGTCTGGGCTCAGTCTTTTCTGAAGTGTACAAGACAGAGAGAGCAGACAAAGTTTAGGGCCGAACTGGAAGAGCTGCAGATTTTAGAATGGAGAGGGCAGGTTGTTTCTGTGCTCTGGCTCTCCCATCGGAGAACCTAAAAAATTGGGCTTCAGCATGGGGTGGAGCTATAGCACAGCACAAACAGAAAAGATATGTAATTTTATTTCTAAACCACTGCATGAATCTGAACAGGATCAAGTGCTGTGCGCATTGGGTTCCCTGGAGCATCCAACAAGGATTTTCAGTTCACCTTCTTGTCATAATTCTTCTTTAAGGACCTGACACATTAAGGTACCCATTCACATTAGATGACTGTCACTTTAATCATTTAATCAGTTCCATCCAAATCAGTCAAGTGCTGTGTTTAAAGCTGGTCACACACATTCAATTTGTTTAGATGTACCAACAACTATATAGTGTTAGGGTCTTGCTGACTATAGATCAAACAAACTTTACATTTGTTGATATAAGCAGTTTGGACAGAGATGGTGTCCTCTTTAAAATATATTTATTCCCAAGAAGAAAAATTTTATATATTGCAGCTTACCGATCCTTTTTTTCAGGCTTTTTTTTACTTTATTTTCACCAAGTTGTCCTGGCATTAATACACTTCCTGACTGTACTGTATCTATAGGGGAGCAGTGTTGTCACCTTGGGACAGGACCACAAAACACTTTTGTAGTTTACAGAAGAGAGCTAGGAAAGCTGATAACATTGTTTGAGATTTTGTTCAGCTCACAGGAACTTATAAGGACACTAGATTTCTAGCAGGATCAACAGGTATTTTGCTGTACTTGCAGAAAATATATGTACCTTGAAAAAAGTTAAACTGATGTAGCCGCAAAATCTAATGACTTTTTTGGGGGTTTAAATATACTGTGACAACACTGTCACATCCTAGCAGACACCTAGCTTAAAGCCAGGTAATATAAAATTAAGGGAATCTATCAAAACTGGAGCAGACAAAATCTGGAGCAGCTGTGCATGGCAACCAATCGGCTTCTCTCATTCATTTTCAAATCTTAACTGAACAAACTGAAGAGAGAAGCTGATTGGTTATCATGCACACCTGTTTCAGATTTTGTCTGCTCCAGTTTTGATAAATTCCCCCCAATGAGTTTTCCTTCGTAGCTTCCAACTTACATCACAGCACACAAGCATTGGCAGAGCCCCAAAAATGTCTTCTGGAACCCTAGTTATCGAGCTAATAAAAGGTGCAGGCTGCTTTAAATAAAACAAAAGGGTTTGTAAAATGTAATTCATACTTGCCATTAGCCACGTCTGATTGCCATAACTGAAGATGTATGTTGCTTTGCAGCGCCAATATAACCTGTACCCAGCGATGTGGTTGTTCACAACATGGTTTCCATCCAGTGTGTGGGTCTGATGGAGTGGAATACCTGACACCATGCCATGCTGGCTGTGGCGCTTATAACATCTCCTCCAAAGTGAGTACAATGCTTTACATAGTTCTGATTCTTGGGATATCTTCCTTGGATATTTGTTGTTGAATATATTCCATCCTCATATTAAAATCAGTAAGATCATTAAGAGATTATCCTTGAAGAGCCCTCAGATCAGGAAACATACCACTAATTGCCATATTGCTGCGTGCATTACTTTTTATAACCATTTCTATTTTTATTCCAGTTGTATATGAACTGCTCATGTATTGGGACAGGTTCATTTGAGGCAACAGCAAAGTCAGGATCCTGCCTTGTGAGCTGTGCCCACCTCCTACTGCCTGTCATGTTTCTCATCTCATTCGCTTCGCTCATCGCCTGCCTCTCCCATAATCCTCTGTACATGATGGTGTTAAGGTAAGTACTATAAGAATGTATCTTCTGTGCTGTTAAAATTATTAGGCATTCTATACATTACAAACTTTTATATTAAAATACCAAGTGCTTCTCTACACCTAAAAGCCCATGGCTGTAGTTTGGTGATTATGTCTGCCAAGTGATCACTTCTTAATGCAGGAGATAGTCAGTCATTCACACCAATGCATCAATATGCATAGCCTATGTTATTTGCTTGATGAAGGGACCTTGATAAGTTCCGAAACGTTGCCCATACTTGTGATGTCATGTGTATTTGCTGTCAATAATAGGACGTATTGATGCATTGGACCTTGGTGTGCGGGTGACTATCTCCTCTACATTTGAATTTTTACGGTGCCAACCGCCCGTCATTCCAGCACCCTTCTCCACAATACAGTGGGATTCCAGTCTGGTGTGCAATGAGATACCTGTTTATTGCACATCTTTTTGCATGTTACAATAAGATTAGCACATGTGTGCACTGGTATCATCTGTTTATTTCCTTCCCATGTGGAGACTTTTGATTACCTTTGTCATAGTTAAAGTTACTAAACCCTTGTGCATTCACACCAGCAAACTGTGGTCCTCTAGTTGTTGCCTCGCAATTAACAGCAGTTAATTCAGCAGTCAAATTGGCACTGCAAAGTCATATTGGCATATTGGCAGCTATATTGGCACTGCAAAGCAACATACATCTTCCTGTGTGAGCTCCTTCTGTTGGCCATTGGGCTACCTATCTGCTATACCTGTTTGTCAGCTCAACAGGCAAGTGAAGAGGCACACAGAGCAGGCTGATAACTTTACTGCTAACCGAGGGCAGTTATTTACAGATCTATGCACAGATGGGTGAAGAGTTTGGAGAAGGCAGGAGAAGTGAACAATCTAGGACAACATAGCTGAACTGGAAAGTGAACTGAATTGGAGAATTTTTCCAAATCAGCTATTTTGGCCTAGATTGTTCACTTCTCCTGCCTTCTCCAAACTCTTCCCCCTTTTGTGAATGCAACAGGTAGTGCTGGTACAGGTTCACCAAAAATGATTTGCTTCAAGAAACTGTATAGAGGGAGACATGATGCCAAACCTACTGCAAAATAGATTTTGGGTTTCGGTACACTTCAGTAGAAGAGATATGAAAATGTTCTCCATTTTCACTTACATTTTTCTTCAGAAAAAAAAAAGGCTGATGTCCAATATAAAAAAGTAGAATACAAGTAACTTATGGAACAATGGAAATTGAAATGCTTTCTTATTTTCATCTACATCTGATTATTGCAACTGATTGTTGAATTTTATAGTTGGCTTAAATGGTAACTTCAATATAGAGGTCAAATCGATCGGCAGTCTGATGCACCAATGCTCTGCTAGACCTAAAGGATATATAAAATAGTTGCCTGTCCTGCACGAGTTCCCTTGGGTATCATCATTTTTAATTTCATTGTTATGGAAGCCTTAAATCTTCTAAACATACTTTTTCACTGTTTCTAGGGTGGTACCACAGGATGAAAAATCCTTTGCTATTGGAGTCCAGTTTCTTCTTATGAGGCTTCTAGGTGAGTGTAAAAAAGTGGTCAGTTTCTAGTTGAAGAGAGCATTCTAAAACAAGCACAGAAATAAGAGTCTGGAAACTGATACCGTGAGAATGCAGGGAGAGAGTGGCTGCTTCCTATGTCTTCCTGTTCTTAGTAATAAAATAAACTTTCCACGAGTAAACCACCAACATGAACCATTGCCCACGTTGTGGTAACAGGGAATGTTGAATGCAATCCAAATCTAAATCTAGTATTTTAATTGTTGACTCTTTCTACTCTGTTTCACAGCTTGGTTGCCTGCCCCGGCACTCTTTGGACTTGTCATAGATTCTGCCTGTATTCGATGGTCTACATCATGTCACCAGAAGAAAGGAGCATGTCAATATTATGATAATGATCTACTGAGAAGCAGGTATTGTAAAAGTATAAGCAGTACTTTTTTAAATCCAGCTTTATTCATGCAGCTTTCTTTTACAAAGCAGTAAAAAGCTACAGCAAAACACCCCACTACCTCATCTCTTCCTCCCAACATGAACCCCCAACAACCCATCCACCTCCATATTTCAGACGTAGCTTGATTAACAAATGCAAGCATTTTATCAAGACGTTTGAGAGATAAGGATTGGACTAGTGTCATCCTCCTTGCCCCCCACCTCAACAGTCAACTGAACACTTATTATATATAGAGTATGTTTTAACAACTTCCTATTTTTATACTCACATGCATTCCCCAGGACTTTCCCACTTAGAATGTGGTTAATAACACAGAGTAATCAAAATTGGTTTAGCTCTGCTCAGTAACTTCTGGGCATTAGGAGTTAAGGCCTGGTGTTCAACCATGGCGCTCAAATATTATAATTTTTTTACCTACAGTACTTATGTGTTAATACGTTTTTTTTATTTTCAGTTTTAGCATATGTTTATCCATTATTGAAGGATCGGTGTGGCAGGGGAAGTCCATTTCTGAGTAATTCATTTCAAAGTCATACATTTTTGAGAGTTTATCAACACTCAATGTTCTACAGCATTGTTCTCTTTATTATTTGCCTGCATATAGTTGATACCTTTATAATAAAGGTGTTTTTCTTTTTATGAGCTATCTGTTTCTGCTTACATAGGTAGCCATGTGTATACTTCTTGATTACTCATTCTCTAATTATGACTTCTGCTAATACATGCAATAGATAAAAGCAGAGGCATGGCTACTTCATGGATTTGCATACTGGGAAGATAATACATTTTCATAATACCACAGATGTGTGTTATATTTGACACCTATTCTAATCTGTTGTCAAGATAGGCCACGTTGACACAGCTAGGTTATAGTTTGTCTGCATTTTCTGGTTGCAAAGAAAGAAGGTAGCTGTCACTTTCATTAACCTTAAACTCTCTTTCACAAATCTTGTTTTCTCCACAGGTACCTTGGTCTCCAGATGGGATATAAGTCCTTGGGAATCATGTTATTGGGTTTCACTGCTTGGAAGGTGAAAAAGAGTCGAGAGTACAACTTGCAAGAGAAAGAATGTGGCGTGGCGTAGTTCACAGCTCATAGACTTCTGGACTTCGTTCTTCTGCCCCTCCCCGAGACTCTGTATTCCTCAGGGGCCAGACACTGCTAGCACTGCCAGGACCACTCCTAACAATGCATATAACAAGACTGACTCTATAGTCAGCAGGACAGGACCGAAAACAATATAAAAGTGTCCAACTTCAGGGACAGAAAAAGGAATAACTGCCTGGAGAACAAAGTGCGACTGCTTAAAATACAATTTTCTAAGTTGTAAACAACATTTTATATATGACAGCACTAGAAGAAACTACAGTTACACTTAATATTCCCAAGAAGGGTTGAAAGGCTATATTTATTGATCATGTTGCCTTAGAAACATGTGAACGACAACGCCCTTTTTTACAGCCCCCACCATTTTCTCACTAATCATGTTACACTGTATGACAAAATTAAGCCAGAAGGTGCTATTGAAGGCAACATGCTGTCTTCTTTGTACAGAGAGCTTCATCCATCAAGAGACTGCAGAGAAACAGATTTTGGTTATTGCTTGAGCTTCAAAAAATCTTGTGACTTCCCTCAGCAATTCCCTTCATTCATGCTGCTGATTTATCTACAAGTGTCAAAAGGTGTTCAGAGAAGGCAGAACAGAAGAAAAAACATGAAGCAAGCTGTAAGCATGGCTGCACGGTGCTGCCCACTCTTACCTTGTTGGCCAAGGAGTAAAAGTCCTAAGTTCAAGTGTATGCACTTGTCTGTGCGCTGCAGTGTTAGGACCCCAAGCCGTAATCACCGACATCCATTTACATGTATTGGGACATTTGTGAATTCAGAAGACATTTACAATTTTTCTATCAAGGCACAATCCAGTTTGAAACTTTACAGCACACAACTGATATTTCTAAAACTCTTTGTAAAGTTATTATAAGCAAACGTTGTATGTGTCATTCAAGTGGTGGACTGAGGATATATAATGCTCAGTTCACACACCAGGATAAGGATCCTTAGTTTCAAAAAAGTGAGAGCTGTTTTCCAATGAAAGTCCAATTAAATTTGAAAACTACAGTCACATGGCTGAAATATGAGTGACGTAGGCTGGTGGGAAAGCTTTGTGAATTGAGCCTATAGTATCTTCCAAGCTATAATTTAATATACGCAGTATTTAATTCATTTTCCAGTGTTTTACCCAGAATGAGTCAGATATGGAGCTGCATTGGGTTGTACTTAGAGCCTTCTTCTATACTTTAATCACTAGACCTAAGTGTTATGATACACAGATTTATTTCTGTGGAGGCATTTCAGTGTAGCATTACTGAAACTTCCTTCTCATAGACTGCTGATTGCAGGAAGAAGATTAAAGGTACACACAGATATTAGATTAATGGCGGCTTCCGGTCATCAGGTTACTCTCTGGCATTCCATTATGACATTATAATCATAAGAAGATATTTTTTAAGAATTGCTTTTACTCTCTCTATTTACCCAAGCAGACCCGGGAAAGCACTGCATTCTACATATCACTGGGTGTTACTCGCACATTTTTGTCTATCTAGTACAGACCCTCTAATGTGACTCACTCCACTAGCTATTAAATAGTCAACTTCTGAACCACTATTAAGGAGCTCTTGCAAATCGTCTAAATGTCAAGTGATTTCATTTCTTTCAAGGAAGGTAAGAAGGTAAAAAGAAGCCCAGGGGCAGAGTAGATGTACCCTATAGAGAGGGTCATGTTGGACATCATGATAAAGAAAGATCCAAGTCAATTACAGGATGATTTATGATGGTTGAAAAACACTCTTTCCAATATCACTAAGAAAAGGAATAAGTAACATTTTGTAGGTTCTGTCAAAGAAGCCAGAAACCTTATTTCGACCCACAAAAGCTAACTGATTGGCCTGACACTGCATTAGATTATCATCTACTAGACAATTATGGCAGTTACGTGACAGGTGGAATGTCTGCGGGTGCCTTTAGGTCTCTGCAGACACTCAGTCTATATCTACAAATGACCTTATATTGCCATTGGATATTTCATAAACGTCAATGAATATGACTGAAAAATAAATTCTGTTTTGGCAGTCTTAGTTTTGCAGGACAAATAGACAGTGTGGCATGCTAATACATAATTTATGGCAATAAAACCAATATAGGAAATTGTGTTAAAAAGGATCTGAACTGTGGAAGCTGTTCCCAAAAAAGGCTCCATGTAGCTGATATTTTCCCTATTACTGACTATCCCTTGTCCTATACTGTTTCTGCATGGAGGTGGCCATCTTGGTAGAGGAGCAGGGCTTTCTTATGTTTAATAATTGGTGGGGTAATGATCAAGAAGCAGCAGAGGTGCTGAAAGCAAAGATGAATGAAGGAGAATCTGTGAGCTGCATGCAGTGCATTTCTCAGGTACATATTTCTCTCCAGCAAGCAGCATCAGTGCCTATCCCACTGCGAATATACAGCTATGAGGCTAAAGAACAGGAGTGCCTAGGCACAGTCACATGTCGAGTAATGCACTGGTTTTTTTTAACAGGAATTCAAAACAAAATTTAAATCTTTCAGCGTTACTGCTGAGGCACAAGGCCACAGGCACCAGCCTGATAAATGTAATGCTTATTTAATGACATCCATGCCAAAGCAGTACCATTATAGAGCTCATGTGGAGGACCTATACAAACTGTTCATTAAAAAACGTAGCGTTATGGACGTCATACAGGCCTGCAAATCGCTTCAAGCAACACATCTCTTCCTGCAAATGCCAGAAATTCTAAATTGTTAATCTGTGTTTGGAAGAATTATGTTATGAATTATGTAAAGAATTCATGTTATGAATATCAGGTCCATCTGCACATATGCTTTTGCTGTACCAATCCCTTCTACCTCTTGTGAAAGCACTGCATCAGTTTCTGATATTTGTTATTTAGTTATTTTTAAACTGGCCTTCAGAGATACCAAAACTATTTAATACGAGGACAAACCTAAGCAACCAATTCAATTAGTATTACTTAGGCAGGCTGTTGCACTACATAGTTGGAGATTGTACAATCAGGCTGTATAGTGCAGGGGTGGGCAACCTCAGTACTTCATCTGCTGTGGAACCACAAGTCTCATGAGGCATCTGCAGACTTTGACAGCTACACGCTTGACTTCCAGAGACAGAGGCATGATGTGATTTGTGGATTCACCACAGCTGGAGTGCCAAGGTTGCCTACCCCCATTATAGCATCTGGTCAGCCTTACACTAGCATTCCGCAATTAGGTAAACATCTAAGATATCGGACAACCTCTCCAGAAATAATATCAGTTTTACGTGCAATCAGCCTTTAAAATGATCTGTCTAGTGGTAGGTATGGATTGTGTTACTACTGTTGGCTTTACAACAAAATGTCGGGCTTAGGCGGTAAGGCATTGAGGAATTGGCAAAGTACAGTAACCTATACCAACCTAGAAGAATTCTTTCCGTGATCTGACCACAGTAAACTAGTATCTAATTAGTTGCGGCAGGTTACCACTTATAACATATCAACATTGTCCTTTGCATTGTCTTTTCAGATGCATTTTCTGTTTCTGTTACCAGATGGACAAATATCAGGGGGCACCCCAAGTGCTACCAGGTGGCACCCCAATCTTCACTCTATAATTATGTATAAGCTGTTACTACTATGGTCACCACAGTGATGACGTAAACAAGGAATCGGATGACCCAGTTATATGTGTTTCTTCTGCATATTGTTGCAGTGCTTGGAAAAGCTTATGATGACTTGTACCATCAGAAAAACTATTCTGAATGTCCCTCATTCACAAGAACTGTTGCCTTCCTGTGGTATACACAATGATATCATGCAAGGATATCATTGTACTACAAACTAACTGCTGTACAGAGGCCATTGGCCATAAAATACTATTCTGTATGTCTTCATCTTGTTTAGGTAATGTGTGAAATAACCACCAGTGGACAAGACATACATGGACCTGTAGTTCTGCAGTAAATGATGGGGCACACCCTGATTCACCTCTATTGCCTTCTTAGAGATGTGTGTATAAAAGGAATGCAAGGAAGAAATGATGGGTAGCCAGGTATGTGCACTGTACACAGACTTGTTTCCTATCAGACTGCTGCCAAACCAGATGTATAGTCTGGACATGCGAGGCATTATGAACTAGGTCTTCTCTTGTTTCCATAGCTTACTCCTACTTGGGCATTCTTTTCCTATTAAGCAATATTGTACACTGTTAACCTAACACTGGTAAACTGTTTATATGTTTGTTATGTAAATTATATATAAACATTTATAATGAAGTACCAAACTTCTTGTCTTTGTTTACTCATTCACTTTTAAAAATTTCAGTGCTTTCAGAAATGATGTCAGGTAGAGAACAGCCCATGTAAGGGTTAGCTTTGTTACACCATTGACAGGGCTATTCACTACAGGGTGAAGAGTTAGGAGAAGGCAGGAGAAGGGAACAATCTAGGACAACACAGCTAATTTGGAAAAATTCTCCAATTCTGCTCGCTTTCCAGTTTAGCTATGTTGTCCTAGATTGTTCACTTCTCCTGCCTTCTCCTAACTCTTCACCCTTTTGTGAATAGCCCTGTGTGTTTTAATGGAGCTCATCAGACATGACACAGAAATCCTCGATACAAAGGTGAACTGAAAGCTTTTTACCTTTGCTTTCTGCAAGATCTATTTGACGGAAAAACAAAAATATATTATCCATAATGTTTTGGGTACCTGTAGCAGGAAATAAAGCCTGTCTCCAGCAACAACAAGTTACCATTACACACAATGAACCTACATCCAAGACCGGCCTCTTAAAGTAGACATTTACCAACTCTGCATGCTGATTTAGCTGAACAAACGTATATTTATTTTACTTACAATTTAGTTTTTTTCCACTTCCTGATCCACTTTGGCACTAATGATGTAATCATGCCCAAGCAGTGCATCCTGGGAAGGTTACATCAGCAGATCATTGCTGGGAAATCTCATCTGTAATCTCACGAGATGTCAGGTAAAGGTCCCCCCGAGATGATGTGCATGGTCCTATGTCCTAGTCACATGGGCCAGAGTTGCAGGAAGTAAAGGGAGATCTAGTAATTTATGCACATGGATAGAATCAACCAGACGACACTAGAGCACCAAATACTGGTTGGCTAGACACTAAAATACCTGAGAATGGTGTTGGATTCTGTGCACTGTCACTTTAAGTCTCTAGTTTTTAGCACAGGCTGTCACTTACATACACTAAGTCCAGATGCTCTGCAGCCATGTGCTTTCTCCAGGACACAGTACCGTTTGTTCTCAGCACAGTTCCTTTTGCAGCAGCTCTGTCCTCTTTTCCCTTTGCAGTTTGTTCACACTTTTGGGAAAGAACACACACACTTAGCCTGTTTCCTGACTCTCCTGGGCTGCTCTGTGTTATCCTCAGGTGGGAGACAGGTAGCCAACCCTCTACACAGCATTTCAGAGCCGTCTCTCCCTTCTCACGCGTAGTGGGGGGGAGCAAGAGAGCTCTCAAAGAGCAAGGCAGCAGCTACAGCCAGTAGAGTCTCCCCTCTATTTTTGACGACCTATCAATCATGCAGGGAGAGATCCACTGTAGTGTTTCAAGGAGAAATACTCTGCATAGGCTACAGAAGCAATACTCTGCCTGTGCCTCTAACGGTCACACACAGAAGAATTTAGGGTATGCCTGTAGTCAATATAACATTAATAAACCAGCCCCTTCATGCAATAGTCTAATAGAGGGTCTCATTTTAAGGATCCCATGGTGCTCTCACAAAAACTACACTACATAGTTACCAGGAAGTGTCTGATATTGCAGTCATGTGCCAGTTTACTGAGTTTAAAATGATCTGGTCCAAAGTAAGAATAGGAACCAATAGGAGGTTTCCTTTTTTATGCTTCACTGTAATGTAGGGCTTTTGCACACGTCTGGCTGGTGCCGTACAATGTAAATTCAGGTGTATTACCTTGCCCAAGAGCCACAGGTGCTGAGTACAGCCACCCATACAAATCAATGGCTGTATGTGCCTGTACAAGAGTATACACCAGACTGGCGTAGACACGTAACCCCAAATGCAGACAGTCTTGCAGAGATTTTATAGCATGTCGAAAATCTCTGAGACAATTAAAGTGCATCTAAACCCAAAATCAAAAATGTAATATAATGCAGCTCACCAGACTTTAGATGTGGAAGCCGCATTGGTTTTCTTCTTTTAGGCTTTTTTTTCTTTATTTTCACCCGGTGATCCAGTCAGTAAGTTCATTTTTTAGCTTCCTTTAACAGCTGTCCGACAAAAGTGGCAGATAGAGGGTCGAAACAAACGCTCCCTTACAATAACCACCCTCTCCACAGGGTGACAAAAGGGTGACAACGCTGCTGTCTAATAGTGGCTCTGTTGCTTCTCCATAGAATGGAGCCACCCTAAGTGTGTTTGTGGAAGGATCGTTGGGTGAAAATGAAGGAAACATCTGCAAAAAAGAAAACAAATGCAGTTTACAGATTTGGTAATCTGCAATATAAAATGCATTTATGTTTTTGGGTTTAGATACACTTTAAGAGTCCCTCTTTTCACAGTACCAAAAAAATAAAAAATCCTAAAGGCAAATAAAACATAATTGCAGGCTTTGCCATTTCATGAAGGATAGGTTGATTTCTCCTCTCCTAGCATATGATCAGGAATCTGCTTGTCTGTGGCTGGTTATAGTCACTATAGAAATGATTCAATCTGTATTTCTTAAAAGATACTGCCCCCCTGTGGCTTTTAGCTCTTACTACAAAAATAAAGAGCAAAAACAGAAAAAAATGACGGGCAGATTTATTTTTAGTTAAAAAGAGAAAATATTCCCATGCATGCATTACCTGCAGCAGCCTGTTCTTCCCTATGGGAGGACGCAGCTGTACGCTGTCACATGCACACCTAAACTTGCACAATCGTGAGGGTCATAATAATAAGAACAATAAGATAAACAAAAATTATAAAACAAGTAAAAAATTATAAAAAAATAAAGTAAAAAGATAAGATAAATATACATTTAAAAAAGTAAAAAAAAACTAAAATAATAAAAGTGATAAAAAATGTAAAACAAATTAAAACTAACCCTGCTGTCCCTGCCATCTGGTTGCCATTCTCCATTGTGGAAGGGAGAGGGGTGGAGTTTGGGGGGGCGCGCATTGAGGAACTTGGGGCAGCAGAGAGAGTAAATCTGGCCCTGGTTAGCAGTAGAGCATTGTGTGGAGATGTCCAAAGACTTGAACAGTGCCTTCCAAAACCAGAATGTGAACTGGACTTGCCTGTCAGAAACATTATGAGGTGGCAAGCCATGCAGACTAAAAATCTTTCGAATAAAGATTGGTGCAAAAGCTGTGGCCAAGCAAAGAGCTGAAAGGGGTTGCAAGTGAGAACCAAAGCAGATTGAAGAATTGTGTAATAAGAATAAGACAGGCCATTTAGTCTTGGACTTTAAGAGTTTAATTGGCTGAACAAAACTTCCTATAAAGGGAATCCAGTTGTGTATGCCCTTTTGACCACAAAAAAGAAAATTTGGATTCAGGTTTATGATGTTATATTGAGATCTAAACCCAATCAGTAAATGTCATAGCACGTGGAAAAAACATTTAAAAAGTAGTTTTCGATCTCTTTAAATCTGCAGTGTTTGTTAAAAGAATAACTGGTGATCCTGCTATAGAGGACCTTGCTCGGACCTACCTGTTATGGGGTGACAACTGTCTTCCAAATGCACTACTGTTGGCAGCAGGTTATATATGTTGTAAAGCAGGAGTGCCCACAATTTTTTGTGTTAAGATCTACTTTTCAAATGAGGAGCTACATGAGATCTACCTGCGAAACAAGAAACCTCCCTCGCTCTCTCTCTCTTTGCCGTCTCTCCTTGCTCATCCTCCTGGCTGTCATTCCTTGCTCTCCTGGTTGTCTCTCTTCGCTCTCTTGGCTGTCTCTCCTTTCTCTCTCTCCTGGCTGTCTCTCCTCTCTCTCTCCCCTGGCTGTCTCTCCTCTCTCTCTCCCCTGGATGTCTCTCCTCTCTCTCTCCTTGCTCATCCTCCTGGCTGTCTCTCCTCTCTCTCCTGGCTGTCTCTCCCTGTTTTCTCTCCTGGCTGTCTCTCCTTGCTCATCCTCCTGGCTGTCTCTCCTCTCTCTCCTGGCTGTCTTTCCTCCTTTTCTCTCCTGGCTGTCATTCCTTGTTTTCTCTCCTGGCTGTCTCTCTTCGCTCTCTTGGCTGTCTCTCCCTGCTCTCTCCCCTGGCTGTCTCTTCTCTTTCTCTTTCCTGGCTGTCTCTCCTTGCTCTCTCTCCTGTCTGTCTCTCCCCGCTCTCTCTCCTGGTTCACCTTGCTATATTGTGCAAACAGTGCAGGTCAACAGACTGTGTAAACGAATATTCTTTGATGTAATACATAGCACTTCAACCACCAGTATACACCAGAAAGGTGTCAGGGAGCTTGGCTCAGCAGACTCACGCTAATAGGTAATCATGTGTGCACAGCTAAATAAATATACCAAAATGGAATAAAGGGGCCGCCATTCACACCCTTCGTGATCTACCAGCACCAGCTTTGAGAGCTACTGGTAGATAACAATCTACCTAATGGGCACCCCTGTTGTAAAGCTTTATCAACTATTCAGTTCACAAAACAAGAGAAAGGAGAAAAAATGTAAATGTTTCCTAAACTATCAAGAAACATCTGACTCCACCAACCCTCCCATATGCCCACTTTCCTCTACGGTTCTCTTTCTCAATTTACACACAAATGTCCAGAGATGGTCAGAAGAGGGATGTAAACTAATGGAAACAAGTCATCCAAATTTGCACATTTTGAGGCTTTGTGGTACCTCCTCTAACCTTGCTTACCTAGGAAATGGCTCATGAGTGCCATTAACCCTTTCGCTGCCAAGCCCTCCGGAACATTTTTCAAATCAAGGGCGGGAGCGCGCGGCGGAGACACAGGTATTAACCCTTTTTTTTAAATCATGTTGCATATATCTACTGCTTGCTATCAGTAGATATATGCAAAAACATGCAAAGGTTTATTAACCCTTTAATAGGATAAATGTGACAATTATTTGGAAACATTGTATGAAATAGTATGAGCCTGTTGTCAACTCCTGCATGTATTTTTCAAGAAAACAGCCTGGTGTGTGTTCAAGAAATAGATGTTTGCCAGAGTTAAGGACTGTGAGAGGACCTTTCCTTTCAAAAACATGAATTGTCCTTCTATGTCAGTTCTTGAATCTTGTAATCGCCAATAGAATGATTTGGAGATGAATATACAGTAAACGCTCTGTTATCCGGTATTCAACTAACCAGAACTCTCATCTAACCAGAAAAAAAATCCCTTTTGTACTCACTCTCCCCTTGGATGCTGGATAACGGGGAGTTTACTGCACCTACTTCCAAGGACTGTGAATTAGTAGGCAAACAATGGTAGCTGTAAGGAACATGAAAGTTCGAAGGTTTACAGAATTGCCTTTCTTGGAAGTGTGTCTACTGAATTGGCAGTAACATTTTACGTCAATATGACTATAATGATATGAGTTATCTAACAAGAGAAAAGAGTAAAAATAAAGGGAGGAGAGTGGAGGACTGTAGAATATAGGACACATGGGAGCATAAGCAGTAAGAAAGTGAATGAAGATATGACGAAAACAACTAGCTAGTCAATAAAGAGGAGAATTAGCAAGGAGTGGGCAGACCGGCTAAGCCTAGACTCAACAGTCAGTGGATCAAAGGTTGACATAGATACAGTATTTATAGAAGGGCTCAAAACACAATACGCATGCAACCTTAGTAAGGGAAGGCACATCTGGAACAACTTCAGAGAACTAACTCTGTTGTTTGTGAAAAACATTTGGCATCCAAACCTAAAGGTTTACTTGGAAACTGTGAAAACTGTGTGTCCTTTGCCTTTACTTTTTTCCAAGCAAATTATTTTATCTAACATACAATTTCCTCCAGACTCATCAATATTACCAGTGACTGTTCCCATGCTTTAGGGGTTGTGAAGCTAGGCTGGTGCAGCAGACCTTTAGTAATCTGACATCAGGTTGAGACACTCTAAGTTACATATGAGTTCTTCGAACGGTTCTTCTGCCCTGTTTCTAGCTTTTGCTTGCCTGATAAATCATTGACTCTTCCGGTAATGGGTCAAAGTTGAGACTATACTTTCTGAGACTTTCCTTTCCACACAGGTCTTCTACATCTCTATTCACTTAGCTCATCAACTCTCAGACCAGGATACATATGTTGCATGCAAAAACCACATACTACTGAGAAAATGTTTTCTGCTACCCACATTAGCCAGAGAATACAATCTACTGTACATCGGACAACCCCTCCTCCTGTTATAATGCCCTCACAGCTTATTTTATGTTGGCAAGACATTGACATATTTCGGTAAGACTCTAAATAACAAAAAATAAGCAATATGCAACTAGTTTTTTTGTTAATTATATTGTGATGTCAAAGGAAGCCTTATTAATGAAAAAATCCACTTCACAGCAGTGGTCACCAAATGTATGTAAAGATAAGAGCTTAAAGATTAAAAAAAAACAATATTTTTTAAAATACATGACACAAACACTGAAATAAAATATCCACAGCACCACCCTGGTCCAAAATCTTTGTGATATACTCAAAAATTAAATCAGATTAGTTTGACTTGATCTGCCCTCAGTAAAGCCATGCTGCTATAGTTCCAGCAAGTTGTTTGTTTTTAATTGGTCATTGATCCTCTTTTTTAGGAGTTATTCCATTAATTTTTCTAGGGATGTTCAGATACCAGTGCTGATACTTAGCACTTTTACAAGAACTACAAGGGTTGTAGCTGTGAAAGGGCTCTGGCGCTCCACCCCTGTCCTGAAATCATTAGTCTGTATTGTATTAGTCTGTCACATGACAATAAACAAAAATGTATCAGTACTTGTATCTGTGAGTACTTGGACAAGTATCAGTACTTGTACTTGAAAAAATGCAATCAGTGCATTCCTTTATATATATGCTCCTTAACCACTTCAAGACCAGGTGTTTAGACCCCCTTCCTGTCCAGGCTATTTTTCAGTATTCAGCGCTGCAGTATTTTGAATGACATTTATTCCATCATGCATCACTGTACTGAAATAAATTTGATACCATTTTTTGGGGACAGATGTAAGTAGATGGAGAGACCCTCCGCACTCCTCACAGCAGTCCCGGCCAGATATGAAAAAAAGTGGTGCTCGCAGTGATGAGATACCACGGATGGCGCCGTGCAAACACAGGAAAGTCAGGAAATCACCAGCACTCAGTAGTAAAGATAAATAGGTCCCTTTTATTGGACAGAAAGCGTCACAGACATCCAAATAAACCGACGTTTCGGGGCCGCGCAGGGTCCCTTCCTCAAGGCAGAAAGATGTGACCTCATACAAGCGATCCACTGGGCTCTATAGCCGGCGGTTCGCTTGTATGTTAACAGGGCTGTTTTTAAAAACCGGGCATTTCCCGCGCACGCACGCGCCGCTGGGGGTGGCGTGGCTGAGCGGACGTCTAAAGACGCCCGCTCACATCTAGAAAGCTCCTGGCCGCCCCCGTTTTTTTACAATGGCCGGCCAGGAAGTGGTTAAAAACAACCGCTGCCTGCTAACTTTTTAATTATTCTCTAGTCTAGTCTTGGAGCTGGAAAACTATCTGTACTTGTAGTGAGTTTGGTACTTGGTATCTGACCATCCCTACATTTTACTAATAAAGATGTTCAACTCACTGGCGGCGGGGAGGGGGGTGCATTTAGGAACCTGGCCTTGGGACAGCAGGGAGAGTGAATCCGGCCCTGCCTCTAAAGGTTGTGCAACTATTAGGTTAATGTTGCCACCAATTTTGACCATGTCATTTTCATTTGTTTTATTATTTAATATTCTGTTGAATCAAAAATCAAGAGCCTGATTTTTATTAAATATGGAATACACAATAGTAGATGCCAATTACTTTGATCACTTTTATGCTATTTCAGAGAAAATTGTGGGTTCTTCTTTTTTTAATGGCAGGGTACCAGCAAATTCGTCCATGTCTGTAAATATTTTGTTCACAGTTATTTTTTCTTTTGCATGACTTGATTATTGTGTTTCATGGCTGACTTTCCAACTTTATTTACACCATTGTACCCTAGTTTTCCATCTATTCTATTGTAATGTTATTTATTTTGGTACCATTACCTCAATTTCTATATTGACATTGGTACTTATTTGTTCCTGTGCACACATTTGTTACTATAAATCATTTGTGCATCTTGCAGTGAATCCCATCAGTGGTTTACATTTGCAGTGTTGACATATTCTTTACTGCTTTAGACATTGCTGCAAGCTACCACAAGAGGGAATTCTAATAGGATTTTAGAACATGTATTTTTCTTGTGCTTTTCCACTTGTCATGACATTATCACATTAGGTCTATGAAATGATATAAATATTGCTTTAGTTTATGTGTGACAAATGTTGGCAGTGGCACTGATTTCTTCCCCCGCACTTTTACATTACCCAATGTCAGGGGCGTAACTAGAACTCACAGGGCCCCGCAGCCAAATTTTGTATGGGGCCCCCCAAACCGCCCCAAACACCCTCCTCCGCAACCTACCCCCACTGCACTACCTACCTCCAGAACATGTTCCCGGGCCTGCGCCGTCTCTGTAGTTACGCCACTTGTCAGAGGGCACAGTGCTGGGTATAGTCAGAGGAAACAGTGCTGGGTATAGTCAGAGGACACAGAAGCAACCAAAATTAAGATAGGGGCTCCTCGCCCCCCACTGAAAATAGTCTCAGCTGTCATATTTACATATGAATGGGTGGCGCCATTACATATGAATAAGCCACGGATCGCTAGTGTGTCAGGTTTTGCTTGAAGAAAAGGTGGCAGCCCTAGCACTCACGGGTCTTGCAGCAGAGATAGGTGAAAGCATCAGCCTTTTATTATCAACGTTTTAATGATGCTCAGTCCATTTTTTATCAGGATGCCAATAAGTAGCCTTAAAATGTATATCGGCAATGTTGCTCTACACAGTCTACCATTCGTAAAATGTAATACAAATAATACAAATAGCTGGTTAGCTTTGTCATTGTTATATTGACCACATTGTCATATTATACCATCAGGCAGGAGTCATATATATTATTTTATACATTTTCACTTTATAAATGATTCCAGTCACTGGCACATGTAATTGAAGAAAGCCCGCTGTGCAGATGCAGTATAGTGCAGTTTCAGTGTGTTATCTGCCAGTGCATTCAATTCAATGTTATTGGCTTATTGTTTCTTCAGCAACCAGACAGAACATAAGACTGTACATCTTGTACAGCGTTCAGCCTTGCTTCAGTCACAACTACAAAAAAAAGATGTCTGACCGATGGCCAGAGAGAAGTCAGTACATTCAGGATAACAGGGGAAACAAAATACGGCTGAGGTATGTACGGCACATGGATGTTCACCTTTAGGGCCAGTACACGTGAAACAATACAAGTACTATAAGATTAGTTTGTAAAAATACTGGCACTTGTACATAAAACAGTGTAAGTAAGGCCTCATTCACACTGCCGCACGTTTACGCGCCTACGTGCGTATTGTACCATATGCAACCTATGCAAATAAATGGCTCCATACACAACGCCGCGTATAGAGCCGTATATTTGCGTAGCGTATATATGTGCAAAAACAGAATAGAACAGAGATGCGTCCCGACAGCGTATTTCTGCGTATTTACGCGCATATACGCGTCTATATGCGCGTACATGCGTACAGCACATTAAAAATTCCATTATGAGTGATGCATTCTGGGATTGCATATAGTGTACGCATATACGCTCGTATATACGCGCATAGACGTGTATATACGCAATATACAATTTTGCTTGCGTTGTGTGTGAATCAGGCCTAATTAGTGAAATTTAAACATACATAAAAACCACACAAAAGCTTCTTCACATACTGTTGTGTCTCTTCTCAGAGATTATTAAACATAATCTAAAATAAACAAACAAATGTCTATTGGAGCTGTGAAATACATTTTCAGATATAAATATGGTGCTCCAGCCTGGCTCTAGCAGCTGGTCAGGTGACTCATTCTGAGGCATTGGTCACGTGGTCTCTTGGTTAAAGCCGGCCATACAGCTATAGATTTTCTGCAGATGTTCTATGGTCAGATGGAAAAAGTGCAACAGATTCCTCCGTCTACGTTAAACTTTGTGGAGGAATCTCCCACTGGGCCAAGCCTCAGTATCTTTCTAGTCGGCCCCGCTGGCTCTCAAAATACCTGAACAATCTGATTGGAGGCAGGCACTGTTCAGGTGTTTTGAGAGCCAGCGTGGCCGACTAGCAAGATACTGAAGCTTGGCCCAGTGGGAGATTCCTCCATCCACACAGTTTAGCGTACATGGAGGAATCTGTTGCACTTTTTCCATCTGACCATAGAAAATCTGCAGATAATCTATAGGTGTATGGCCAGCTTTTGATTTCTACAAACTGTGCAGTATTAAGACAAACCTAAACAATCCATTCAATTTGTATCAAATCAGGCAAATCAGCCCATGCACTACATGCTGTAGTTGATGGTAGATTTAAAGGAGATTGTGTGTAGCGCTCACCCCGGAAGGAGCCGCGGTACACCAATGTACCGCCCAAATCGTGGATCCACAGCACACCAACACACCTTTAAACAGTTTTATAGCAGATTTAATGTTAACACAATATATGCAGGCAACTAAGGCAATAGTAAACCCAACAATCACATGAAAGAATATTTAACAGCAGGCTAAGGCACTCTGCAACTCAGTAGCTGCAGCTATCTGCTGCCAGCACTGACACGGAAGAGGCTAATTGTCCCAAACCATTCCCCTTGAATGGGTTGTATATGCCTTTAAAGTCTCCCTTTAACAATGTCTGACCCTCCCTAAACTACTGGCCAGTAGTAGTGTTCTAGGCTACCCGGCGTTGGGGCCCTTACTGTAATGCAGATATGAAAACAAGTTGTCACTGTGGCTGAAGGCCTCTCACCACTTCCAATGTCACTTTGGAAAGAAAGGAGGATGGTTGTTTGCAGAAGGTGGACATCCCTCTTCCATCAGATCGACATCTGTGAAATGGACGCAGTCATCTAAGGCCTCCTGCAGGTCGTCTCAGCTCGTCTAGGGTACTGGGCAACGATCTCCGTCCTCTCCGGTAAGCTCCACTCAGGGCAGGCTGGATTACTCCGGTGGCTGGATCGGCCAGACAACCAGGCCGCGATATCCTCGTCACTGCAACGTCACTAGGCCTCAGTTCAGGCGCTCAAACACAGTCTCTCTGGTCCAACAGATGAACCTCAGCCTTTTAGAGTACTGCTGTGCAGATTCTGTGTGTCCTAATACATCAATAGCAACCACACAGCTCTGTTACATGCAGCCCTAATCCACCCAGTGCCACACACAGGACTGTCCTCTCCAGATTCCCCAGTCAGACTGGGCACGCTCAGCCACTGCAGTACATAGTCTTCCTCCTTCCTCTCGCACAGCATCCTGGGAGTGGTAGTTCATAAGAGTTTTGCTAGCAATCCCCAGTGTAGGCTCTGCACTGCAATCCCCACAAATCTCTGCTTCAGATCACACACAGGGCCAAGTTAACTCCTTACAGTTAGGAACAAGAATCGCTGTGATAGCACATATATGTATATTATATAGGGGCTACATGTGCAATCAGATTGTATAGTGCAGGGGTCAGCAACCTTTTACACACCAAGTGCCATTTTTGAAACCATCAGACAGCCGGGTGCCAGTGAACAATAGCGCACCGTAGTGTTAGTTACATTTCAATTTGTACACTCGTAGTTGTACTGCTAATAGTAAGCTAAACTCACTAATTATTTGAATGTGTTTACCTTCCCATTAGCAGCACAACTATAAGGGAAACAATTGAATAACTGGTGCACACAAAACATGTTCATATTTACATGTACTGACTGGACTTACAGTTTTAGTTTTATCCCTGTGCCTGTATTTCATGGCTCAGTTGTGCTATGTCTGGCCTGTAGGATGTTGCTTTCTGCTGACCTTAGACCAGCACCAATGCATGGTGGCCCTCAGAGCAGCAGCAACGCACTGCAGACCATAGACCAGCACCAATGCACTGCAGACCTCAGTCCAGCACCAATGCATGGCAGCCCTCAGACCAGCAGCAATACAATGCAGACCTCAGACCAGCATCAACGCACTGCAGACCTCAGACCAGCACCAATGCCCTGTAAACCTCAGACCAGCACAATGCCCTGTAAACCTCAGACCAGCACCAATGTCCTGCAAACCTCAGACCAGCACGAATGCCCTGCAAACCTCAGACCAGCAACAATGCCCTGGAAACCTCAGACCAGCAACAATGCCCTGCAAACCTCAGACCAGCACCAATGCACTGTAGATCTCCGACCAGCACCAATGCCCCGTAAACCTCAAAGCAGGACTAATGCCCTCCACACCTCAGACCAGCACCAACGCATGACAGACCTCAGATCAGCAGCAATGCATGGCAAACCTCAGACCAGCAGCAATGCATGGCAAACCTCAGACCAGCAGCAACACACTGCAGACCTCGAACCACCACCAACGCACTGCAAGCCTTGGACTAGCACCAATGCACAGCAAATCACAGACCAGCACCAATGCATAACATCAGCAGCCATGGACTGCAGACCTCCGACCAGCACCAATGCCCTGCAAACCTCAGAGCAGTACTAATGCCCTGCAAACCTCACACCAGCACCAATGCATGGCAGACCTCAGACCAGCACTAACGCATGTTAGACCACCACCAATTTACACACTTTAGCCTGCATATCAGCCACAAACACTGTATGATTGATACGTTTCCAATGTGCTTGAAAAAAAGAAAGTATTTTAGAAGCAGTCTTCCTTACCTACATGGACCAAAGGCACATGAGGCATACACGCAGACCCATGCAAGTGCACAGCAGTATTATCAGCCACAAATAGCATTGATTGTATTCCTGTCCTACATACTAGGGCAGGAATACTGTAAAATTAAAGTTCATGCTGTGCTGTCAAATGCTGTGCATTTGTGAGGGCCTGCGTGTGTGCTGCTACGAGGGCTAACGTTCGTGTAGGTGAGCGGTATACATGTGGTACATACAGTACATGCCTGGCTCCTCTTATTTTTCTGTCCTCTTGGGCAGAAAGGCTTTGAAATCCTCCTGTCGGGCAGGGTGCGGTAAAATTAGGGTTGCCACCTTTTCTCCCAGCAAAACCCAAACACTCCAACGACACACGGAAATGTTTTTGGGAGAATGAGTCGCGGCTTATTCATATGTAAATAGCGCCACCTATTAATATGTAAATATCATAGTTAAGACTGTTTTCAGTGGGAGGCCAGTAGCCCCTATCTTAATTTTGGTTGCCCCTGTCTGCCTGACATCTTGTGTCCGGGTTTTCTGCTGCCATGAAACCCGGACACAGCATTCAAAACCCGAACTGTCCGGGTGAATCCCACTCAGGTGGCAACCCTAGGTAAAATCATCCTGTCCAGCAGGGTACAGTAATCCTCCCGTCAGGCATGGATGAGCCTGCTTCTGTCTGGCGGGCTGGCACATGAGGGATCCTCCAAGCAGGAGCTTGGGCGGACCGTGTTGAGGGCCTCCTTACCTCGCCTCTGCGTTCCTATGCCACTCAGTCACGTGAGGGAGCTGGGTGGGCCAGGGATGTAATTGACAGTCGGCTCAAGGAAGCTGTCAATTACAAGCGATAAAGAATGAGGTCGCGTGCCAGCTGTCAAGGCCTCAAACTGGGGCTACCCCGCACTGCAAGGGTTAACTACTCATTTTGGATTAAAGAAGATATACTCTCCTGATCCTCGGTCCAGTGGCAGTGTCCGCTTGCCTCTCTCCCCTTTACTCCAGCTGTGGTATGTCCCTTGGCATCCTCCTGTCTAATAGACCTGTATTAGACATAATGACGCCCTTAGACCCCTGGAGCCCGCGGAAGAAGAGGCTGCGGAGACCACTCTAGCAGACAGACGGGACCGAGGATCAGGTGAATACATTTTCTTTATTTTCACCCCTAGAGAAAAGCGAGCAGTTAACCCCAAGTTAAGGTATCCCCACTGCAAGGGTTCATTTTTCTACAGGATCTGTAAATGGATGATGTGGCTGTGTGAGCAGAGGCTGTGTCAATGTTCACAATGGTTGTCACTATGCTATTTGCCTGATGAAGGGACCTCAATAGGTTCCGAAACATGTCTCATACTCAATAAAAAGATGTATTGATGCATTGGACCTTGGTGTGCGGGTGACTATCTCCTCTATGTGTGGGCAGAGGCACGCACAGCCATGACAAATGAAAAATGAACACCAGCCTGCGAGGAGAAGAACCCTGCGATTCAGGTAAGTCGGGGGCTAGGGTTGCCACCTTTTCTTTAAGCGAAACCCGAACACTCTAGCGATGCGCTGACATTTTGGGGGGAGATTGAGTCGCGGCTTATTTATATGTAAAAGAACCACCCATTCATATGTAAATATCACAGTTAAGAATATTTTCAGTGGGGGGCCCAGTAGCCTCTATCTTAATTTTGGTTGCCCCTGTCTGCCTGACATCTTGTGTCCGGGTTTCTGCTGCCATGAAACCCGGACACAGCATTTAAACCCGGACTGTCCGGGTGAATCCTGGACAGGTGGCAACCCTATCGGGGGCCAGGAGGGGGTTTGGGCTGTTTTGCAATCTAACCATGTTTCATGTTACAATCTAAATATAGGTGTAACATGAAACATGGTCTGAAAGGTGGACTTAGCCTTTAAATGGGCAGCAGAGTGACTTACCATTACTAGCGGAAAGCGTATGTGAACCAATTTTTTTCATCCTTGCAAAGTGCTGCCTATCTCACCGTCTTTGCTGTCTTTCCACGTCCCTTCATCGATGTAGTCTGCTAAGCTCAAATTAGTGCTGAATAGTAATGGCCATTCACACTTATTGCCCTCTGGTGACACCAGCTCTTTAACAGTGACACCAGCTCTTTAACAGGGACATGGTTGTCACATGGGGGTGTTTTCCCCTACTCCATCCTACAATTCAGCGTGCTGACGCACATGTGACCAGTATTACTCTCTCATTTCATAGCAAGGGGTTTCTATGTGCAGTCTCTTTCTAAGGGCTTGTTCACACCATAGCATTTCATTAATCATGCAATATCACGCATTTAACATAGGCTGTTGCACAGCGCATCTATCGTGTGCTCGGTGTGTTGCATTGTTATTGATTGGAATGGCACCTCAACGCACTTCTCAGCAGCCACGCATGCACTACTTCTTTCACCGCACTGCAACCGACAGTATTATGGTAGTGTGCATTGTGCTGCACTGCAACGCACAGTATTATGGTAGTGTGCATTGCTCTGCACTGTAACACACGGTATTATGGTAGTGTGCATTGTGCTGCACTGCAACGCACGGTATTATGGTAGTGTGCATTGTGCTGCACTGTGCTGACCACGTGGAGGTGCCTTGGGGTGCCATTTAAATGAAAGGTAATGCAACACACCTAGTACATGGTGCCGCACACTAGGTGTGCTGCGTTGGACGTACTGTATTGTGTAAATCGCACAGCGCTATGATGTGATCAGGCCCTTAATGCGTACATTTATAACGGCTCTCTTGTGCTGATGCGCAATGGTCACTGGATTATGTAGTATTAGCGGCCAAGTCTTGTGTTGGATTTTGAACCTGCACTCACGGCTGGAGCGTCAGAGCACAGGAAAGGAAGTAATGGTTTTAATGTGCATGAAGGTAAGTGTTTAGAACCTAAAATATCTCATTTGCAAAATGCTTATTAAAAAATTGTGTGATTCCATTGTGAGGAAATTCAATCCAATATTATTATTATTGTTATTTTTATTATTGAGTATAAATAGCCACTAAAAAAATAAAATAATAATATTGGATTGAAGTTTCCAATAGTCATTGAGGGGAATCTACCAAGACTGAAGCAGATCAAATCTAGAGCGGCTATGCACAGTAACCAATCCGCTTCTCTCTTTCATTTTCAAAGATGAACTGAACAAACTGAAGAGAGAAGCTGATTGGTTACTGTGCACAGCTGCTCCAGATTCTGTCTGCTCCGGTTTTAGTAATTGCATTTCAGTTTATCTCAATTAACATTTCTTCTGCTTGCTATCAGCTGCTCTATCTACTATGCATTGATCTTTGGCCATTGTGGTCAGCAGTGTATCTTATGTCACTGGCGTCTAAATGTCTTCTTTGTTTTATTCAGCTTCCTTTAAGCCATCCAGTAAAATATATAGCGATTGTTTTATTTGCTATAGATTCTATGTATGATTGCATGACAATGATAGAGACAATAGACAGCGGCAGGCACTGATATGATCAGATCCAGGAACACTAGGGTGCTGCTGCATATGTCAGCTCTATATAGATGAATAGAAAGGAATGCTGCATGACAGTGCAGGTGTTTCTACAGCCAATTCTCCTGCTTGTCTGTGTTTCTTTGCTCATTCAGTCTCTGAATCAGCTTGTGCATTGACATCAGCATAGCTTGAGCAGCAGTATGTGAGTGCAAAGGGGGGAGAAGGAGCACGCAGGCGTATTGTGCATGGGTGGGGAGGGGAGAGATGTGGAGCCGAGCAGCCTAACGCATCCTTATTCACCTACTGTAGTGGCTGCTCTGCCTCTCCTAGGGAAGAAATTAACCTATTCCTGTCTCACTGCAGACACCACCCAGTTAACCCCACACTCCTCCTTCTACTCCAGCTTGCATTAAGCATCCTCCATCCACAGCACACGCACAGGACCAAGTCCGGAGGAGACCGGCTTGCACAGAGAGGGAATTTGGCTGCTCTTTTCCCTGGTCCTGTCTCCTGGTCCTTCCCCGAGCATCATGTCTGCAGGGGGAGATTTTGGAAACCCACTGAGGAAATTCAAGCTGGTCTTTCTAGGAGAACAGAGCGGTAAGTGTTCATCATGTCAAACGATCCCAAGGTTTGCAATGTTTAATGACCATTTGTTTCTTTTACATCAAATATCTGTTTTTATTATTAATATATTTACTGTATCGGAAATAGTCCGGCATCTTCCCAGCAGTCTTCCGTCATACCTCAATGTCAGCAGGTCCTCTGTCTGCAGGATCCACCATCACCATTCCAGCACCCCCTTTCCCCTCCCCATCAGTGGAAATACCTCATCTTCTTGGAGAGCCCCAACCCCATTTATAAGTGTGGAAGGGGGGTTCAGGTGAGGTTTTTATTAACCCCTCCTACACTGATGCAGAAGTGTAACCCCCCCTGACAGATTACTCTTTTCTAGCGCTCAACAACAATATGATTAAATATGTAATTTTTTGAAAGCTGTTCTTATAACGTAGGATTTGTGGGTTTTATTCTGGAACCTTGATATTATTGCATGATGGTTGTCCACAGGGAAAGAAAAATGAGGAAAAAAATGGCAAAATTGGACCCCCTCACTGATTAATAGGTGACCTCAGCAATAAATACTTTGTTTGCTTGGCAGAGGCCTTATGCTTGTGGCAGAAGATATGCATACGACAGGTCTCCACCTTAAACTGATTTCAGGGACGCTGCATGGAGGGAGTCAATGTATCCTGTATGCCTTATCTATTGTATAGACAAATAGATTTTTATAACATAGCAGGTTGCAGGCACCCTATGGAGTAATGTAAGGTTTGCTTCAGTTGGACACACCCTTAATGACTCCGGGGATATGTGCGAGAGACACACACAGACGGCCTCACACTCTTATCTGTAGAGGAGGATGTGAAATGATGTTAGTCAAGGGTGGTATATGTTTATAGAAGCTGGCAGAATATAGCACACTGTCTGTCTCACCATGTCAGATCAGACGTGCTGAAATCTTACATATTCTTCTATTCAGTATGTCATTCCTAAGATTTTCCATTAAAAATAAAAAAACGTAAGGCACCCCAGACATAAAATCATCTTTGCTGGATTTGCCCCGTTTTCAGTTTGCATCTTTAATCCCCAAACATAAAGAAAAGATAATTCTTTAGGGTTTTTACTGGCTTGGGTGGTAAAAGTGGAACTTGTTGCTGTTATTATAGGAAAGAGATCATAACAGCGTGTTCACATGGGCGCGATTAAGCTGTCGCATCTAGATGCAGCAAATCACCAGCAGATCCGATAGAGAGCTTCTGCTGTGGCCGAATACAAATTGGGGCGATTAGGTGCATCCGGGTTCTATGCAACCAGAGAAAACTGGCCCTGGATGAAAACTGTTGGCGTCCAGGGCCAGTCAAGGGCCCTAATCGCATGTAACCATTTGAGTTACTCGCAAACAGAAGCAGCACCGCCCATTTATTTGTACAGAGTACAAACCTGGCCACGCGGTTGTGGGTCATGGCTATTCACACTCAAGTAGTGCATGGGGCTGAATATTCTCTGACTCGGATTCTTGCTGGTGGAGAAGCTTATTGCACACACGGATGAGCCCCAAGGCTGGTTTCTCTTGCAGCAAAGGGAGGCATGTTTTTTAGCCGACTTGAAAATATATACTTACTGCCATTGATTAGATCTGAGCGTGGCTAGTGAAAGGTGGTGCAGGAATTTAAAGACAACCATCACTGGTTGCAGGGTGCTCTGTAAGAATGAACATATACAGATCTCAATGCCACTGTACACAAATCAATGAGATATTAAAGGTAGAAAGTTGCAGCAGGTTTGGAGCTGCCACAGCACCAACCAACAGATTGCTTGTGGGCCTATGTGTGCACTTTTTTTTCACCAGTGTCAAAAATACCATGTGGTAATCCTACTCGAAAAAAGATGGTCATGGATCACAGGGTGGCAATATATGACAGGACTTATTGCCTCTGTTTAGAAATCAGAATGCACAGAATTTTTTTTTTAAGACATAGAAATAGGGCTACACAATAATATGTCTCAGTGGTTGCTGCACACCATTAAAATGGAGATGTGGTCACCTTGAGAGAAGATGGTGCGTTCTTCAGCTTTATAGATCTAGGATATTCCCAGCTTGGAATGTCAGAAAGCACTCGGGGTCAAAGGTGACAGCTGAAGGCTAATATTTAGAGACTTTGTGACCTGATAAAAAAAAGTAATTAATAACTGAAAGCCTTTATGAGCAGCTGCTGAGGAATGAGAACATGAACAATTCTAGATATTACATTGATGGATGTAATGGCAGCGGATGGAGGGGAGGATGAGCTGCTCTTGGTGAGCAGAGGAAGAAGAAAAGATTGATTCCATAAGGCAAAGTGTATTGAGCAATGCACAGATACCCATGATAACCAGTCAGAATTCATCTTTCCTTCCACTGATCTGAAAGCCAGGAATTGAAATGCTGTGTATTGGGTGTGCCTGGTTAACAGCATTTCACTAATTTTGAGATTGAATTGATTGGGATGGTATTAATCTCTCAAAAGACATTTACTGGTGAACTGTGCTTTATTTTTATGAAGCTGTATGCATTGAAGTTACCTGTGATAAGTAACTAATTGAGATGGTTAATCTCTCAGAAGACATTTACAGGTCTGCTTTATTTTAATGAAGCTTTATGCATTGAAGTTACTTCCTTATTACGTATTTGATGAGCGATCCTTAAAAAAACCCGACAATCAGTTGAGATGATGCAGAGGTTAATGATAAGATGTGGAAACAATCTACTTAGTATTAAATATAAGGCTCTCTCTTGGATGTTAAAGGTTGCAGAGCGCAAATGCTTTGACTAACCTTTTTTAACTACCATCAAGCTGTGCATGCTTAATCCCAGAGTGTACCAATTTCCTTCTGGGGTAATCAATACTTAATGAGGACTTCAGTTTAATTCATATGGTTAATGGCTTCCAAATGATTCTCACTGACTTACGATTGTGCTTTGTTCTTCATGATTTATATCTCTTATAGAATCATACCTGAAATTTAATAAATTATCAAAATAATAATAATAATAGTAATTCCTATGGCTGTAAAAGAAACTATTGTTCTAATTAAAGTGTACCTGTCACTCTCCTGCAAAATGATAAAGAAGGGTTGCCAATTTGGCTGGGGATTGGGATTTGGGAGTGTCGTTTATCAGAGGAGATGCCCTTTCCTTACATTAAAATCATACTGAATCATCAGATAGTAAAGCACCAGCTATGGTGTTCGTGCAGGCTTTTGGTCTTTTATATTAAAGGGGAATGCTTGGTCATCTTATCAGGCAGCCATTTTGTAAGCAGACATAAATGATTTATACATTTTGCACATTTTAATATCAATATAAACATTTTTATACATTTTGTAGGTACAAGTAGCGGCAGCAGTGATGCATGGGGATCTTTGTGGTAAAAGAGCTGCTTGAACAGTGCAGAAATGGTCCCGGAAAACCAGAGTTGTTTGGCTCATGGGTGCATATTTCCAGCTCCTTGTTCACAATGTTGTACTGTAGAAATACATTACCAGGTAGCCTTGATGGTTCAGGAGCCTTATCCTATGCCAGGGTAGTCCTGGCTATGGCAGTCTACATCCCTGAATGACAATAGTGTTATGACATTCAAAGGCTCCAATGACACCATTGAACCGGTCATAGGGTACTTTAAGAGGCATATCTATAAAGCATCGAATTTGACATTCAGTAAACGATCTCTGCAGGTGAATATTCCAGGTGGATGCATTTTCAAAGACTGCGATTGATTCTCTTCCGGAGAATGTTTCTCTTCCGGAGAATGTTTGATAAGTCACATTTACTGCTTTATAAATAGACCTCTAAGTGTAACTGCACATTTGTACTGTGTCCAGTCCCCATTCCACCCCCCTCCACCTCATGTCTTATACTTACCTGTCCCCATTGCCATCAAGCCACTTGTCAAAGTCTAAAGGTGCCCATACTCCTATCGATTATCGTTCGGAAATCATCCACGAATGGTCTTTTAATACTAACTCACCGAATTTCGTTGATCGACAGAACTAATTTTCATTTGCACATGTGCAGTGTTCATGTTGTGTTTTTTTCGTACGAAAATGCCACTAATCTAAAGGTTTTCCAGCCTCACACTTCGAGAAAATTTGCCCAGGAGTACAGTAAAAACAATCGTTGGGTTCCCATCAAATGATCGATTATCGTTCGAAAGACCATTCGTGGACGATTTCCGAGCGATAATTGATAGGTGTATAATAAAGTATTATTGCTGCGGGGGAGGGGGGGTTGTTAATGTTGCCTGCAGGTTATTTTTTTAATGACTCTTAATTATTAATATTATTTCCTCCCTACGCAGCAAAAACCATTACCTCCCCCTGCAGCAATAACAATCTCCCCAAGGCAGCAATATTGCGCTACCATGTGTTGCGGTGCGGTCAGATTCATTGTGGCAGGGAGGGGGGTTTGGGGTGCCATTCAAATGAATGGCAGTGCAACACACCTGTCGCATTGTATTGCATGTTAGGTGTGTTGCGTGGTAGAGTGCGTTAATTGCACGAAACTGCTGATTAACGCACGGGGGACCCTGTGAGGTGGGCTGTACGAGGCCCCATGATTTCTAATGGCGACCCTGCCTCATTGGATTTGTAATTCCACAACAGCTGGAGGGCCGCAGTTTGCCAACCTGTATCCTAAGCTACCCCACCATGCATTTACCCAGGAAGGAGTATTAGCCAAGGGAGTGAGGATTGTTTAGGGTGTTCCCTCAGTCTGCCCCCCTGCATTGGGATACCTGGTGCAATGGTTTTGCTGTAAACTAGAATAGCTCACAGATTGATTCTTCCATTCTTGGCCAGTCCACTTTATTATTTCTACATTAGCTAATTAATTTCACAGGCAAAGTTCTCCTCGGTTGTTCAACTGTCAACACTGAATTGTAATAATGTCAAATAGCGCTCAGCTCTCTGACAAGCAGGGTGTTCCCGGAGACAGTGTTGGTGTTTGGTTAGCAAAGCTGTCAATCACCCCAGCCCAGGCACAAGAAAGTGTGTTGTGTATGCTACAGCGGCTACTGGGCCATCACCTTTTCTTCGGGATGCAGGCAGTTCAGGGAAGGACACGGCGTCTTTGAGAAGAATCCTAATGACCTGCTTCAGTCTGGGATTAATTGCTAGCGGGTACTTCAGCTCTCCAGAGATGATTCTCCCACAGCTGAAGCCAAAGGCATGCATGCTGGGAATTGCACTTTGCTGCATCACAGCAATTCATTTACTTCTATGTCTGTGCACAGGCATATCGGCGCTAAGAACAATAATTAGACTAGGTTTGTCAAACTTCGAACTTCTAGCTGTGGTGAAACTACAAATCCCATGATGCACCCGCCTCTGGGAGTCATGCCTGTGGCTGTGAGAATCTTGCAATGCTCCATGGGATTTGTAGTTCCACAACAGCTGGAAGGCCAGTTTGCCCACCCTTCTCGTCACCTAGTGACGAGAAGCATGGGGACGGCTTCCCTGCTAATCGTATTGCTGAATCCGAATTTCTGTTTCCGAATTTCGGATTCCCGTCCGAACTTTGTTTAAAAACTAAATGAAATCGGACATGTGACTTTTCTGGCCAATCAGATGTGGTTCTCGGTTTAATGCATCTGAATGGGTATGAATCCGAATTTTCGTTTTGCATTCTGGAGCTTCTGAATGTCATTTGGGTCTCAGAGCTTCAGCTTTAGTATTAATATCTGTATATGGGTTTTCTGTGGTGGGTTTTCACACTGAATATTCGTAAACTCTTCCGAAAGTAACGAAAATTCGGATTTCGCCCGAGTCCCGAACCGAATTGAATTTCATATCCGAATCCTGAAATAACGAAATATCCGAACCGAACCAATTTTTTTTGCAGCTTACATGTCTAGCGGGTGCCATAGCCAGCGGGCTATTGCAAATTGAAATAGCCAATAGCAGCCTAAATATTCACTTATAGAAGGAGACTCCCGCAACATCCTGGAGAGTTGGGATGTCTGCATTGTCATCATCCATTCAGTCAGCTTTAGGGCCCATTCACACCATTGCATTGTGTTAATCGCTATCATATTTGAACGACACCCCAATGCACCTCCCACCCAAAGCACCTCTCAATGCAGTGCAACACCTGGTACAGCAATACTGCACATTACAGTGCATGGCGGCTGGAAGGTGCATTGGGGTGACATTCAAACGAATGGCAATGCACCTAGCACACAGTGGCGGACGCTATGGTGTGAATGCGTATGCGCTATCTTTTCAATCACACTTTACTCAAATCGGTATTTGCTGCTTGTTGCAGCATAGCCAATAATACTGCGGGCGGGAGATATTTTTGGGGCACCGTTCAAACGAATGGCACTCAACGTACCTCCCGCATTGTTATCACACGGAAGGTGCGTTAATTGCACGGAACTGTGTGAATAATGCATGCAGATAGTGTTTTCTTGTCTTCCTCTGAATTGGAATTGCAGCATTTCCCTACATATTTTTATCATTTATTGTTCAGCAGTTTGATGGAATTTTCATGGATTTCAGTATTTTGTATCAATAAAGGTGGTTTCATTGAATGATAATTTAATTTGATAAAAGCTGTTAATGTAGTTGGAAACTTAAAAAAAAAAACCAGTGCAGTGTTCTGGAAGTTTACAAGCTTAAGGTGGCCATACACTCTACAACCATCGCAAGACCTTAGTCTTTCGATGGTTGTAAAGGGATTAAAAAAACGTACGATCTGCCTATCTTGGACAGGCAGATCGCACTCTCGATCATCGCAAGCCCGCCCCCCTGAGGGGCGGGCTTCCGATGACCGCAATGCTGAACGGGCAGTGTGCGCGTGCGCACACCGGCCCGTTCAGCATTTATCTTCCGAGCACCGTTCTAACCAGCCGAGAATCGTACGATTCCCGGCTGGTTTTCGAACATGCTGGTTCGACAGGGGGAGTGGCGGCAGCAGGGGGCTGAGCTGTGGCAGTGCGATGGATTTTTACACTGGCGGGTCACAGGGTGAGTGGCGGCAGCAGGGGGCTGAGCTGTGGCAGTGCGATGGATTTTTACACTGGCGGGTCACAGGGTGAGTGGCGGCAGCAGGGGGCTGAGCTGTGGCAGTGCAATGGATTTTTACACTGGCGGGTCACAGGGTGAGTGGCGGCAGCAGGGGGCTGAGCTGTGGCAGTGCGATGGATTTTTACACTGGCGGGTCACAGGGTGAGTGGTGGCAGCAGGGGGCTGAGCTGTGTAAGATGTATACACACATACTGCACAGGCAATGTAATTCATCTGATTGTGCCATCTCTGGGCCAGCATATTGGTCCTAGATGATGTCTGAACAAAGATGGCCTGGACCTCTGGTGAGAATGAAATATGAAGGCATTGTGAGTTTGGTAATTGCCTGTACATTTGTTATTTACACATTACTTAGCATACATACATGCACGTAACACGAAAATAATATATCTGGAGCTAGCTCTGCTTTATTAGCGTAGTACAAATTGTAAAAATAGAGCAAGATCAAAACTTTGTCAGCCTTTCTTGACCAGATTGCTGTGGCACCCTGGGGTGCCTTCTGGCTTTGGTGGGGTGCCTTCAAATTTTTGCAAAGCATCATGTATTTCCACAGTGTAGGCAAGCTGCTGACCAGCACCATGGAAACATATGATGCTAATCCAAGGTGGGTTTCATGTAGGACCTACCCCAGCATTCAGAAGAGGGCAGAAGTCAAACTTACTCCAGGAGTGTTTCTGATGTGAAGGGGGGTCTGGTCTGAACGGCGGGCTCTGGTCTAAACGGCGGGCTCTGATGTGAAGGGGGCTCCTGATGTGAAGGGCGGGCTCTGATGTGACGGGGGGCTCCTGATTTAAAGGAGGTTCTGATGTGAACGGCGGGCTCCTGATGTGAACGGCGGGCTCCTGATGTGAACGGCGGGCTCCTGATGTGAACGGCGGGCTCCTGATGTGAACGGCGGGCTCCTGATGTGAACGGCGGGCTCCTGATGTGAACGGCGGGCTCCTGATGTGAACGGCGGGCTCCTGATGTGAACGGCGGGCTCCTGATGTGAACGGCGGGCTCCTGATGTGAACGGCGGGCTCCTGATGTGAACGGCGGGCTCCTGATGTGAACGGCGGGAGGGGGGCTCCAGATGTAAAGGGGGCTCTCATGTGAAGGGGGACTCTGATGTGAAGGGGGGCTACTGATGTAAAGGAGGCTCTCATGTAAAGGAGGCTCTGATGTGAAGAAGGCTCTTAATGTGATGGGGGTTCTGATGTAAAGAGGAACTCCTGCTATGAAGGGGGGCTCTGATATGAAGGGGGTTCTGATGTGAAAGGGACCTCCTGACATGAAGGGGGGGCTCTTGATCTGATGGGGAGGCTTCTGATGTAAAAGGGGGCTTGTCATGTGAATAGGGGCTTCTGATGTGAAGGGTGGGCTTCTGGTGTGGAGGGGGCCTCCTGATGTGAAGAGGGAATCTAATGGAAAAGGGGCTCCTAATGGGAAGGCGGACTCTGATGTGAAAGAGGGCTCCTGATGTGAAAGGAGGGTCTCTAAAGGAAAGGGAGCTTTTGATGTGAAAGGAGGGACTGTTTTGTGAGCTCCATGTTTTGATTTTTTTTTAGTATGGGGATCCCCTCTTAAAACCCATACCAGATCTAGGATAAGGGTCTGGTACTTTTTACATTTTAGACTGGGGTGCCCCGAGATTTTGCACACTTTGAAAAGGTGCCGACACAAAGGTTTAAAAACACTACTCTACGCAGTTTATGGGAGTCATCGTAATCAAATCTGTCATGTGGTTGCTCTATGCTCACTACTGCTCTTTGCACTATAATAATAAATACAAAGAAAACATTTAGCATTGTGTGCAGTTGAGTGGATAGCGAGAATTTAGTTCATGATACATAGCAGGTATTGTCCTAACCTCAAAATTACTAAGGCCATTTCTATATCTTAGGGAGTTTATCTTGGCAGAACTTGCCCGGCATCATTCCATTTTCTTCCTAGGGATATTTACTTTGTGGATAATGGCTTGTTCTCTTGGAAGGTCTCTAGGGAGATTCTACAGAGAGGTTGAAAAGTCCCTTCTGTCTTTGTTGCTATGTTACGCTACATCAGCGAGGAGCCTCTGACAGACCCTTTCGGTCAGTTTCAGGTTGCACAATTCCTTATATTGTACCAATATGTGGTTTCCCTGCCGAGGACTGCCAAATGAGCCGTTTTATCCTGACATGAGAGGGGGTCTGGAGTCAGTCTCCTCCTTTAGCATTCATGCATCATTAAGAATTTTACAACACGGCAGATCTGCAAATTGCTAATGGTTTATTTTGCCTGAATATATGTATTCAGATGTCCATTCTGCAGAAATATACAATAAACCACAATTGACTGGATTCCCAGTTGATATCCACATATTGGATAGATTGACATGCAAATATATGGCACTAAATGTGAGTATCGGGAATCCTGCTGATAAACCACTGAATATGAAGGAAGAGCAGTCCACCTGCATGATTACCAGTCTAATGGAAGCACAGGATATTGCATAAGAATGCATATCTCTTGGGGGTATGGGAATCAACTAATGGGGAAATGGGTCTGAAACTAAAAAAATAAACAGGTCTCTCCGCATTATTGAACCTGGCATTAAAGTGGAGGAATCAGCTTGATGTGTCAGATGACAATCAAGTGACATCGTCAGTAACCTTTTGATTCCACAAAAGCAACAAAAATGTCATTAGTTGTAGCCAGCTTGTGTATCTGTGATTTGCTGATTTATATAAATAATAATAATAAAAAATATAAAGCATGATAAAATCCTGTTCTGTTCCTACTCATCTATATTGTAAAGTAAAACTAAGCTATGTGCATATTTTGAAGTAGTACTGGTTTCCTTTATGACTTGGTGGTGACGATGATGATTTGTCAGTCTGGTGAAGGGGGGTATGGGGATATTCTGGGCATAATTGGGCTCTGTAATCATAAGAAGGTTAAGAACCCCTGTTTAAGAATCAAGAACATTGGAAATGAAATAATATTTTTCAGCCTCTCTGTACTGTATCACAGTAGAATCTTCTTAGAACAGAAGAAATTCTCACGTCTCATGCCCCACAAAATAGAGGAATATTCCTCATTTTATGACAGTGGGAGGGGCCACGTACATTGTTCCTTTAAAAGAGAACTATGGGGTAGGTGTTTTTCCCCATAGTTTTCTTAAGGGTCAAGGGAGGACATACAGGGCAGCCTTCAGCAATTTCGGGGCCCCTTACACGGCTTACACGGCTTTAGGCCGGGCCCCCCGCACCGCCTGCGTTTAGCATTGGGGCATTTTCACGAGTATGAGTACTTGTGAAAATGCCCAGTATTGGCACCGACTGGTAGCTTGTCATGAAGCCGCTGGATCGGCAATGTTGGGGCCCTGCGCTGCTAGGGCCAGGCCAGGCCTATGCCCAAGCTCAGTATATCATGAGCTACAGCTCGAGGTATACTGAGAACGTCGCAGCCGGGACGGATCCCGACAATGCTGTCGAGATCCACCCAGCTGCGTGATTGACAGCTGGCTCTGCCTATCTAGAGGCAGATCCGGCTGTACCCACCTCCTCCCCCATCACCGCTCTCTGCAGGGAGATGATTGAGAGGTGAGCGAGCGACAGTATGCGTTCGCTCACTTCCCGGTCTATTGAGCCGACATGTGACAGATTCATTGTCACATGTCGGCTCCAACTATGAGGATGAGTGTTTCTCACTCACCTCATAGTTCTCCTTTAAGCCTCATTGGCCAGATGCACATCCAATACCTTTGCTGTATAGTGCAATTATAGCCGAATATTATAGAATCATTTATTCCAGGCTGCATACATCTGTTTTGGACTATTTGGTCATCATCAGTGCAGTGTATGGAAACCATGGCTTCTATGAAGTAGGGCTTAGGACCCAATCAGCAAGTATTACCATTTAGGTTATGGTTAGATAGGTCAGTTCTTACTATTATACTTGCAGTCAGCTTAGACTGGCCATACACTAATAGATTTATTTCGCTCAGCAGAAATAAATTGAACAAATTCCTCAATAACGCTAAACAGCATTGATTGACGAATCTCCCTCATTGGGCTATTGTATTTTGTCAGTGGTGGGTGCTGATTGCCTGCAGTCACTGTTGAGCAAACAATTTTCGGCCCGACTCCTTTGACAAAAATTGATTGGTTACCTGCAGTCTTGGATAGATCATTGTCTCTGGACGCAATCTTTTCCGACTCCAATTGTTGAAATAGGAATGTATCCCTTCCTGAAACCTCTATACCTGGCCTCTATGTAGCAGATAAAATCACTGCAGACCGTTTTTATCACATAGATGAACTCAACAAATATTTTTCTCCACAATGATCTTTATTGCATGCAGCAGGTAATAGGATGCGGTAGATGCTGTATCTCAAATATTTGAAGGTCAAAACGAATGTTCTCCTTGCCTCATGTGCACATGTCTGGCCCAAACATGGCTGAATCTTACACTGAGAAAAAGCTGATGCTACATCATGCACATGGGAGGATTTACAGAAAAGCAAAAGTGTAATAAACTCAATGACCACTAGGTGGCAGCATACAGAATAATAACCATCTTAATACACAATAATACCAAATACAACCACATTGCCATACAACCACTGGAGGCAGCACACAATCTGCAGCACAAGGGCCACATCTGTACGGACACACCTGGGATTCCTGCCTCAAGAAACCATAGGTGTTTGCCGCCGGAATCCCCCGGCCACACATTAAAGCCTTGTGTGAATGTAGCCTTACACATTACAGACACTTTCAGAATAAAAGTGATGGGGTATTTCCACAGAAAAGATGAAATAGGGTTATGTCATGTGCACTGAGCTGGATGGAAATGGTGCACAGTGCATTTTTTATGAAGCTCCGGCCAGGTGTGAAATGTGTCAGCAGGAGGTATGTGTAATTGCAGTAAAAAATAGATTGTATATATGGTTCTGGAAAACTGTGTACAAGAAACAGATCCATGTAGGTCATAATTAAAAAAAAAAACATTTATTTTTCCAGGGACGGCCACAGAATGAAAAGCAGAATGCTACTGATAGCTCTAGGTGACATATTTATCCTTGAGGGTATAGATATATATACTGTATGAGGGAATAAATATTATTATACAGGATTTATATAGCAACCAACAGTTTGTGCAGTGATTTACAAGATGAAGGGAGACAGGACAGGTACAGTACAATTCAATACAGGAGTGTTAGAAGGACCCTGCTCATAAGAGCTTACATTCTATATGTAGCGATAACTCTCCGCAGGGAGCCGCTGTTTGCCCGGTCCACATCTAGTCGGTCTAGGGGTTGATCTCCAGCTGCGCCCATTAGCACTAACCGCCCTCCTCTGGTGTCCATAAATTGCCATCCACTTCAGTAGTAGAATGCTAAGTAAATAGTAGACTTGTGCGCCGTCCAAAAATTTGTTTTGTTTCGTTCCATTTCGGAACATCCCTTATTTCGTAATTCGTGTCCGAAACTCAATTCGGATTCGTACGAAATACGAATTTAGTTAGTTTTGGCACATTTTCGTAACTTGACGAACATTCGTTATGATGAAGTTAAAAAGCAAAAATACCTTTGTTAATATTGGAGTCGATGTGGTAGTTGTTTTTTTATCCGAAATAATTTCGTATTTCGGATAAAAAAAAACTACCATCAACTCCAATATAAATGTACTTTGCTTTTTAACTTCAATATAACGAATGTTCGTAACGGAACGAAAATACGTCAACGGAATTTCGTATTTCCTGCCTGTATTGTAATGCAACTGTCAGCAGCAGAAGAAAAAACCTCTGATTGGTCAACCAAACGAAATACGAATTCCGTTAACGGATTCCGGATCTGAATTTCGTATTTCGGATAAAAAAAAAACTACCATCAACTCCAATATATTAACAAATGTACTTTGCTTTTTAACTTCAATATAACGAATGTTAGTAGCGGAATGAAAATACGTTAACGGAATTTCGTATTTCCTGCCTGTGTATTGTAATGCAACCCTCAGCAGCAGCGGATCCGTATTTCGGATTAAAAAAAAAATCTTGTCATGTTGTTCAACCTCATTTACAGGGGTAATATTAGTTCCTGTTTCAAAGAAATTCGGATCCGAAATTCGTTGATGGAATTTCGTATTTCGGATATAATTCGGAAACTGCAATTCGGATTTCGGATGCTTCTGAATTTACGAATTTCAGGAAAATTCGTATGAATTTCGATTCGTAACAAAACGAATCGCACATGTCTAGTAAATAGTTTATTGAACATATTCTTTGGGAGAGAGGATATAGGGGTTCTAGGTGTCTAGGGGTAACCATCAGAAGCTCCAGACTCACCGGACCTTGTAAAAGTAGCAATGCAGATCCAACCGACCACATCAGATGACCACCGATGTACTAGACAGTCCAGGTGGATGCAGATCCTCAATCACAGGAAAGATACCGACCATGCTCTGAAGCCCACATGGTTCTAGGATACCTCAAGAGCTTGCACTGGTCCTGGTTCTCTTCCTCTTTCCATCTCTCAGGCCTCCTCCATATTGGAGGCCTCAGGGAAACCTATTCCCTCAGGCTGGGTTCACACCTAGGCGTATTGAATATGCGCGTTTGGAGTCGCACGTTTTTACCACAATTGGCGGTAAAAAAAACGCACGACAAACGCACGTTTCCGAGGGCTACTTGGCTGTATCCCAATGGAAACGCCTGACCAAAACGTAGGGCGTTTTTCCGCGAGTTCGTACTCGCGGAAAAACGCCCAGATGGGAACCATGCACATTGAAAATAATGGCATTTACCTGTTTGAGCGTTTTTCGGCGAGTACGAACGCGCGGAAAAACGCCCAGGTGGGAACCGGGCCTCACATCAGCCAAAGCCCACCCCCAGGCCTCGGCCTAGCCTGGGGGGCCGGCTGAACAGGACCCAGCCCTATTCCATGGCTGGTCCTGGCGAGAGAGAGCACATGGCAGCTCACACCAATATATGTAGTCTATCCCAGCAGGCACCACTGAGAGAAGCCCAGTGATTGGCTGCTGTACTGTACACATATTACAGCATCCACCATTGGCTGCCCCCCAATATGACAGAGTCTCACTCCGCCCAGGGGGTACAGGCAAGGCTAGACACCTGGGATTAACCATATAATTGCCACTACAAATCCAGCACGGCCGTCTACAGCCCTGGCTATCACTAAATGCCTAGTAGTCACATCACAAAAGGTGATGGGCGCTACATATACATGAGGGTGGGTCAGGTTAACATTTCTGCTAAGATGTGGCCTCCCAGTCCGGTTGATACAAAGGCAGCCCAGTCTTTAAAAAGAAACTGACCTTGCAGTGCAGGGGTAGCCTCACTAATAGTATTTCCCCCTGGGGTTCTTCTAGTGTGCATGGACTTTTGAGATCCTTTTCTTATGCAATTATGATGTGTTTGCGTTATGATTGCCATGTGTTTCATTATCAAACTGATCATAGATTGCATTTACCCTGATTTCTTAGATTTAGATAGACTGGGGAAGAAAACCTGTCAAGGTTTATTTTTAGTCTGCGTCCCTATTTTTAGAATGCTACAACTGTCATCAGAACAGGAGGTAAGGGTAAATCTTCCAATGGGGATGCCTGTTCTGATTCTACAATCTCCTTTAGGTCTACTGTCAACTACCTAGTGTAAGGGCCGGCCTGACTGGATACAAATAAATGGATTGCCTAAGTTTGTCCTTATTATGCATTGTTTTTAGTAAATCTATAGAATGGAGGTTGTATATTGTATGACCAGCCTACTCTATCCCAAAAAAAGTTTCGTCCATGCATACACATTAACTGAGTTCAAATACAGTGGTACCTCGGTTCACAAACTTAATTAGTTCTACGATTCTGGTCGCGAACCGAATTGATCGCGAACCGAATCAAATTTCCCCATAAGGTTCAATGTAAATAAGGTTAATCCGTTCTGAACCATATGTAAATTTCTGCTTGTCACATTCATTACCGCTCTGCACTTTCTTTTTACCACCATACTGCCTCTGCACTTTCTGGTTACCCTAATTACCGCTCTGGATGTTCTTGTCACCTTCATTACTGCTCTGCACATTCTTGTCACCTTCATTACCGCTCTGCACATTGTTGTCACCTTCATTACTGCTCTGTACAGTCTTGTCACCTTCATTACCGCTCTGCACATTCTTGTCACCTTCATTACCGCTCTGCAAATTCTTGTCAACTTCATTACCGCTCTGCACTTTCTTTTTACCACCATGCTTGCTCTGCACTTTCTTTGGAGCCATGCTGGATTGAATAATACTGCACAGTACTGTGCTAAAAAGCACACAAAAAAGCTTCACAGCAAGTGTGCACAGGTATGTCCGCGACTGCGATCTCTACTAGAGGAAGCCAAGACCCAGGGGCGGAACTACCGCCGGTGCAGCCAGTGCGGCCGCACCGGTGCCTGAGCCTGTGGGGGGGGGCCCAGTG
>NW_017306460.1:1457013-1499632 GCF_000935625.1 Nanorana parkeri
GCACCGGTGCCTGAGGCTGTGGGGGGGGGGTCCAGTGGGGTCCAGTCCTGGGCACCCTCCAGTGGAATATGGGGGATTGCAGGGTCGCGGTGTTAGAACAACGGGGTCCCGCACTGTCGACTGGCTTCTCAGTAAGGGGGCGGGTCCTGTGACTCACCTCCTCTCCCTAGTAACAGGCGGTGGGAGAAGAGAAGTGTGTGTCACACGCCCCGCCCCCTGCAGTGCACACACCAACACCTTCTGGCTGCTGCGATCCTGGCTGGGTGAGTCCGAGCAGCGGCGGCGGGGGGGGCGCTTGAGGAGGGGGGTGATGTCGAGGGTTGTGTGCTGTGATTTAATTTAATTAGACAAGAGGATTTTAATGGGGAACATTACACCAGTCCCCATTATAATCTATTTCTCTGATTGCATGATTACAAACAGGGCCTCTGTTCTATCAAAGTTTGTGACTATGTTAGAATGTGTGACCGGTGACGTTACCCTTTCCCGTCACCTATGCCATGCCGCCCCTGGTACAGCTGATACTCATGTGAGGGGGCCCCCAGACCCCTCACATGGGTACCGGCCATACCCCCCTGATGGCGTTGTTCTATCAAAGTTTGTGACTATGTTAGAATGTGTGACCGGTGACGTGGCCACACATTTTAACGTAATCCCGCCCAGTTTTTTGATGGTGGAACGTGTGACCACCAATAGGTGAAGAATTCCAACACTTTCTCAGCTGTTCCGGGGCAGATCGCAAATTGCATGTGCAGGAGAACATGCTATTTGCGATGCCTGGAACTGATAGGTCCTGAAATGTCACTTCTATCCGACTTTGTGAGTACGGTGGAATGTGAGATCGCAGTTGCAGAGTCGGAGAGAAGTGATATTTCAGGACCGATCAGCTGTTCCAGGGCAGATCGGTTCTCCTGCACATGCGATCTGCGATGCCGTTCTGCCCTGGAACAGCCGAGAAAGCATTGGAATGCTTCACCTATTGGCTGTCACACATTCCACCGCCAAAAAACTGGGCGGGATTACTTTAAAACACGTGACCACGTCACCGGTCACACATTCTAACGTAGTCACAAACTTTGATAGAACACCGCCATCAGGGGGGCATGGCCGGTACCCATGTGAGGGGTCTGGGGGGCCTCTTACATGGGTATCAGCTGTACCAGGGGTGGCATGGCAGAGGTGACGGGACTGGGTGGAGAAGGCTGGGCCCTAGCAGCAGCAGGTAAGAAGAGTTGGAAGGAGGTACAGGGAAAGGGACCCCGATAACCAGTCCACCTGGGACCCTGCAGAACCCACCATAGAGAGTCTCAGGTAGTCCGCCACTGCCAAGACCATGTGTCAGAGCGGGGAAGATGGGCGCGGTCGTATTCATCACCCGATGTGGAGTTCACAAACGGAAGGAAAATGTTGCCGAATTTCATGTTCACGAATATATATGTACATACATACATACACCAGTTGTTGTACCCCTCATACTCCTGTTGGCCCATTACTATGATGGGCTGCACTGGCAAATAGGAATGTATAGGATGTGGGTGGGGACATGCATACTCTGTGCTTGGTGCAAAGCCAGTTCTCTAGAGTTCGCCCAAGCCTGTGATAGGTATGTGTGGACGCTTCTAGATATCGCCTCTTTATACCTTTTAACAGCTTTTTAAAAATTTTAAGTCACTTTAAAGAGTTGGGTCACCTTCTATTGCCATAATTACCTTTTATTCAAGGTGTTGAATAGAAATCAGGTGCTCTCTACAGTAGCCAGAGAGAGGGGGTTGGAATGTGGAATCTTAGAGGGAAATAGAGAGAGGAAGAGAATAATAATTAGGATGGCAACTGCTGTGTGAAATAATCACAGTCTAGCGCTGGGTAGATTAGCCTCAGGCTAATGTATGTAGGAAATTGAAGTTTGATTGACAGGAGTAGATAAGGAAAAATTGTGGAGTGAAAGGAGAAAACATTAGGAATTTTGTGTCAAAAGCCAATTTGCTACGTTCTATAGATGCAGATTTTTTTGTTTGAAACAGACGCTACGAGGGAGAGTTTACCTTTCCTTTAATTATATGATAATTCTCAGCGCTGTAAATAAAGGAGCATTGCACACGTCTTTGCAGTTACTTAAGAAAAGATGAAAAAGTGCAATTAAGCTAAGAATATAGCTGGGGATGCCAGTAATTTGATCTCACGATCTCTGCAGACGTATGGCAGGGACAGTAAGCTAATTACAGAAGCAAGGGAATGAGTTCACTGGGAAATCCTGTCTGCACATTATTGTACTTCATAGCCTGGTCATTAATGAGGACCTGTTCCCTAGAACAGCCCCATGCCTCCTTGCAGATCAGAGACCTCTCCTCTTCTGGGAGTGTATAATTACCATCTATGCTGAACCAGCTCCCCTGCCCCTCCATCCATAACCTTTTAGGCCCCGTTCACATATAGCGAATTGTCGCGCGATTTCCGCCGCGATATCGCGCATTTTTGCCGCGCGATATCGCGAGAAGTCGCCGGCCAATGTTATTCAATGGAGCTGTCTTAACTCCATGTCGCGCGTCGCTCGTCGCGGTCGCAAGTCGCTTCTACCGGACCCTTTTTTCTGCGGATTTTGCGCGATTTTGCTTTTTTTCTATGGAGCCTGACGGGGAAGGTTGCGCTACCGTCGCTGGATAGTCGCTGGAACGTCGCCCCGAAAGTCGCGCTATCCCGGCCGTGCGGATCCGCTGCAAAAGGTATGTCGCTAGGTGTGAATGGGGTCTTATGTAGCAGCCGAGAGGGGTGGAGCTAAGGGCATACTTTCCAACTTTCTGAGATGAGAAAGAGGGACACCTTTCAGCACAATGTATGTAGGCAATGGACACACTTCTGCACTACCCCCGACCCCCTTCCCCCAAAGCTTATACGGACCATTAACAATGTATACGCCAAAGACAGTTGGTAAATCCCATAATTGTTTTTTTTCAACATGATTTTTTCTGGCTTTTCACAATAGCATAAGATAATTAAGTGATAAGATAAAGGTTTTAGAACAGAATAACATAGTTTTTTTCATACTTAATATAACCTTTTTCATAAATGATCTGTACAGCAGACCAAGAAGAGGAACATATCGGGAATACTATACACCAGTGACGTGCGGTGCCTTCTGTGCTGGTTGAAGCATCCCCCCAGCCCGCGCAGCTCCGTCCCGTACCACCGAAGCTCCGCCCCTGTCACACCGAAGCTCCGCCCCATCCTGACGAAATCCATCCCCCAGCTGGTAACCAAGCTGTGTGGAGAGGAGATAGGGAGGAGACAAGGAGGAGCCTCCCTGTCCCTCACTTGCTCGTGACTGGTGACGCTTTGCCATTGGTCCAAGCTTTCCAGCTCACACCTTAAACACAGAGTAGAGGCTATGACATTTCTTGCCTCACCAAGTTAGGTTACACAAGCAGTGGGGAAGCCACTGCTCTCCATAGCTGAAGATTAAAGACATTGGGACTGTGCAAAAGGGCATAATCATTTATGTGTACCTAGGGCAACCTGGTCTTTAACTACAGACCTGATTTCAGGGAACCTATTCATATAAATCACAGAAGACTTTGTGTAGGTGTATTTGTAGCAGAGATTAATTGTCACAGATTAAATGTAGTGGCCTTTTTGTGATAGAAAACCTTAGTTAAAAACTAATTACCATTACATGCTGCATTAGCCTTGTTAGCTGATAGTGATCTTGTTTTTAGCAGTTACCGTTGGTAATTAAACTGCATACAAAGGCCATGTATAAAGTCAGAAGTGTTAATATTAGATACCTGCGATGCTGCAAAATTCTTAGTGGAAACAGTTATTTTCTAGCATATTAAAGGAGAACTATGAGGTGAGTGCTTTTCACTCACCTCATAGTTCTAGCCGACTTGTGACAGTGAGACTGTCACAGGTCGGCTCAGTAGATTAGGAGGTGAGTGAACACATACCGGGTTCGCTCGCCTCTCGATCCTGTCACGGCTCTCTGAAGTGACAGGGGGAGGGGCTGGATTCCCCTCTCCCCGCTCCGATCTGCCAGCGCTGACTGGCGGAACGGACGGGGGAGGGGGCGGGTACAGCTGGCTCTGCCTCTAGATAGGCAGAGCCAGCTGTCACTCACGCAGCTGGGCGGATGCCGTCATCTAAGTCGGGATCCGCTCCGGCTGCGGCGTCTCAGTATACCGCGAGCTAGTATACCGCGAGCTGTAGCTCGCGGTATACTGAGCTTAGGGTAACGGGAGGACGCTAGTTTGTGTCCTCCCGTTACCCTAAGGAGAACTATGGGGAAAAACACTGACCCCATAGTTCTCCTTTAAAGAAAGAAATGTAGATGCCCTGCATTCACAATTATCACATTTTAGCTGGCATGCTTATGTTAGAAAAACACAAGGTGTAATCTTTTGGTCAACATAGACGCACATTCCTCCAATCTTTATAAACTGACCACTATATGCTGGAAAAGTAGCTCTTTAAATCAGAACTCCAGCCTGACCTTTTTGTGTCCCATCATTCTGTCATCTCTGAGCCTGATGAAGGGGACTCTTGTGTGGCCCTGAAAGCGCTTGCCAATGAGAGACAGCGATTGTCAATACATGAATACTTGCTGATTTTATCATCGTGTGGTGTGCTGGTGACATCCTTCTAAACTATCTACATGTGGCGGCGCCATCCGCGTTCATTTCGAGCACCCATCTGCATATTATGGGAGTCCCGGTAAGGAGTATGGCAAGGTTTTTCTTTTCGTCCATCATTCTGTCTGTCTCTGGTGTTGTGCTGCTCTTTAGTTTTTTTCTCCCACATCACCTTTACCTCTGTATACTAGTGAATTTTTCTTTAAGGGGCATTGTAGCAGGTACACTAATTGTCTGTATGGTTCCCAGTCTCCCATTAGCCATACTGACCGTTATAGGTATAGCACTTGCGGCTGTGTCCTATGTGGTGCACAAAACCTTCGTAGAGCCAATTTCATCTAAATGAGAAATTGTTACCTGCAGAGCCCACACTCTCCCTGGTTGCACTAAATCCCTGCACTCATAAATTTCTCTATAGAATTTAGCATGTTGCCCAGGGTAATGTCTGTGCAGGGTGATGCGCAATGCAAAGACATGTAATAGCATCTTGCCTCTTCTACCTGTGCACCCTTAATCCGGAGACTCAGAAATGTCTCTCCAGCAGTGTTGTTGTGTTGCTTTCTATGCATAAATAGAGTGTTGCTTCACAGTGAGTGTGTGCTGTATTATCCACTTATATATTTCCAATTCCCTGCACTATCCAAAGAGAAAAAAAAATGTTGCCTTTACCTCAGGGGTCCTCAAACTTTTTAATCTGAGCGTCAGTTCGCTGTCGGTCAAACAGTTTGTGGGCCAGACTGGGGTAAGTAGAAATGCCTGTATGTTGGTGGTCCGTTGGAGTACCAAATGCCCCGATGTTGATTGTCAGTGGGAGTAAAAAATGCCACTATGCGTGAGTAAAAAAATGCCTCTGCCTCAGTGGGAGTAAAAACTGCCCCTATGCCTGTGGTCAATGGGAGTAAAATATACCCCTATGTCAGTGGTTAGTGGGAGTAAAAAAAAACCCATGTCGGTGGTTAGTGGGAGTAAAAAATGCCCCTATGTCGGTGAGAGTTAAAAATGCCCCTATGTCGGTGGTTAGTGGGAGTTAAAAATGCCCCTATGTTGGTGGTCAGTAGGTGTAATAAATGCCTCTGTATCAGTGGGAGTAAGAAGTCCCTACAATGTTAGGGGAAGTATAAATGCCCCTGTGTCAGTGGAAATAATAAGTCTCTGCTGTGTCAGCGTTCAGTGAAAGTAAAAAAATGCCTCAATGTCCCCAAGAAAAATAGGTCCCGGGGTGTCAGAGGTCAGTGGAAGTAAAACATCCCTATGTCAGTGGGAGTAAAAAAAAAAAAAAAAAGCCCCTGTATCAGTGGTCAAAAGGGGTAATAAATGCCTTAGCATCAGTGGGAGTAATAAGTCCCTGCAGTGTCAGTGGAAGTTATAAATTACCTTGTGTCAATGGGAATAATAAGACTCTGCAGCGTCAGTAGGGGTAATAAATGCTCCTGTGTCAGTGGGAATAATAAGTCCCTGCGGTGTCAGTGGAAGTTAGAAATTACCTTGTGTCAGTAAAGAGAATAATGTTTATGTGTCAATCAAAGAAATGGTGCACTTGTGTCAGTAGGAAATGGTGCCCCCTCACTGGTGTTCAGTGATCACTATCAAGACTAGAAAATTGAACACAATGATCTATGTGTCTTGTCATAAAGGTCATGATCCGCATTATGCCTGCAATTGTGCCAATTCATATGTGTACAATGTCACACAATTAATATATTATGGCAGTTAATGTCATCATTTACCCACGCCCTTCTACCTCCCATACATTCCTGCTAGCCTGTTGGAATGATGGACTGGCTCACTGGCCATTCGTAATGTGTATGGAATCAAGATGCCACAGGAATGTGTAGGCACCTCAAGTTGCTATCACCTTAATGACATACCTAATGACAGCTTTTTCTTTTAAATGCAGCACAAAATCATGCATTTGCATCAAGCTTGGAGTACTTTGAGAAGCCCTTCAGTAGTTGTGAAAGCATTTCAAATCTGAAACAAATGGATTATTGGATGACACATTGCTTCATGTAATATTGCACTGCTTGCTTTTCAAAAGCCAGTGTAAATGAGTCCTAAAACCCATGATTCAATGCTTTGGTAGCTGTCAGTAGTACATATATTAAACCTATAGTTAAATGTATGACTCAGCATGTTGGAAGAAGGTGAATACTGAGTAAACATCGACAGAAAACAATATACTATCAAAAAGAGAATGAAACAAACAAAAAAAAAACAAACAGAAACCAATATACAGTATGAATTAATCAGATAATATATGACCCAGAGCAATGGTTAGGAAAAAAATCACATCAGTGACTAGATTAAAATTGGTGACTACTAGCATGTCAGAATTCTAAGGCTCGGGGAAAAAAAGAACAAAGGCATGTCAGTAAATATCACAAAAAAAAGTCACTGCCTGGATTTAGTGTTATGTTCTGGGGTTGCTTCAGTTGGTCAGGTCTAGGTTCAGCAACGCTATGTGCCCAAAAAATGAGGCCAGCTGTCTCCCTAAATATACTGAATGACCAGGTTTTTCCATAAATGGATTTTCATGTTCCATGATGATAATGCCAGGATTCATCGGGCTCTTGTTTAACATTTCAGCACTGTTCTGATAAGCTTATGCAATATCACAATACTTATCTTCGTCCAGAGTTGCATTAATTTTTCACCAAGATCTTGTGATGATGGGAGAGTCGGACCAGTGCATGAAGTCTTCTCCAGCACATCCCAAAGATTCTCAATGGGGTTAAGGTCTGGACACTGTGGTGGCCAATCCATGTGTGAGAATAATGTCTCATGCTCCGTGAAACCACTCTTTCACAATTTGAGCCCAATGAATCCTGGCATTGTCATCTTGGAATATACCTGTTCTGTCAGGGAATAAAAAATCCATTGATGGAAAAACCTGGTCATTCAGTATATACAGGTAGGCAGCTGACCTCATTTGTTTTCTCACATAATGTTGCTGAACCTAGACCTGACCAACTGAAGTAACCCCTATAGGTCTTGCACCATTTGTTTAGCTAACTCCAGGTGATGATTTTGTTTTGGTCCGCCGGTGTATGTACCTAGCAGGGCCACTCGGATCCTGTAACACACTATGGTAGCCAAAGCGTCTACAGTGTCTTACAGCTTCTTCCAGGTCCAGTGACAGCTGCCATGCTAAGTGACTTTTTTTCTACTGTTAAAACACAGAATTTATTAAAACTAGAGCAGTCAGAATCTGAAGCAGTTGCCCAGGGCAATCAATCAGCTTTTCTCTTTAGTTTGTTCAGTTAAGCTATGAAAATGAAAGAGAAGCTGATTGGTTTCCATGCACAGCTGCTCTAGATTTTGTCTGCTCCAGTTTTGATAAATTCCCCCCCCCAGTAAGTTTGGAGAATCATTCATTCAGCAAACCCCCAGTATTTTTCTCAATCAATGCTAGACATTTTCTGATTGGACAAGGGGCCATGCCGTGGCCAGAACCACATGGCACTGTCAGGGATAACAATTTCTGTAGCTGGAGTTCAGCTTTAAGCGGCAGTAAAGAGAGGTTTAAGGAAACATAGAAATGGAAATTTAATCGCATGGATTACAGAACACAGAAGATGATAGAAAACTGGTCTGGTTTATTTTAAATTAAATCCCAAATGAAAATAAGGATTGTATTACAGGCAAGAAGGGACAAGTGTGGAATTTAGTCAGAAAAGGGGAGAAAATACAGAACACTATATGCTTGAAAACTGGAATTTATAATTTCCCCTTTATCACAGAAAATGTCCTGAAAGGCAGAGTTCCACATTAAAAACACAGCTTTAGGCCCTTGAGGTACAGGGCAACAATTTAAATACATTTTGCTAAGTGACACAAAATGCTTGATGTATGAAATGAGTTGTAAAGGTTACCTTTTGTTTCCCAAACCAACCAGTCAGCATTAATGCCAAACTATCAGCTTTAAGGTTTAGGTCAGAAAATGAATTAAGGTCCAACTATGGTCCAACTGCCCATGCCACTTACAGTGCCCTTTGAATGTATTCACCACCCTGGTGTTTTTCCTATTTTGTTGCATTACAACCTGCAATTAGAGGAGAATTATGACCTAAGGGCAAATAAAAATACCCCTTTCCATGATTGTAGTAGCATTCTTCCTTTTTTCTAAAGTCGCAGCACATCACAGATAAAATTCTCAAAACCTGTAGTAAACGGCCATCTTCAGTTCTGCTCCGAGCTCCTTTCCTCTTAGGGGGCGTTAACCGTTGATTAGCCCGCCCACAGCTTTTTTTACAAATTATCCCATTGCTGTGGCCGCGCTTCCTATCATCGTGCACAGCTGTGTTTTGTCAGCGTGTGCACGCTGGCATTTGTGAGCGGGAGGCAGAGTCTGAAGTGAAAAGGCAGCAGCAAGAGACAGTAAGAAATAAACGGACTCAGCTTCCCTGCACATTCAGTGCTCTTTCCCCTCTCTCATCAGCGATCCCCAGTAATTAGGATGTCAGCATCACACAGGGGTAGAGAGAGGGGATAAAGAGCCATCCCTCTCTCCATCATTTACCAGAAATAGGCAAGTCCATATATGGTGATAATTCACTGGGTCACTGTCACTGGGTATCCCTGCAGACTGGCAAGCATCCGATCAGCAGACATCTCCAGTGACATCATTCACCATATATGGACTTGCCCATCTGTGATAAATTATGAAGAGAGAGCTTCTGACCCGGGACAAGATCTTCTCAATGCACTGCACACTACACGTGAAGTAGGCGGGGCAGATGGAGAGGAGGAGAAGGTGCAAAATCATTTTGGCAGGCTAGTTTGGCAAGAGTACTGCCACATATCTCTTTATGCAGTAGGCATATTGGGCTTTATTCATAAAAGGTCAGTGTGACTTTTAGAGCCTGATTTTTGGATGTTGGCAGATTTGTCCTTTTCACATTAATCACTATTATTTTTTCACATGGAAATATATCTGTGTAAATTGTGCTAATCATTACCATGGGAGTTTTCGGTCTAATTCGTCAACTGGTGTCATGCAATTTTTTAAGTGAAAATGTAATTTTAATTTTTTTTACTGGATGATACAATAAAAAAAACAACAACTGATTGTTTAGTCCAGGGGTAGACAGCCTTGGCACTCCAGCTGTGGTAAAACTACAAATTGCATCATGTCTCTTCCTCCGGGAGTCATGCCTGTGGCTGTGAGAGTCTTGCAATGCATAATGGCACTTGTAATGGCAAACACAACTCCCACACTAGGTATGTTTAATAGAAGCTGTTCTATTGCTTATTATTTTATTTTATCCTTGGTAAGGGATAAATATCAGGAAAATAAATTCTCATCATTGTCAACTTATAGTACATAGCTGCTAACAGATGTACAAACGTATAGATGATGTGTCCTGCTACTCCACTCTTTTATTATTCTTTCTTTCTTAATTAAAGAAGAATTCTGGGAAAATAAATTCTTGCACTGCAAGGGTTAAGTGCTTGTTTTGTCTAGGGAGCTAAAATAACAGAGTTATACTCACCCCAACCACAATCAAAGCTGGCTGTTAGACCTCCGCTCCAGTGGTCTAAGGTCCAATGAGTTATCAAATTCTATACAGTGTATAGGACGTGCAGACGCCGAGGAACAAACCATTGCTGGACTCCTGCCCTAGGGGTTAAGAGGAAATCCCCTTTCAGTTGTCGCTGCAACCCTCACCTCTTGTTCTAGTGACAACTCTATAATTTTTGATTTCACATCAATTTCTCTTCCAGTGACAATGCCACCAGGACAAATAGAGAGGGTGAAAATCCTTAGTGTGGAAAAAAAGCAGGACTGAAAACCAGACAGGGCTTCTAATTTTTCCCTACCCTATCAAAAACAAAAAAAATATACACTTTAAAGGTGAACTCCAGGCAGATGTTATAGACAGAAATCAATGCAGCTCAATAATCATTATTACATCATTAAGGGGGGTTATTCACAAAGATAGCCGAAGAATCAGCCGTAGCTCTGGCTGATCCTTCGGCTAGCTTCGGTTGCGGGAGCCCTTCGGTTCAGTTGAACTGAAGGGCTGCTGTACGGGCTATTCACTATAGCCTGTACAGCTCCCGTAGGTGGCCGAGCAGCTCTCCCGAGCCGAAGGCATACGCTTCGGCTCGACTGAGCCGAAAGTGACAGCCGTAGTGGGGCGAACGGCAGGCCGAACCCCTCGCAAATGACAGCTGGGCGGAGCCAGCCGTGATCTCAGCCCAGTTGTAATGACAGATCAGCGTCCCTAAATGACCTTGGGAAGCTGAACTGTCATTAAAAAATTACAACTGGGCAGAGCCGGCCGTGACGTCACAGCCTGCTCTGCCCATTTGTAATTCATTGGCCGGGACCTGCTAGAAAAATCGGCCAATAGGAAACAGTTGGGCGGAGCTAGCTGTCCCTGCTAGCTCTCCCCAATGAATTTTCTTTTTTAATGATTATTTTTTCTTTTTTTTTAAACCTTTCTTTTTTTTAAATGTATTACTTATTTACATTTTTAAACATTTTTTTCAACTTTTTTCATTGATTTCCTATTCTGCTCGGTACCAAGTAGGTACCAAGCAGAATAACGAGCTGAATGACGCTCGGTGGCATTCGGCTATTCACTCACTGCCATTCAGCCCCTATGTGAATAGGGGCGAACGGCAGCGAGTGAGCTGCCGGAGCTTCGGCTCAGTCGATCCAGATGTTGGATTGGCTGTCAGCCGAACATGCAGAGCATGTTCGGCTGACCAAAGTGGAGCCGGAGCCAGCCGATGTACGGCTGAAATCAGCCGTACAAGCTTGAAGTGAATAGCCGAACATCTTTCGGCTCCCTTCACTTCGGGTAGGTTATTCACTTGGCTGCCTTCGGCAGCTTTGTGAATGACCCTGTAAATGTATTTTTTAAATACTAGCAGTGTAAGTACCTAAATTTGACGTGGTAACAGCTGTATGCAGTATCTACATAGAAGGGCTGGAGTGTTTGATGAAGAAGCAGAAAAAAAGAGTCAATCAGTTCATGTGCTGATAAGAAGCATGCTAATAGGAAGAGAAAGCAGAGTGACAGAGTGATGAGTTTATCACTGTGCTGATTCTCCTTTTACTGTCCAGAAATAGACTGGGGGGTCCAGGGCAGCCTGGGCTCAGAGGAAGTGGGTTCAATGATGCTGGCCTTTAGACTAAGGGCATCAAGTGGCAGGAAAAAAAAAACAATCTCTGCATCAAAATACTGCATCAAAAGCTGGTTTTGCTATTTTTCTTTTATTGGACTGTTCACTTTTATCCTGTCTTTTTGGCTGGATATCTACTTCAATAATGCAAAAATAAAATCACGTGGAAACGAACTGTGCAAAAAGTAGGAAGGAACCTGTAAGTAGGAAATGTTTCATGTGGTTCATGTATCTATATTGGTGAATCATTCTGATATCATACATACACAACTGTTTGCAGGGTGCAGATACAGTGCAGCTACAGTAACATTCACTTTGTCTTGTCTTACAGTTGGGAAGACGTCTCTTATCACAAGATTTATGTATGACAGTTTTGACAACACATATCAGGTAAACTATATATATTTTGAGTCCCTGATTCTTAGCATCAATGTTTACGTGGAATATTGTGTCCTGGAATAAAAAGATTTACAGACATTTATTTCACTGGGAGCTCAGCTGCGGATGTGATAAATTTACACAGTGTCCTGACATAAAAATAGATAACAGGGATGTTATTTTTCTACGTTTCTAGAATTGACTTGTAAATACAAATCCTTCCAGTTGGCTCCGTTTTGAAAAGCTGCAAAGACAAAATCCTTCTGAATAATATATGTATATACAAATATTAAATAAGACTGCTAAAATCCCACAAAATAAATCATTTATCGGAGGTAGTTGGTGGGCGATAGGTTTCCTTTTATCTGTTATGAATGGATTAACTAACCAGTGTAAATTCTGGGTCAGAGAAGCTTCAATACTTTATAAAAATAAGAGAAAGTTTGAGTTAAAACAAGAAAAAATTATGTTATAGTTTGAGAGAAAAAAAAAATGAGGTTGCAATCTGTTTTTGAACAGCTTGCAGCACCAGCTGACAGGCTGCAAAGTCCCTCCTACCGGAAGGATTGACGGCATTGCCTCTGTTCATGAAACCCTCCCACTGTGAGCTATAGTGTCTGTGAGGGGGAGCATGTGAGACACAAATAAAAGAGGATTTGGTTCAGTCAAGGAAGGATGTTTTTTGTTTATTTTATGAGGCTTGTGCATCACACAGTAACTAGATGTAGTACTTGTTTAGATTGTCATACGGGAACCTTTAGTTATACTTTAAATGTAAGACTTAACAGATGTAACCCTTAATCACTTAACTCTGTGATCAATGTGGGCCAAGATGTCAGCATTATGAACAAGTGATCCTGGAAATCTCTTATATAGTATACTGTATACGTAGATATAGGTTGCCCTTATATATCCCCTACCTCTCTATTTATGCATACATAAACTATAAAAGTGCTTCAGTTCATTTCACTTCTTTTTTTTGTTATTTCTATAGGCTACAATTGGAATAGACTTTCTGTCAAAGACAATGTACTTAGAGGACCGAACAGTGAGTATTTGGAGTCTCTGTTACATACGCAGCTTCTACCAAGTCTACAGTATTTTCTTTTCTTTTAAAGGTATATAAATACGATGGAATTGAAATATCAAGATGAACTACATTACCTATAGTGCACAGGACTTCATGGATTAAGTATGTAGATCAGCAGACTGATTTACATGTGGCCTTTGGGTTAGTTTTGAATGATATGTTCTCAATAATTTAGCCACTGAACATACAGTATATGTGTGTGATTGAAAAGAGCCCCTTAGCACTTCAAAGTTCTATAATGGTTGTGAGTTAAATGTCACCGCTAAATAAGTGCTTACAGTTGGGGCACAATGAAGAACATAGGTGAGGATTTGCAATTTAGCAATAAATTCCCTACTCTGTCCTTTCTCTTCCCAATGTGACAAAAGCTTGCAATACTGTAAAAAAAAAAAAAGAAAATCCCCAAAATTAACATATTTTGACATTCTTCACATTATAAAATAAAAAGCTAAATGTTACAAAGTGTTGCTGTACAGATCTTTCTGACAATGAAGTCTTTAACTTGCTTACTTTGTTGTTACAAATTAAATGAAGCATTTCTTGGCTCAAATTGAAGTTCTTGGCATGTGTAATACCTCCATATGCTTTAGCTGGCAGGAATGAGTGTTGTGCTATATTCCTATACAGTATAGTGCCATGTACCAAAAGGACGCCACACCCGAACTGTAAGAGGAAAATCATTGTAACAGATAGCCTGCTGGGCTCAGTTACCTCAGGTTGGAAGTTGATATCACTGGTCCAAAACATTTCACCATCTTGTTAATCTTACTGAATCACACAGGAATCCATATTTACCAATTAGATCCCACCTATGTTTAGATTTTTTTGACAATAAAAGTTTGCTTATGCCTTGTTGTTATGGGTTATAGCATATGTTGATTATTTTCCTTGAAATACATAAGCAATTATCCTAAGGCACATTTACTATGTTGTTTTTGTGTTTTATTCCTTGCTAAATAGTATTTAGTAACATGCTCTTAACGAGATAGTGATCCCTAACTCACTGGAAGCTCAGTATTAAATTGCAGATTAGCAACAGTCAGCTCAGGAGCAGCAATGCACAACATATAGCCAGCTGATTAGCAGTAGGGGGTAAAAATAATCGCATTCTGACATTATGGGAATCAGTGGCGTAGCGTGGGTTGTCAGCGCACTGGGCAAGGCAAGTACTGCGCCTCCCTACCCCTAGTGCGTTGTGACAGCTCCGGTAGTCAAAGTCACAGTCTACCTGTCATCTCTGATGAAGCTCTTCCAAACACACGCAGAGACCACAAGGCTGAGACCCAACCTGACTATTATCCAACACTGGAGCTTTCGCACGAACTCAAGGAAAATATAAGGGATATGGGATATCAAGTAGGAAGTCACGACCAGTGCTCAGGGGACCAGCTGATTCTGCAGGAAACTAAAACGTTTTAACATCAAGGAGCAGCATCCATTCTAAGTGGTTTCATCAGCATTTGAAATAGCCCAAAATCCTTTTGACTTTAATATCACTTTAAGGCTGGGTTCACACCTAGGCGTATTGAATATGCGCGTCTGTCGCGTGTTTTTTTTACCGCGATTCGCGGTAAAAAAGTCGCGCGATTCCGAAGGCTACTTGGCTGAATCCCAATGTAAAACGCCCTACAAAACAGCCCAAAGAAGTACATGTACTTGTTTGAGCGTAGGACGTTTTGTAGCGCGTTTCAGACGGGCGGAAATACGGAAAGGTGTGAACCAGACCCATAGAAAACAATGGAATTTTCATGTACGTTTTGTTGAGCGTTCATAGAGCGTTGAACACGCGACAAAACGTAAAGGTGTGAACGGGGCCTAAGGCTGGGTGGGCGATGCAGCAGGTGCACCTGTGCAGAGAGATCGCCTATGCTCCCAGTACAGGACTTCTTTCTCCCCACCTATGTGATGATGGGTGCCTGTAGTAAAGGGCTCCTTGCGCTCACCATGCCTGCAGTATGTGTACCAAGCCATGTTGGGGGGGTGGGGGGGGAGACCCTGGCCTCCAGGATGTCAGCTGTGAATGGCCCCCAGACATCAGGCACAGCACAGACAAACAGCGCTGGATTCGGCTGACATACTTGTTGTCTTCTTTCTAGTTGGGGCAGGTCATTTTCCTAGGTATTGGGAGTCCGGGCACACGAACGGGTTCACTCAGCTTTTTCAGCTTGGCTGTGATCGAGAGGGAGGTTTAGGTGCTCAGGTGCCTGTAATTGGCCAGACGCTTACCCCTTTGGGGGAGGGGGCGGGAACCCCGTGCTGTGATGTGATTGGCCCGCCTGGGCAAGTAGACGGGCACACCATTCCAAGGAGGATTGTGCACCTGTTTCTTTCCTTGGGTGTTTCTTGAAGCCCTTGTCTGAATGTTGAGAGAGCAATCTGGGGCTGGGTTGCTGGTTGGTGTGTGGCCTGAACGGCCCTGCCCGCATCGCCCCTAAAAATTTGGCACCCGGGGCAACTACCCCTGTGGACCCCCCACGCTATGCCCCTGATATAAATCACATTTATTTCTCAGCCATGGCATGCTAGGGTGAAGAGTATCCACCTGGGAAAAGGGTGAAGAGTTTGGAGAAGGCAGGAGAAGTGAACAATCTAGGATAACATAGCTGAACTGGAAAGTGAATTTTTCCAAATCAGCTATTTTGGCCTAGATTGTTCGCTTCTCCTGCCTTCTCCAAACTCTTCACCCTTTTGTACATAGCCCTGTTAGCATTAAAGATTAGAAGAAAAAAATATATATAAGCCTTAACCCCCTTTTAGGCTCTTGGAGATTCTTATGCACTAAAGATAATGGAAAGATCACTGAACATTGTGCTAGTAAACTGCCTTACACAACACTACTTCCAAAATCTGTTGTTTCTTCTGTGACTTGTTACATGTTATCTTGTCCCAGGTTAGACTGCAACTTTGGGACACCGCTGGTCAAGAGAGGTTCCGTAGCCTCATCCCAAGCTACATCCGAGACTCTACTGTTGCTGTGGTAGTTTATGACATAACAAGTGAGTAGTTTTTCTGTGTTTTATGTCCAAATATATGTAGAACATTGAAAAGATAATAACTCATAAACTAAATTATGTAAAATCTAGGGATGCACCGATACCGGTTTTTCGGTATCGAGTACGAGTACCGATACTTATATTTCGGTACTCGTCGATACCGAGTACCGATACCGCCACTTCCGGTGGGCATAGAGCCGTCTTACCTAGCAATCAGGAAGCCAGGAAGGCTTCTTGATCTTCCCAGCCAATCGGCATCGAGGCCGGCCAAACAGATCTGACAATATGGTGACACGACCCGGCACCTAATTCACCTCACATAGATACGTATCGCATTCATTAACGTACCAGTCTCTCGGCCAGCACTCTCCAAGTGGGCAGACACCGCTCTCCAAGATCTCCCCACGTCTCCTGTGTACAGCGCCCACGTGATCGGCGCTCAGCCTGCTACTGTGCATGCGCAGACTGCCCAGCACTCGCATTCAGAAATCCTGTGCATGCGCAGTAGCAGGCTGAACGCTGATCACGTGAGCGTTGTGCAGTGTGCACACAGGAGGCGGCAGATCTGGCCGAGGAACTGAATACAAAGGATCTATGTTAGGGGAATTAGGTACCTGCAGGGTGGGTGGTCGTGTCGTTATATTATCAGATTTGTTTGCCCAGCTTGACACTGATTGGCTGGGAAGCCGGCTTCATGCCAGCCAAACATCATGGAGCCAGGTTTCGGGCTCCATCTTTCCTCGCGGCACTGCCAGTCAGAGGAAATCTTCCTCTGACCGGAAGTTCTAGTATCTGGAAAGGTATCGGAGCATTTGGGCGAGTACGAGTACTCACCCAAATACTTGGCATCGGCACCGATGCTAGTATTGGTATCGGTGCATCCCTAGTAAAATCCATAACTTACTAAGTTATATATTGGAGAGACTAAAAAGAACAGTAGGAGTTTGGTGTTGACAGCCCCAGTCTCTGCACAGAGCTTAATTTCCCATTAGGCACTTACTCGCATTGGTACTTAGGGCTTACAAAGGTTTTAGGACCTACAGAGGTAAAATTATTGATTATTATTGTTTATCAACATTGGACAAGGAAGACAGGAAAGCCATTTAATTATTTTGGCATTAAAGTCACTAAGTCAAACTCTTCAGGTGTGGTATATGAACCCCCAGGTGATTATATTACCCCCATGCCCAATTTATGTGTACTGACTGACACCTTGTCTATGTATCAACAATCAATTTCCATCTCCTGTCACAGATGGCCTCCAATAACTCTCTAAACAGACACATTCACCTGATACACAGTAGGACATGATCCGAGATGGCATTGTGCTTGACATCATGCCTACTGTTTCATTACATCGCCCCTTGGTGGGCTCACATCTGCACTACTGCATTAGGGAAGCTTTCATTGATCATTATGAATAAGTCTGGAGTAGGGCAGTGGGTTCCAAAGGCCTATGAGCACTGGGCCTATGAACACAAAAATTCAGCCCTAATTGCTATTACACAGTCATGCCCGAATAATGGCACCCATGAGCTATTGGGCAGCAGCTCTGATAGTTGTCCTTTGTCACAGCAGTAGTCATTGATTGTGGGTAATTATATGGTTGGAAATTGCATATGCATGTTCTTTATATACCTGTGCATCTTATCCACTATCACTTAAGACTTGTTCTCTTGTGTCTTGCACCAAAAAAACAAATTCACATTTTTCATATTAGCTCCTTATTATCAGTGACAGCTGAAAGTCAAATTCACATAGCTTTTCCTATTAAGAAACTAGAGTCTGATAAGACCAACATAGAGCTAGAGTTATCACACAGCCGCACTTACTGGCTTACTACAGTAATGAAGTGAATATTGAACATTTAAAAGATAAATATGTGCAGGTTGGCATTTATTAATGCTTCATTTATATGAATTTATTTCTAGCACATATTATGAAAACACATGCTTATTGATATTCTAGGTTTTCTCAAATCATTCTTCTTATTAACATACAATTTCTCCTGACAGTAGAAATAATAAACCAATTATGTAAAAAGACTATTTTACTAGCAGACATTCTAATTCTAACGGAGGCATCTGTACCCTGTACGTGAACCTGGAACTATTTACCCCACTTGTCATAGATAAAAGAAACCGTTCTTGTTAACTGGTCTTGTATTTAGATTAGGGGTTCACACTTCATTCTGACTTTTCTGATCTGCATGCTTGCTCTATGTCAGTGATTCAGCAATTATTGAATCCAGCCAGCCAGGCAACAAACAGTTTTAAAAGGAGTCTAGCCAGCCAGCCAGCCAGGCAACAATATCTACACCTCCTCCCTTGGTCAGTTAATAACCTCACATGGCTTCCAATACCATCTCCATGCTGATGACTCAAATCTATCTTTCTACTCTACAACTCACCCCCTCTGTGTCCTTGCGTGTCACTAATCTACTAACTGACATATCAGTCTGGATGTCATAACACTTCTTAAAACTAAACCTTTCAAGAACTGAGCTCATGGTATTTCCTCCCGCCTGTGCACCTTCCACAAACTTTTCACTTGAGATTGTTAACACAGCTAACCAGTCCTCCCCCCATGCCAATGTGCTAGGTGTCATCCTTGCCTCGGTCCTCACCTTTCTTCCCCACATCCAATCACTATCCAAATCCTGCCGCCTTCACCTTCGTAACATCTCCAAAATATGCCCCTTCCTCACCAATGAAATCACAAAATTACTCATCCACTCCCTTGTTATATCTCGTCTTGACTATTGCAACTCCCTCCTCATTGGCCTTCCACTACACAGGCTATCCTCCCTTCAGTCTATCATGAATGCAGCTGCTGGACTCATCCACCTAACCAACCGCTCAGTGTCTGCAACCCCCCTCTGCCAATCCCTCACTGGCTTCCACTCGCCCAGAGGATAAAATTCAAAATATTAACAATCACTTACAAAGCCATCCACAACTCTGCCCCCGGATATATCTCAAACCTCATCTCAAAGTATCACCCTAACCTTTCCCTCCGCTCTTCCAAAGACCTCCCTGTAACAGGTGCACTCGATCACTCACCTGTTCCTCGTTCCAGGACTCCTCCCCCACTCCCTAGTTAAGGCTGAATGTTACACTTGCCTGACGTTCGAGCAAGTGTGAAGACGCCAGGCAAGTTCCTGTATCCCAGCACCGAACCTCTTCCTCTTATTGGGCCGGACAGAGCCCCTCCAAAACCACCAGCACATCCTGCTTTGACTTCCCTGCAATTCGGTCTCCACTACCTCCTTCATCCCCAGCTTCAGCAAGGACTATTACAATCTGGACTGCAGTTACTCTAAAGATCCACCGGAGGGCACCAACATTCTCCTTATCATTCCTATCAACTAAAATAGCAGTAAGCATACCACAGACTGTGATTTCCAAATGCTTGCATATTGATAGAACTGTGCATAGGGATAACTTGATTGCTCCCATTGATTGTTGTCATCCTTCACCCCACTAATCTAAAAGGACTGCTCCCTACAATAAAACCTCATCTATTTTTCATGCTAAGTAATTGTTGCCTAACTCATTACCATAAGACTGTAAATTCACTGTGGTGTAGGATTGCACCCCCTCCTCATACTTCTGCAGCTGTGATCCTCCACCTAAAATAAGACCTGTGGGGTCTGGTTGTTACACTCCTGCTTCCCAGCTCCCTAGTCAACTCCTCTCATGCTCTCCTCCAGGACTTCACTAGAGCTACTCCCATCCTATGGAACTCTCTACCCCAACCTGTCCGTCTATCTCTGAATCTGACTGCCTTTAGGCGATCCCTTAAGACTCGTCTCTTCAGGGAAGCCTATCCCACCTCAACCTAACCACTGAACTATCACTATCTCAAACAATTCATCCCCACACAGCTACCGCCTCATGTATCACCTCCCCCACCCTTTAGATCGTAAGCCCTCAGGGGCAGGGCCCTCCTTGCCGTCTTGTCTTGAATTGTATTGTGATTGTAATGTCTTCCTTATATTGTAAAGCGCTGTGCAAACTGTTGGCGCTATATAAATCCTATAACAATCAGTTTCAGAAGGAATCTAGCCAGGCAAGCGGTTTCAGAAGGAGATCAGCAATAGCATCCTGTAAATTTCTCTCTCTATTACTTTTCTTTAAATGTACTGTAGTTGGCTCCAGGGGCGTCCCGAGGCTGGGTGACACCCGCCGTGACATTGCTGCGCACATGCGTGTTGACATCATCGCGCATGTGAGGTCGTCTTATTGAGGCCTGCTGGTGGCCATCTTCTTGATGGACACCAGAAGAGAGAGGAGGGGACGTTCACCCGGTGGGATGAGGTATGCCGCCGCTTCCCTCCTCTCTCCTAAAACTGTTGGGCTCTCAGTCCGTGACCGAGTGCCTGACTTTTCATAGAGGGTGACACCAAAATGACTGTTAGTCATTTTGGTGTCACCCCTCCAATGGTGGCACCTGGTTGTGGGCCGCACCCCCGCTCCCCCCTTGTGACGCCACTGGTTGACTCCTTTGTCTTCTGCCATGGTGCACACTGCTAATGGTATACATATTTCCAAAACATGAAAACAAAACAGAGCTAGAATTTAGTACACACTGGGGGGAATTTATCAAAACTGAAGCAGACAAAATCTGAAGCAGACTTGCACTGCAACCAATCATCTGCTCTGCCTCATTTTCAAATCTTACCTGAGCAGACTGAAGAGAGATGCTGATTGGTTGTCATTGGCAACTGCTCCAGATTCTGTCTGCTCCAGTTTTTATCAATTCCCCCCAATGTACTTTAAATAAAGCGGGGTGAGATGATTAGTTTAGCATGATAATCAACTTTCAGCCTCTGATGGGGATAAGTCTGAAGCACAGAGAAGGCAGCTGAAGTTTTTATGTTGGCTATATTCAGGAAAAGAAACCATTGCAATCTACAGTGTGTGCACACAAATGAATGTCCTGCCATCTACTGGAGCTGATAGATAATGCAGTGTGCGTCACTATCGGCAAGAGACCCCCTGCGGGGCAAACTCATTTTGCTAATCAGTAAAAAACACTGTTAGCCCATTAGATAATTAACTGCAGCAATTAGCGGGTCATTAACATCTTGTTAGCAGGATGTGTTTCTTTTCTTATCACATTGCTCTAAGTTGCGTTCACAGATTTGAGAACGTGTGAATAGGAGGAAAATATAGTATTCACAGAACATATCAGGATCTTCCTATAAAGGGCTCAAGTTCAGATTCATCCAACATTTTACTATGCATTTACTGACACATTAGCTTTCTGTATTTACTTGGACCATCATATAGACTTTTCTGCTGTATTTGTACAGCAGCGATTGTCATTTTTATAGTTCAAGCACGTGTTTACCTCCTCCGACAGCTGAGACCTCCTGCAATTTCTGCAGCCTGGCCACTAAAAATCGAGTACAGTGCTGTCCGCACCTGAGCACTAGACTTCAATGGGATGCACCTGTATTGAGGAGAAGCATCCCATTTAAGTCTATGGCCTGGTTCACACCTGAACGTTTTGTAGCGTGTTCAACGCTCGACGAACGCTCTACAAAACGCTCAAACATCTAAATCCCATTGTATTCAATGGGTCTGGTTCACACCTTGCCGTATTTCCGCCCGTCCGAACGCGATACAAAACGGCCTACGCCCAAAGAAGTACATGTACTTCTTTGGGGCGTTTTGGTCTCGCGTTTCTATTGGGATACAGCCAAGTAGCCCACGGAAACGCGCGTTTGCCACGCGGTTTTTTTACCGCGACGCGAACCGCGCGACAAACGTGCATATTCAATACGCCTAGGTGTGAACCCAGCCTATGGGAGGAGGTAAGTGTGCACCAGCTGAAGGGAGGACCCAGATCTGTATATTGATGGAGATAGGGAGGGGGGATGGGCAATTTTACATTTAAATGTGTACATGTACAATAAATTAAGAGTTAATGATTAACTTCCCCCTAGCTCCTAACTGAATCCCAACAGTTGACCTGACCCGGGCATGTATATGGTGCCAACAATTTATGCAGGCTTTACATACCGCACATTTACATTAACCTTCCTTAATCCCTAAAAATGAATCCTTAACATTTTATCTAACCCTAAACTATAAATCAAAATGTAACAATTTTAACATAATGCTAATCTTAAAGATAACCACCGGTAGTTTTTCTAGTTCTGATAGAGTAGGGAAGGGTTAGAACCTATGGCAGGTGTCTATTGCTGTCTGTGCCTCCAGTGGGGGAGGATATACATTTACTACTTGTCCTTTGGGCACCATGTCACTGGGACAGGAAGTGATGGGAAATCTCTTGAGTGGGGGCAGAGATTGCAACAAAGTTAACTTTTTGTTAGTATAATGTAGGAAAGGTTAGAACAGGGATGGGCAACTCTGGCCCTCCAGCTGTTGTGGAACTACAAGTCCCATGAGGCATTGCAAGACTGACAGTTACAGGCATGACTCACACAGGCATGTTGGGATTAGGATTGCCACCTTTTTTTTCAAGCAAAACCCAAACACTCTAGCACTGCGTGGCAATTTTTTTTATGGAGAATGTATAGGAGAGAGCCAGGAGAGACAGCCAGGAGAGGGAGAGAGAGAGGAGAAACAGTCAGTGGAGAGAGCGAGGAGAGACAGCCAGGAGTGAGAGCATGGAGAGACAGCCAGGGGAGATAGTGAGGAGATACAGCCAGGGGAGAGAGTGATGAGATACAGCCTGGGTAGAGTGTGAGGAGAGACAGCCAGGAGAAAGAGCCAGGAGGATGAGCGGTGAGAAACAGCCAGGAGAGAGAGAGGAGAAACAGCCAGGAGAGACAGCCAGGAGGATGTCTCTCCTGGCTGCCATAGGCAACCAGGAGAGAGAGCAAGGAGAGACAGCCAGGAGAGAGAGCAAGGAGAGACAGCCAGGAGGATGAGCAAGGAGAGACAGCCAGGAGAGAGAGCAAGGAGAGACAGCCAGGGGAGATAGTGAGGAGAGACAGCCAGGGGAGAGAGATCAAGGAGAGACAGCCAGAAGAGAAAGTGAGCAGAGACAGCCAAGAGGATGAGCAATGAGAGACAGCCAAGAGAGAGATCGAGGAGAGCAGCCAGGAGAGAGAGTGAGGAGAGACAGCCAGGAGAGATAAAGAAGAGAGACAGCCAGGGAAGAGAGAGGAGAGACAGCCAAGAGAGAGAGAGTGAGGAAGGATAGCGAGCAACACATCTGCCTGAAGCAGAACCCCTGTGCCCTTCAGGACTTATCTGCACCCTGTTTTTCAGACACCTCCTTGCTCCCTGAATTCCATTGTCTCTCTGTGTCCCGTGCCTTCTCTATGCACTCAAGTTGGAACACTAGGACCCCGTGGTTGCCTCTGTCCACTTGACATTGTGATATCTTGTTTCCAAGTTTCAGCGGACCCAGACACAAGACAGCCCCTTCCCGGACTCAAACCCTGGAGTGTCTAGGTGAATCCTGGACAGGTGGCAACCGTAGTTGGGATTTGTAGTTAAAACAGCGTTGGGGGGCCGGAGTTGCCCACTCCCGAGTTAGAACCTTGTCTTTTTTATCACTGTCTATGTCTGCCTCTGCTAGAGACACTGGTTCCACTTATTCCTTGTCCTGTTTAGTGTCACTAGGACATGATGTGAAGTGAATCTCCCTAATGGGGGGTCACAGAAAACAGTAAGAGACTGTTAAAGGTTCCAACCATGTTCAAAATCAAATAATGTTTGGTGGAGTTGGTTTAACCCTTGACTCCTTACCCCAACTATAACCTTATTCCTCAAATTTATACTTACTTAGGTACTCGATGCCGCTGCTAAATTAAGCAGTGCTTGCTTCTATACTCTGAAAAAAACACAAACACACACACCATGAAGTGTTCTATTATCATATCCCTGGAACAAAGTACAACATAAATACACAGATAATATTGTGTCATTTATGGTAGAACAGAGGTGGTTAAATAAAGCATTGGAGCTGTGTTTTTTTTAAATCTGAGCTGAACATTTTATATACAGATAATACCATTTTACCACTACGTGGCACTGCTTTATTGTGTTATGTATCAATCCAACATTGATGATAACAGTTTGCTGCAGTTAATCATTTTCATTTGACAGATTTGAACTCCTTCCATCAAACATCCAAATGGATTGATGATGTCAGAACAGAAAGAGGAAGTGATGTCATAATAATGCTTGTTGGGAATAAAACAGATCTGGCAGATAAACGGTAACAACAAATTGCTTTTTCACTATTTGCTCTTATGTAGCTATTTATAGTATCAAAGGGTTATGGGTAGGCAGTGATTTCACCAGTCTCCACTCATTGTTGGATGTTCCATTCTATGATTCCTTGGGATATTTGTTTTCCTTATTAATATATGTAACCCTTAATCAACGTTCTCATATAATCAAGAGGGGCTTGGTACACTTTGAAAGTTAAAGAGAAACTTTACCCATATCTTCAAAATAACAACAAAGGCACAAAGGTTTAGTAATGATAATCTACAAACACATACTTCTAGATAAGTGCCGGCTTTGTATTCTTTGCATACCTTTTTCTTCTTCTCTTCCCCAGTCTTTTGGCAGTGGCCATTTTAACTAAGGGCAGACTACTAGATCTCCCTTTACTTACTGGAACTCTAGCACATGTGACTAGGACATGTGACCATGCACATCATCTCAGGGGAGGGAAATGCCTTTCCCTGAGATCATATGAGATTACAGATGAGATTTCCCAGCAATGCTCTGCTGATGTAACCTTCCCAGGATGCAGTGATTGGGCACAATTACATCATTTGTGTCAATGTGGGCCAGGAAGTGGAAAAAAAGAAATTGTAAGTAAAATAAAAATATGTTTGTTTAGCTAATGAATGTGGAATGATTTCATATCAGCATGTAGAGCTTTATATGGATGTGATTTTTAGTCAAAGGGAGTAAAGGTCCGCCTTAAGCCAGGACATGATCTCCCCCCCAGAATTCAGTAATGGCCCTTTCTAGGTCCATCTGGTATTTTAAATTCACTCACTAAACATCCTTGTGGCTGCTGGGTTTAATATGCTGTATATCACTTCCTCTGTCTTCCTTCAGAAATAAATGCACTAGGGCAGTTTACAATCTATAAATATTGTCACTTTTGAAACCTGACCTCCATAAATCCAAAGCTTTCCCAATTTTGCAGCCTCAACACTTCTCCACATCCTGTTATTGTATCTGAACAGTACTGTCTAGGGCCAGTGTAATGCTAGCCTGTTTTATTGACCCAAGTAACACAACAAACATTAGAATATCTCATGGGCTTAGAATTTGAATGTATTAAATCAATAAATATTGATATTTAATGTTTCTACTATGGAAGACAAATGCTGTTTTCTCTGTTTTATTTTCCTGGAACGTATATAAGCCAGATGATGTGTCTTTGCTGCAAAACTTCATCTGTGTGCCCCCTACACAATCCTTATAACCAGAGCCGGATTTACTCCACCTGCAGCCCCAAGGCCAGGTTCCACAATACGCCCCCCCAATCCGGGCCTGCTTATAACTGGCTTGTAGATCATGGGAATTGTCTATTTAACTGTTTGTTCAGGATTGACTATTACCATGCTTTGTTACTAAGGGGTCTATTCACCAAGCTGCCGAAGGCAGCCGAGTGAATGACCGATCTGAAGTGAAGTGAGCCGAACACTGTTCGGCTATTCACTTCAGGCTGGTAGATCCTTCGGCAGCTTCGTGAATAGACCCCTAAGTAGCATTATGTATGAATTATGTTTAATTGGGGAAAGCATAAGCAATCTTTAGTTCAGTGCATATAATGCCTGGCTAAACTGAGCTAAAGAAAAACAAATGCTCAAGAGAAGATGTTTATAATGAGATATGTCATACCCCTAAAAGAGGACCTGAACTCTGGAAGCTAAGCTGTGCTCAAAAAGGCAAATGGAGGACAAAGGACATGTCACTAGTATTGCAGCTTATCTATCTATCTTTGCTGACTTAACATTCCTTGTTCCACAGTGCATTTCTTTGTGGAGGTAGCTATTTTGGTAGAGGCAGGGCTGTGCTTACTCACGTCAGAGCTTCCCCCTAATAACTGGTGATCTAATAACTAGTAGGGTAATGATCGAGAAACAGCAGGAGAGGTGATAGAAGTGCAGTTCCATAGAATGAATAAAGTAGGAGCAAGGAGATCCTTGTATTGCAGGTCCAAAGTGAAAAGCTTCCTCTCCAGAAAGGAATACAGTGAAAAGAACAATAATAACCTCACCAAATCCCACTCCAGATCTCGATGGACTAGCAGTCAGAGGCAGCAGTGCCTTAGATGATCTCACACTGTATACATACTGCTAAAGGTACAGGAAATGCACTGCCATTTTCTTAGGAAGAACAAGTAGATTTTTTTTTAGGATGCGGTTGAGGCACAATTAACATTTCTAGATGTAGCAAGTTTTCACTTTTTAAGTTCAGGTCCACTTCAGGTGTCTTCCTTTTACATAACAGTATACAGGATATAAGGCAAAAGAATTCATAGACAGTGAAGGCGCTTGATGACACAAAGTAGTAACCTTCCTCTGTGCTTGCTGTCATACACGAATATGGGTCCTCCCAATAGTTTAAACAGGAAAAGCAAAGAATGTGTAGATTACGTAGTAGCACTAGAAAATGGGAGGTATTACTTTTTTATTTTCTGGCCCAGAACCCAAAACATGTATGCAGATCAGGTGTTCTGACTTCATTCTGGCTTCTTCAAGCTTGTTGCAGGTCACTGATTTAGAAAACAATAAAGCCACTAAGCAACTAGCATTTGTAAAAGAAGGTAGGCAATGGTAGCCTACATATTTCTCTGAGGCAAGCTTTCCTTCAAAGGGAGATAACAATAGGCTCCATTGGTGTGTATAACGTATTCCCTTTACATCATAACCGTAAAAAAACAACTTAGTCTGTAATTTACACTTTATATGGTATCACCATGATGAAGAATTCACGTGGAGAAGTTTGAATATTTAAAGCAGAACTGCACCCTCTTATCCCTTACAGCCAAGTAACTACAGTGCAGTGTTTTTAATTAGAGTCAGAGTTTGTCTTCAAAATGTTGCATGAATTAATGGTGGTGAAGAAATAGTAGGCTAAACTGGTTGTATAGCTAGCTATATGTTGGTGAGGTTATTAATAGCTCCTGCCAAACAACCAGCACAGCACTTTTGTGCAGCAATCGCTGCTAGCTGACCCATGGAGTTCCTGGGTACTAAAGTAATTCAGATAACAAAATTATGGCAAAGAGAGAAACTGCTGACAGTTTTATTTTCTTTAAACTGCAATTGTTAAACATTTATAACCTAAATAGAAGTTCAATACTTTTACCTTTTAGGCAGATCACCATAGAGGAAGGGGAGCAACGGGCAAAGGAACTCAGTGTCATGTTTATTGAAACTAGTGCCAAAACAGGATACAATGTTAAACAGGTAAGTGGACATATACGTCAAAATTTCCACCCAAGATTTAGAACTTACAAGTTTATGTAGTAAAGCTATGTAGCATGAAATAACTGTGAGAAGTGCAGGGACCCAGAGCAACCAGTCATGACTCAACAATTAACTGTGATCCCTTCAGCAATCTTAAATCTGATTGCCATAGGCTATTACACTTGGTCAAAGATCTGTGAGGATGTGCCAAGTCTGGGTTCCCTGAACCTGTGATCAGCGGTTACATGCAAAACAGTGTATGTTTTGCATGTAACCACCCCCTGGACAAAATACGCTTTAGGAAATCTATGAAGCTATCCACATGGATGCTTACAAAGTATGAACTGCTGATGGGACTTGAGGGCAGGTTTAGGAAGCACTGCACTAAGTGACAATGCCTGTTAGTGTTGGTGGGATTCGGTATGTTAAAATGAAAAACTGTAACAAGTTTAGATTTTTTGATTCAATATGGTTAAATTCACCTGAACTCCGTAGCTTCATTCATTAATATATCTTTATTTTTTCTAAAGCAAGCAGTAAAGATGGACCTTAATTTGACCTGGTATCATCCTCTTGTAGTCCCTGTACAGGAGAGCTCTGACTTAGATATATTTCATCTGTGTATTAGGTGCTTGCCTGAAGTTTGACTTAAAAACTCACACTATAATAATATATAATATAATACATGTATTAATAATAATAATATCGACATGCCATATGTTCATAACTGCAAGACTTAGACCCCATTCACAGCAGGGAGATAAGCGTTTTTTATGTCCATTTCACAGGCGTTTTCTGTTCCTATGTAATAACTTTTCAAGGCGCGTTTTCAGACGTCCAATGAAAATCTCAGGTGCAAAAACGCCCTAAAAAAACACACAAAAATGCGCTGATCGGTATATTTCCATTGAAGTCTATGGAGCAAAACGAGCTGATAAGTGCCACAAAAGAAGCTCAGGGGCTATTTCAAACACCAGGCATATTTTTGGGTGAGATTCAGCCATTTGCATGAACGGCCCCCATAGGAACACATGGGATTTTAATTTGCATGCGTTTCAGCGTGGAAAATGCCCTGGTGTAAACCGGCCTTTAAGGTGCATTTACCTTGTATTAAACCTTTTAGAAGCACCTAAAAATGTACGGTGTGCTTTCACGTAACCTTGACTGTTCTTGAATGTCTCTTTCCTGCTGTTACTAGACCTCTGCAAGCATTTTCGCTGTGGTCTCAGTATTGCACAGCATCAAAGTCACTGCCTCACAACCTGATTTCTCCATTGGAATAAAAGGGAAAAGTCACAGTAATGTTTTGCAATGGCATTAATCAGCACCTTGCAGGACTTAGTTAGGGCTTTCATCCTTCAAAAGGTGTGTGGTTTTGGCATCTTTAAAGGTGTGTACATTTAAAGGGTTATTTAGTAAGGAAGGTTACCTTAAGGCAGGGCTCATAATTTCAGGTTCTGAACTACTAGCCAGTCCTTAAGAGTTACTCGCCACCAGTTGCCCACCTAACCCTTACCCTGCCCTGGCCTTAACTCCGCCCCTAAACACACCCTCTTAAATATCTTAGGAAATGACACTGTTAAATGTTTCATTCAGAATAAAGTTACAAAAATAAATATTAACAATAACAACATTAACAATATTAACATAACGCAATGTAAACATAAAGGGAAATAAGTATCAATAAAAATCAGTATTAGGGTCAGGTCAAGGGTTACAGTTACATTAGGACTACTTTGAGTAACTCTTTTACTATTAATGTAATTATTATATTAAATTTAGGATTTAGTGTCAAAGTTAGGTCAAGGGTAGGAATAGGAAAGAGGTCAGGGAAATTGTTGAACATTTCTTGAATATTTAATTTGTTTTCAACACTAAAAGCTTCTCTCAGCACCAGGCAACTGGTGCCGAAAACCAAAGTACCTATACAGGTAAGCCATAGGATGAATGAAGGGAGCAATGTAATATGGTAATAAGTAGATGAGCAGGTCTTTGATTCAGGATCCAGGAGTGCTTTGTTATTCTGAGACCAACTTTTACAAAGTAGCAGGGAGAAAGCCTTTTGCTTCATAAAAAAAGTACTGATCAATAAGTAATAAGTAATAAGTAATATAATAATATCTTAACATGTTGGTGGCTATCCGTGACATAGTCCTTTCTATAATAAAAAGCTGGGACCATAAACAGTACATTTTCAAGTGGTGTATTTACAGTCCATTCTTTCTAGATATGTACACCTAGAAATGAATGACCGGAAGTGTAAGGCAACAGTTTTCCCTACCCTTGTAGTCTTCAGAACTATATATACTGGCACAGAGTGGGAAAACGCTGTCATCTAGCTGCACCACCCCCAGCATTGGCTGACTTCACTATTATGATATCTGGTCTTGTTAATGTTAGACCCAGGCTAGATAGTTGACTTGGGGTAGAATAGGGGCAGTACAAGACAGTGGCCTTGCAAGTGGGAATCTGGCCCTCATTTTAAAAAGCATACCATGATTTAGATCTAAAATTCAGTTTTTAACAGAGTAAAACATGGTACATATTATATAGTACATGCTAACATGGGTGTCTGTGAGTCTTCAACATACTAACCAATACCCAAGCTCACACATACTCAGTCATGTTTTTTTTAATAAAGGGGCCTGTCCATTACTCTTAGGATTAGATCTGAGAGGAGGTTCGTGCACAATATCTTCTGGTGGCAGGATCCTCATATAGTGAAAGCAGATGTTAAATTCTCACTTTATAGCACACAGGAGGAAGGACTGAGACTCACATGTGATGTGAGCAGCTGATCACTCAGATCTGAACTCTGCTTTATGCACAAAATTCTCAAAAGAAACAAGATGAGATTCAGATAGCTATATACTATACAGGTGAAACTCGAATAATTAGAATATCGTGCAAAGTTCATTTATTTCACTAATGCAACGTAAAAGGTGAAACTAATATATGAGATAGACTCATTACATGCAAAGCAAGATAGTTCAAGCCGTGATTTGTCATAATTGTGATGATTATGGCTTACAGCTCATGAAAACCCCAAGAACCCCAAATCCACAACCTCAAAAAAGTAGATTATTACATGCAATCAATAAAACAAGGATTGTACATAGAACAATATCGGACCTCTGAAAAGTACAAGCATGCATATGTACTCAGTACTTGGTTTGGGCCCCTTTTGCAGCAATTACTGCAATTACTTTTGCACGATATTCTAATTATTCGAGTTACCTGTATATACAGTGACAAAAGCCAATTGCAATCCCTTCTATTAACATAGAGAATAGGATAAAGTTTACACTTGCAAGTAGAGTTAGACATTCATTGAGGTGCATAGGCATCTGGGGAGCTTTACATGCAAAAACAAAATGTCACCCGTAGCACCCATGTCACATACAGTGCTGTTAATATTTCTAAGCAAACTTTCCTTTTAGGTGGTCAAGCTCAAGAGGGCACGCTATATTTTGACATACTAAACTTTCACACAATATGAAATTACTGGTCAGTATTTATTTAAAGGTGATTAGTGCGATCACCATGTCATCTGGATTCTATTGCATTATTTATGTATATTTGTCTTGACATCTTTTGAAAATGAAAGCTTTGGAAAATATGACATATCAGGCATAGTAGATTTAAAGAAAAATGTGTTGCTCACAACAGCCAATACAATTCTTCATTAGGAGAGTGGCTATCGCTATCCATTGTGCATGGTACTTTACTCAACTGTGCTTTTAATTTAAAAAAATGCAGAGGGCAAGGTAAAGCCGTCCACAATGCTGCTAAGAGCACTTCATGAATGGAGGAGAGGCTGATCACATGACTTTAACAGGTAACATGCTTGGGATCTCCAAGTGCTGTCTTCCCTCCATTCATTCATATGCTTTGGTTTACCTCGGTTTGCCAAAGTAAGGTTATATAAACTGAGCTAGAAAATGACTAGCTGGAATGTGGTTGGTTGTTATTGGAAATGCAGACATATTTTATACATCTGGTCAACTAAGGGAATCAGAGAAGAATTTTAAGAGTTTTATTAGTTGGCACATCATTTGTAGAGTGACTGAAAATAGGGAGCCCACAAGCAATATCAAGGCCATGATCCCAATATTAATAACACACGGTGACTTGCAATTGCTTCCTTTACAGCTATTTCGCAGAGTGGCTTCTGCACTGCCTGGGATGGAGTGTACAGAGGAGAAGAGCAAGGATGGCAGTATCCTTTATCATAGAAGTTTTATAACCTCAGAATCTGAATCATTGAATTTCTCTTATATTTCAGGAGATACAAAAAAAATATACATTGTTTTGTTAAGGTCACCTCCTTGTTCCCTACATATTAAAGGACGTACAGCATATACGCAAACAGATGGTTTTTACAGAGTAGAGTCCATAAAAAAACCTTATGACAAAAAAATGCGCATGGGAAAAATCTGTTTTTGAATAACTTTATGGAGCAGAGCATAGCGGACAGAGCCTTGTACTTGCATATACCGTAGCTAATATTTATTAGATGGCAACATGGTCAGGGAGTTATGTGGTTACAGGTGCCTACATACCCATTAGAATGTTTGCCGTATCTAGTTGCTTAGGGTCTACTCAAGTATTGATCTTTTATAGCTAATTAAAGCTGAATTCAAGCCAGTGCAAGCATATGCCCAATGCCAAACGACTGCTGTAACTTAGTCGTTTGTCTTTCTTTTCATAATCTTGCAGTATTGTCTGTTTTACATAATCTTTTTCAGTAATGACTGCCCCCTTGTAATACTATCAAAGCAGCTCTGATGTCCTTATATCAGAGCTGCCTCCAATGGATGGATCCAGTCTGTGGATCACCCCAGTCTTTCCCCACACATACATGCCCATTGACTTTGATTGACAGGCCCTGCAAATTAAAAGTAGTACTGTGTGAGGAATGCATATATCTGTAGGATGTGCCTCACAGAACCCTCTTTCTGAGGGCTGAACACTTCCAGGAAGTTATAGAGGATGCAGTGAAATAACAGGCAATACATACTCACTTTTATATCCATATAAGAAAGAGAATTGCAACATTTTTTTGTGCGTTTTGCCAGCACGTGGGAAGAAGGGGTTTGGGGTGTAAATGAGAGCAAATGTGAGAACTTATCCTGAAGTATGGAAAGTATGGAAAGAATTTGTTAGCATTAACAGCGCAATCAATAACATGAAATATAACCAAATTCCAATATGAATTAACTGGAGTGTGAAAATAACACAAAAGGTATACAGAAATACTCTGACATATCAGGGAGTCATCCATCCCCTACCTCAAAGGAGAAAATGTGCACACAGGGCTGGATTTACTCTCCCTGCCGCCCCAAGGCCAGGTCCTGTTTTCTAAACTTTTTTATCACTTTTTATTTTTTATTTAATTATTTCTTTATTTTTTTTAATTTTTATTTATTTCAATGCTAAGTGAGAGGGTATAACCACTATAATCAAATGATCAGTCCATGCCGGGAAAACTAATGCGCTACTCACATAAGCCAGCCGTGTGAGATTTCAGGACATGTTTGTACAAAACAGTGTACAGAAAGCCCTGGTGGTGCCAAGGAAACTCCAATACAGGAGTTCTAGCACAGCACTGTGCTGGAACTCCTGTGACATGTGAGACGGGAAGAGCACAGCTCTCCCCTCTCACTGTCTACAGTCTGCTCGGAGCGGCAGGGTTACTTATAAAGGTGCCCATACACTTTACAACCATCGCAAGACCTTAGTCTTGCGATGGTTGTAAAGTAATTAAAAAACGTACGATCTGCCCATCTTGGACAGGCAGATCGTACTTGCAATCATCGGAATCATCGGAATCATTGCGATGACCGCAATGCTGAACAGGCAGTGTGCTCGTGCGCACACCGGCCTGTGCGGCATTGATCTTACGATCATGCTAAAAACCAGCCGAAAATCGTACGATTCTCGGCTGGTTTTCTAGCATACTCCTAAGACAAAAGATGTGCGACCGTACAGTAAAAACGGTTGCACGCCTTCCATACACTGTGCGATTATCGTACGAGTGCGGGATTTCCCGCGATTATCGTGCGATAATCGCACAGTGTATGGGCACCTTTACCCTGTCGCTCTGCTCACTGCAGTCATAGACTCGGGACTCGGCGGTGGAGGACGGAACCAAAGGAGAGAGGTAAGTGCAGGGGGAGGGGGAGAAGGCTGCACACTGTTTACATGTGAAATCGGCAACATCGCTGATTTCACATGTAAACGAAAAATCATCTGCCTCACTCTACATTTAGTCCTGCTTGTATAAAGCAGGACTGAATGTAGAGAGGGCAACTTCCCCACAAGGACACCGCTGCAAAACACACGTGCAGTTTATTTATAACTAGTTACAAGAAAAGTTGAGCAAAACATGTTGGCCACTTACTACATACACAGTATCCCTCACTACCAGCTAGGTGCAACCTTGTGCTGCCCCTAGCACCTATCTCCCTATTCTATCAACTGCCACACAGGCTGTGTCTCAGTGCACGAGATTTGTTTTCCTTTGTCACCACACAGGTCAGTAGAAACCTCCCCAGTCTATTCAGGCATGAAACTGGTTCCATGGTGGAGCCAATCTCTGAGCAGTCTGGGAGTTCTTATAGAGGCCTCATGAGCCAGCTTACTTCAGCTGGGCTCATTACCTCTACCATTTCAGCCTCCCAGCACTCCCTCTAGGGAAGAAAATCTGCATGCGACCTGAACCTGGGACACACATACAGGTGAAACTCGAATATTTAGAATATTGTGCAAAGTTCATTTATTTCACTAATGCAACTTAAAAGGATTTCACAGTGCCTACCTTTACTTTCCTAATGGCAGAGTTCATTAAAAAACCACAGGTATGAGTTAAGATCCAGCCACTCCATCATGTATCTATGGCAGGAAGATCTCTTGTAGATTTGTCCATGCACAGCTAAATATGCACTGTCATGTCATATACCAGCCATAACTAGTAATGAAGATAGTTCATATCTTGGGTTTTATTTTCACTGTCAGGTATCCTGTATATATAAGTTCCTTAACTGCTCATCCTCCACTATAGTGATTGACATTAAACTTGACAAACCTCAAGAACCGCAAGTAACTGATGCTGGGTGCTCCTGCTAATATGCAGCGCATGACAGGTGAGCTGCCAGAGGCCAGGTGCTTACCCCCGAGATGCTTCCTATTGGTTAGCCTGGAAAAACAAACATTTGGAAACCACATCCAGAGAATGTCAAGATCCTCCACTGCTCCTAACTTCTCCCACCTCCCTGGAAACCTTGTTTGCTTTTTTTGTCTTTTTTTTTGTCTTTTGGCTCTTGTGTTGGTCTTGAGTCTTCTGCTCTCTCTTCTACTAGAGTCCCTCCATAATTGTTACTCATTGCACTTTTATTCCACATTGTCTCTTCTTTCTCTCCCTCTTGTGCTCACATCCCCAGGTCCTTATATATGCACCTTGTTATCAACAATTAAATGTACAGGATCACTCCCCTTCTATCGAGTGTCTAGACGTAGATAGTAACTGTACAACAAGTGGTTTATTCTATGCCAACTGGTGAAAGCCAAGAGTACTCCAAATGGATTTGATTTAAATATGCACATGTAAATCCCCTCATTCACCAAGCTTCCTCTAACTTCATTTTTACTATTCTAGATCAAATATACTTTCTCTTCCCTGTGATAAAAAAAAAACCTCCCTACACATACAACCTAGCCCCCTTTCCCCAACACACCTCAGAAGAGAAAGGAAATCCTGACTCTAAATGCTGTTATTAACATTTTTATTTTTATTATCAGTTTTTGTTGTAATATATGTATAATTGTACTTTATTAAAATTGCCAAAAACTATGTGACACAAATGTTTTGTTGTGTTGTTTTTGTAATATATGTTTAAATGGCAGATGCTTGAGATGTGCAGAAAAGCTGCTCAATGTATTTTGACTGTAATTTGCCCGGGATCTTCCAGATTCTACATATCAGAGATGGAGAAAGGATCCGATTGTTAAAATTCTGCCCAGTAATACTAATAACTAATCGTTAACACAAAACAGACATGACAGGAAGCAGAGGGTTCTGTCAAAGAAACACTGTCATTAAATGGAAATTAACAATACCCCCTCCACATTCCAACAAGACCTTTCACCGCTCCTCATGAAACCTCTACATAACTTATACAGTACATACATGTTGCTGTCGGAAAAAGAGAAAATAATCCCTTCTACTGCCATCCACTTTGAACCCAAACATCCACAGCACACAATAAACATTTTGTGCAGATCAGACTAAAGACTAAAGTGTATGTAACGGCAACATTCTTTTTGATAGAAAAGTGAAGCAGTTCAACCCCCTGTCATGTTTTTATTACATAGGAAAAGGAATCACCAGCACTCAGTAGAATAATCCAACATGCCCATTTATTGGACATAGACGTCACACAATCACAAGAGCCAACGTTTCGAGACCACGCAGGGTCTCTTCATCAGGGCATAAAGAGTGACCACTGCGTGCTCTCGAAACGTTGGCTCTTGTGATTGTGTGACGTCTATGTCCAATAAATGGGCATGTTGGATTATTCTACTGAGTGCTGGTGATTCCTTTTCCTATATTGTGTCTGCACGGTGCCATCCGTGTTCATCACTACAAGCACCAGTCTTCATAGGCCTTGATTGCTGCAAGGTGTGCGGAGGATTTCCCCTTCTATCCAATAGGTTTTTATTACAGTCTATTTGCTACTGGGAGGCTCACCCCTCTATTTGTTCTAGTGACCACTGTCACGGAGACACAAAAGAGGGAAAATACAAAATATTAAAGTTGTCATCACAGCAAGAGGTGAAGGGAAACTCTTCAATGGGGACACCTAGTCTTATGACAACTCTCCATGATGAGAATGTTTGCAGTGTGCATGTCCTTGACAACGTTGAGATGGACATGTGCGCATGTCCAAGAGGTTGTCTGTGGCTTCAATATGAGGAAACCACTCATATGACTACAAATATGTGGAAACATAATCCTACTACTGTATTTGTTTGCCATATTGTGGTTGGGGATACTTTGAAGTGATAGTTCAAATATACTATAACATCATATCAAAGTCTATATTGCAGAGGACAAACATATTGTATTGCTGGTGCCCCAAGAAGTGGACTAAGGAAATATGACAATACATTAACATAATCATCAGCTGAAATAACAATACAGTGCATGAATTGATACAATGCTTGTAAAGGTAAGTAGCTGGGCTGTATTCATTTATCTCTCTCTGCTACTCTGCACTTCCCTCTTCTTCTGCAACCTATCTCCATCTCATGCAACCTACCTTCAACTCTGCCCCCTCTGAAACCAGTCTATGCTCCCCCCTCCTTTCCTGTGCCACATATCCATCCATTCCTCCCATCCTCTTCCTTTGTGCTTATTTTCAGCTGCCATCCTCCTTCTCTAGTGTCCTCCCGTTACCCTAAGGAGAACTATGGGGAAAAACGCTGACCCCATAGTTCTCCTTTTAAAAGCTAAAATTGGATCGGTTTGGTGAAGATACATGCACATTGCTGGTGATTATGCCGTCTCATGCAGTATTCCTAACAGAAACCTATTCATTTCCATTAGCACTGGCAAATCTGTGTCCGGTGAACTCCACTAGCCCGGGATGTCACATCTGTCTACCCACACAGCAGCCATCAGCCTCAACTCCATCTTCAATGCTGCATCCCCGGGTCGAGGAACCCTTCTGTACACCCCAATTTGGTCTTCTCTGCTGCAGGAGGGGTGCTGTGCCTACTACTTCCTAGCTCTGCCCTGCTGATGGGCTCACTGCCATACCTTCTATACCCACTTCATCAGTCACCCTGATTGTAGCACAAGATCCTATTCTCCCTGTACCAATTTAGCCAGTCACTCCTCTTACAGACCATATTGCTCCTCCACCTATCACCCTGCTGTCACATCCTCATTAGATTCTATACCTCGGGGTCAGGAGACTCGAGATCAGGTGGGATGCCTTAAGATTTTGCATAGTTTAAAAGTGTACCGTGACTCAAAAAAGGGTGAGAAACACTGCACTAAAGACACGTGTTTTACATAAACATAGTTGCATAGTATTTGAGGTTGAATAAAGACATATGTCCAACCTATTGTGTGTATGTGTGGTCCTACTGATGTGTGCGCATGTATAGGTCACTGAGTGTTCTCATTCTTAAGAGTACTTGTACCCCTGTATATTACGGTCCCTGAGGAAATCGTCCAATCGCCTCTTGAATGATTCCACTCTCAGCCAAAATCACAGCATGGGGCAGCGAGTTCCAGACCCTGACTGATCTAACTGAGAAGAACCCCCTTCGCCCCGTGTGCTGAAATAAAATTAAACACGACACAAACATTTTAACTACCTCCGGGCCGGCCAGGAGCTCTCTCGATCTGAGCGGGCGTCTCTAGACATAGCTAAAAAAAAAAATGGTCCAGATGTGTTTGCATCATGTAACCACTGCTGTTGTTTCCCATGCAAGGTGGGGGCTTGGTCCCCATGCTGAACACAATGCTACATCTACTGTAGTTCAGGCTGAAAGATACATCAGTTATCCCAATGCATACGTGTAAAAGGTAGTTTTACAGTTAGGAATGCAAAAAGAAAAACAAAAGATAAATAACCTCCACAGGCCCCTATTCTCAAGTTAAAGCTGAAGTTTAATCTGCTTTTATTTTGCCTTCCCTGGTTCCTCCCTACCCCCTCATCAACATGCTAAATATACATTTCAAATGAAATCATTCTGATTGAATTACTTTTTTTTAGTCCCAGTGTTGTCATTACTGGGTCTTTGTGCTTTGCTATGCAATGCAGGCAGATCTTCTTCGGACCTGAAGGCCCTTAGGGCCTGTTCACATGATATTCAGGTCCTGATCAGGTGCGGATCTGCAGACGTGGTGCTATGTGTCTTACCGCGTTTTTGATGCGTTCCAGTATATATTAAAAAAAACAATTTTTTTTTTTTTGCTGGAGTGGGGCTGTCAGTATGTTAGCTGCAGTGCAGTGTGCTTGACGCGCTTTCGGACCGTACAAAATGTGACATGCAGTTTTTTGTCTGTCGTAACCTGAACGGACTGCGCACGTGAGAACTGTAGCCCATAAAACACATAGGGATACATTGGGATGCATTTTTAGTGCAGGAGCCTACGGATCCGATCAGCACAGAAAACGGACGTCGTGTGAACAGGCCCTTAAGGAGGATGCATACTTTATCACAGCACTGTCTCAGTAGTGCTCCTCGTCCCTAATGTAAGCAGTGGCTGCCTCTTGGGAGAAGTTATGCAAATACCAACATTCCTTGATAGGTGTATGTAAGGCTGGAGGAGTGACCATTCTTAGGCAGGATGCTTTTGCACGCAGACAACCCTAGGTAACACCCACATGTGATGCTGAGCCTCCATTATTGAAGGAATTCAAATTCAATGAATGCAAGCGGTGCCGCAGGGACAATTAGGCTGGGGAAGGGTGGAGAGCCAGGAAATGAGACAGCCTCCATCTGAATTTCTGCTTAACATTGCTACGGTTTGCAGTGAAATCATAGTAAGCAATTGCAGCACAGGAGAGGAGCCGGTACAATGGTGCAGGGCTGCAGGGAAGGCCAGGGTCCAGCTTTAAGCAGAACTGAACAGGACACAACTATTTCGCTTTCATGATACAAAAGGAGCTTCCTGTGATTTGTTCTAGTTGTTCTGCCCCACCATGATGCTCAGGAGCAGATAGTCTGAAAAGAAGATATGTCAGAAAGCAAAATCTTTTTAAAAACAATGAAGCGCCACAAACTATCACTCCTCAATGGAAAATCCTCTTGGGCATGCTGCAGGATGCTGCCCCAAAGAAAGCAAAATCTGTATAAGCAAAAAGAACCTACATGAGAAAGCTCTGATGGAAGCAGTCAGTCCCCAACTCACGTGCTATATATTTCTCATCCACAGTGAAGCTGAACCTATTCATCGAATCAATGTCCTGGAACTAGCGGGCAGCACACAAGTCTAGAAAGGGCTGCTTCCATCAAAGCCTCACAGATTCCCTGCTTCATGAGGGAGTCCTTTCATTGGTTATAATTAGTGATTTCAACCATTTCCATTTATAAAACATTTTTATGACAGAATGGAAGAGTTTGAGAAGCCAGCTAATAGTACAGACAAACATGTGACAGATACATGCCATCTATGCTCTCATATGTGGCACAGATCAGAGCGTGCAGACACCTACAATCTCATGTCTGTGACCAGCTGATGTTACAATTATTTGTGCGAATACTCTCATGTCTATATGTCACAGCTAGAATCTCTGCTGATAAAATAGGACACAAGAAGATCATTTACTTAGTACATTAGCTTTGGAGAAATTTATTATAGCACAAAAACAAATCTGCCCACTGGTTTGAACAAAGAATACTCCAGCCAGCAGCTGTAACATAAAACAGTCCGACATTAAAAGCCAGCATACTGAACATGGTAGTTCTGTCCCCTCGTCCGAGCGTCCTTCTGACATGCCCAGCGGAGGTTACAAATAGTCTAATGCAGCGTTCAAACTAAACGGTGTGTTTTCTTGTTTTTTTAAAGTTCAGTCAACATGGAGGAGATGCCCACATTTAAATTCAAGTCCTACATTCTTGGAATGTCCATACATTATGCCAGTTTGGCCAGCCAACCCTCTACATTGCTGAGGTTGGCATCCCCCTCTTCCTCTTTGCTGTCCCGAGCACTACATTCTAGAAATTCTACTTTCATTGGGAGTTGAGAGAATTCAAAGTCTTTGCCTTTCTTGCCAAGCTGTGTGGTAGATGGGGAGCTATTGCTGTCCATGGTGCTGGGAGCAGCTGATTGAGTGACACGCAGCGTGTTCCTGTAAAAAATAAGAGACATACATGACACCTGTAGGAGCAATTTCATCTGTTAATGCACATTCAGTGTTCTATGTATTACACAAGCTTGCTTAAAGGAGGAGAACTATGTGGAGAGTGAAATACAGTCATCCCCATAGTTAGAGCCGACCTGTGACACTGCAGCTGTCACACGTCGGCTCTACTGAGCAAGAACTGAGCGATCACATACCAGTGATCTCTCAGTTCACGATCTTCTCCCTGCAGAGAGCAATGACTGTCAGTCACCACTCCCCTCTGTTCATCTAATGCTGACTGGAGAGACAGACAGAGAAGGGGCGGGTACAGCTGACTGGCTCTAGAGAGGCAGAGCCAACTGCCAATCAGGTAGCAGGGTGGATCCCGATAATATTGTCGGAATCTTTCCCGGCTCTATGCTGTCAGCCTATAGCGGGCAGTAGCTGAGTATTGGGTCACAGGAGGACATTAGTAAATATCCTTCTGTAAACCTAACGAGAACTATGGCCAGAAAAGGTTTTGTTTTTTAACCAAAGAAAAGAGCCTGCACTTTCCTTGGATGAAACCTCTCTGTAACACACTGCGGATTCTGCTTTGGAGATATGAATTAGACATTGCAAGTTAAACAGTTTGATTCAAGAGAAGATCCAACTTTTCATATAAAAATCGAATCTGTTGGGACCAGCCTTATAGTTTGACACTCCCATTAAATACAATTACACACAAGCACACAAAAGCTTATAACAAACACTACGGTGCCTAAAGAAGAACTTAACTTTGGAAGCCGTGCCCACAAAAGAGAGGCAGAGGGCGAATGTCTAGTCACCGGTATTTCCTTTGATCTCTCTGCAGCCGATCTTCCCTTATTACAGACTTACCATGCCTTGTACTGCACTGGGTCTCTGTGTGAAGGGGCCATCTTAGTAGATGCAGGGCTTTGCTTTCTCATATCAGAGCCTCCAGCAAAAAAAAAAAGTGAGAAGCACAGCAGTGCACTGCTATTTTCAGGAGGAATTTAAGCTATCAGGCATTTTTTTTATTTTTTATCAGGCTACTACTTAGGCAAAAATAAACATTTCTACATGTACTCTATAACATAGCAAATCTTCAGTGAGAGTTCAGGTCCTCTTTAACTGGTCTGTCTTTAAGTACAATCCTACAGCTTGTGGTACTTACAGTTCCTTTTCCAGTTGCTGTTGTATCAGTTTGGCTGACTTGGCCATAGAGATATCTGTTGGAAGAAAGGATATTAGTTATAGGTTTTGGACATCACCTCTTGGAGATAGGAGTGTAATGCATGTACGTAAAGGTGTCTGTCTCCCCAAACATACAGGGGGGAATTTATCATTGCAATTGCGAGAGTTGAACTTGCACGGAATATATTTGCACCAGATTTATGTTGCGAGTGTAATGTTGTTGATAAATGAGGTTTAATAGACTCCAGGAAAGAAGACTTCTAACTTCAGACAAAAAGCTTAACTGTCGCTTCTTGAAGAAGTGGTCATGGGGACTTCTTAAGTTGTTATTGTTTTCTTAGGTGATGCTCCAGTTTCATACAGCCCCAGAACAAGTGCAGATGAAAACAGGTGCAAAACACGTGCAGATGAAAAAGTAGTGCAAGCTCAGGTGAAAAAACAGGCGCACATGTTAAGACAGATTTGCACATAAAAAATGATCTAAGAGACTAAAACTGTCACAATTGCTTCGATAAATTCCCCCCACAGTATATAATTATTGCTGAACCAGCAGCTGCTCTGTCACATGCAGGTACTTCAAATGCGGCCAAATTTATAAAAGCTGATGCAATGATAGCTAGAGGTGACACAGTTGCCTAGATCGCCCAGTCACATTCCAGCAGTAAAATAAATACATTTGGTTGTTATAGGCAACCACACCACTTTTACTCCAGTCTTTGGTAGCTCAGCTACATCACTTAGAATATTATTCATATTAAAAACTGTCAGAATTGCAGAGAATTGTGTAATAAGGATTCAAGAATTTTGTGGTGCTTTGTACATCAAACTCAAGAAAGTTAAAAACATGCAAAGAACTGATTTGTGGATTCATCCATTCATCTTACAACAGTCTGGAGTTAACTGCCTACATCATC
>NW_017306460.1:1499653-1507949 GCF_000935625.1 Nanorana parkeri
CAGGCGTAAAGAAAGTATTCACCCACACACCAAGGTCTAATTTATCGATGCGTCTTTATTGGACGTCAGATATACATATATGACATACATGGTACATGTGAAAGCAACGTTTTGGAACCTACAGCGGGTCCCTTCATCAGGCAAACTATAGTGACCAACTATGTTTTGCCTGAAGAAAGGACCACTGAAGGTTCTGAAACGTTGCTGTCACGTGTACCATGTATGTCATACATGTATATCTGACGTCCAATAAAGATGTATCGATAGATTGACCTTGGGCTGCAGGTGACTACTTTAAGTTTGGGTTTGTGCGGTGCCATCCGCAGGTCATTCCAGCACTGATCTGAGTAATCTACTGGGATTCCGGTCTGGAAAGCAATGGGATACAAGCGGGATACAAGCGACTGTGAACATCTTAGACAGGGACACACCTTGCTTGTTGCATGCGATTAGTATGGGTGGGAAATTCTTCTGCAGTGCGGCATCTGTTAGAATCTGGTACAGGAACTCCGCCGCATCCTTAACTTCACGCTGGAAAGCTGAACTGTCCACCACAAATACCATGGCCCTGCAAACAAGAGGAGAAGTGGGATAATTAGCAGGAATAACAGTAAAACACATTATCATCACAGTAGTAAAAGCTTGCCTCTCAGAAACCTTGTGCTCGTAATTCATAAAGGAATGATTACAATTACAACCAATAATGTGCGGCGTACATGCCAACTTTCTAATCACTGGATTCACTGAATCAATGGATCTTTAGTTCTTTGTTATTGATGAATACAAAAAATAAAATAAAAGCATTTCGAGACACAAACCTAACCTCAGGGAGTGGCAGAATATTCTACCTTAAAGTTTGTGTTAATGAGCCATTTAAAGAAACGTTTCCTTGTTGAATGTGGACAGAAAGGGTGAATAGAGCGATATTACACAAACATGAATCAGGAATCAGGGGGGTTAGAAATTTGTACTGGATCACTGTAGTCATTAGATAGGACTGGCACTGTCATAATACACAGCATATAGTGCACTTTCATAAAAAGAACAAAAAGGAGCACATTTGACAGTCATGTACAGTATATATGGGGATTTTAAATGGTAACCCTGTGTACTTATCTACTTCCTTCTGGGGTGTGCTGGTAGAAAACAGTGGCCACAGTAATCACTAAATAAATATGGCTTGGTGGACACACACTGGGGGGAATTTATCAAAACTGGAGCACAAAAAATCTGGAGCAGTTGCCTATGGCAACCAATCAGCTTTTCTCTTCAGTTTGTTCAGTTAAGATTTGAAAATGAAAGAGAGAAGCTGATTGGTTGCTGTGCTCAAATACTCCAGATTGTGTCTGCTCCAGTTTTGATAAATTCCCTTCTATGTCTTTTAAAGTAGTGGTCCCCAACCCCTGGGCCGCGGCCTGGTACAGGTCCGTGGATCAAATGGTACCGGGCCGCAGACGAAGCAGCGCTCCCGACTCTGCTCTGCCCAGCTCCGTGTCACAGACTTTAATTGGGGCTTCATTTAGCGCAGGGGGTTCAGTGACGGGATATGCTGCGGGCAAACCGGCTGGTGCGGCCACAGGAGAGCCCTCACTGACCACTGATATATATATATAATTATATTGCCGCCCACACAGTACTGGTGACCCTCGGCGTAACTCCAACCTCCATTAATATTAATGAAATAAATACAGATACGTATGAAACGTTGACCGGTCCGCGGCGATAAAAAGGTTGGGGAGCACTGTTTTAAAGGATATTAAAATCAGATCCACATCAAATATGTGCGTAAAGAATTTAAAAGTATTTCTTTAAAAGATAATTTACCAGAGTTCTCACCTACAGCAACATGGGCACTTACTAAAGGTCTTCATCAACGTATGATGGTGTCGGTAGGAATAGTTAGGGAAAAAGAATATTTAGAGGGAAAAAAAACACCCCCCAAACTCTCATTTGGAGAAAGAGCAGGTAAAATGGCAGGCAGCGGTTTTGTTATGCTATGTGAATGAGAACATGTAACAAATATAATATCAGTGTTATCCCAATGCCGTTGCAAAAGTGGAAATACACATTAAAGTGCACCTGTCACATTAACCCCAACACTCAGCAGGAACAAAATGCAGCAGCTCTGGGCTAATTCGGGAAGTGACTTGAAGTTTTGTAATTTACCCATTAAAGTTCCCCAGGATTCAGGGCTCTGCGGGCTTAAGGCCAGGTTCACTGCTACGCGCTGTAAAATGCTCTACATGTGAAAATCAATAAATGCCTATGGGCATGGTTCCACCTGGGCGTTTAACAGCGCGTAGGAACCCGCTGAAAAACGTCCTACGCCCAAAGAAGTACAGGAGCTTCTTTGGGGCATATTTGCCACGCATATCCATTAGGATACAGTCGGATAGCCCTCGTAAACACGCGTTTGTCTTTTACCGCGAAACGCGCAACAAACGCACATATTCCGTACGCCCAGGTGTGAACCCAGCCTTAGTGAGCACATTTGACATGAATGCTGGTTCCTGCATTTTTTTTCCTATACACCGCTTTTATTGTAGCAAGCAAACTTTTATTTGACAACTTCACGGAGAAGCTCAGTAACTGGTAAGTCCAACAATGTCTCAGTACCTGGCTGCTGTCTTGTATTTCTCCAAGAACTGAAGTCTCAAGTTATCATGGCCAGGAATATCAACCAATGTAAAATTGGAGCCCTGTATGTGCAAGAAAAGAAGTTGAGAAACAATAAGACTTGTCTCCTCTGTAGTCAAAGATGACAATACAGTAAAAGGCTTAAATACACAACATATTAGGGATGCAGCGCTATATCTGCCGCCAATGGAACTTTTGGCAAAATGCCGAAAGTGCAATTTTTCTGCATCTGTTCTTACTCTCCTCCCCCTTGGGCGCCGCTCTGTGTCCCAGCAGGGAGGAGAGAAAATGTGACAGGCAGCCCAGCGATGTGAGCGGCAAGCGTCTCTCCTCCCCGCACCGCTCAGCCTCCTGTCACAGATCAGAGGAGAGCAGCGTGGGCGAAAACAGACCGCGCTGTCACAGGAGGCCGGCGCGTGCTCAGCCTCCTGTGACAGCGTGTCAGGATGGAGAGCATGTACAAGCAGTCAGTGATCAGTGATCGCTGAGTGTTTGTAGACAATGGACAGAGTATGGTTACTATAGCCTCAATTATGAATGAATGGGAAGTGATCTAGATCACCTCCTGTTCATTCATGATTGTGGTTATAGTAAACATACCATGTTCTCATGTTATGAATGAACAGGAACACTCAGAGAGAATTCCTGTTCATTTATAACAGGGGCTGCAGAAAAAGAGATTTAGGACTCTGTGTTCTCAATCTCTTTTTCTATTTTAAAAGGGAAATATCAGGGGTCTGTTTAGATCCCTAATATTTCCCCGAAGCCACTAAAAGTAAAAAATAAAAATATTTAAGAAAAATAAAAAAATTTTAAACAGTTTATAAAAAATAAAATATTTTGAAAATTCTGAAAAAGTTAGACATTTTTTTTCATTTCGGTTTTAAAATTTTCATTTCGATGCACCTCTACAAAGTGTTAGATTTAGTATAACGAAATGAACAAACATGTTAGTTATGAAATAACTGCAGATTCCATACCCAAGTCAATCTAATGACCAGTGCACTCAGCTACCTGTGTACTGTATAGAAAATAGGTTAGGGGGAGACGGGTGCTCGTGTAAGGCCTTGTTCACACCAAATGCAGAGCAGATCTGCTCGGGTTTCTGCACATGCAGTGCAGTGGGTTGTGCCGCGCTTTTGATGCGTTCCGGGCCGTTTGTGGTAAAAAAAAAAATATATATATATTTTTTAGTTTAACATGGGCTTTCAGTGCGTTTGCATGCGTTCCAAAACAGGTAAAATAGGGCTTGCTGCAGTTTTTTCACCTGCTCTGGACCTGCACGCTGCGATGTGAACTGGAGCAAAAAATACCATTGGAATACATTGGACGCAGTTTTGATCCGATCTGCAACTGCTCCATCCATGGTGTGAACAAGGCCTAAAGATCGTAAAGGATGCCTTTGGAGATGCTGATGTAATATATAAGCATCTGCCCAGAGATAACACAGATGAAATATAATACATCCTTTATAATACCTTTATGATTCGCATTTTATTTTTGCCATTATAAAACTAGAAGTGTTCTGGCCAGTTTCACACTTAATACTAAGTAACACGAATGGTGATGTTGATATAATAAGAAAATTGTTTCTACCAAAATAAAACACTCCAAAAACTCTGCATCACATTTTTTGTGCCAGATAATACTAATTGAATGAAACCACCTATGTGCACTGTACGTATATTCCCTTCATCACTTCCTAAGGCAAGAAGTATACTGTGCACTATGGACAAATACATTCTTTAATAAACCTTTAACTTTAGAACCTGAAATGTGCTGTCACTTTAAGTGCGATACATAACATAGGAGAAATAAGGTATATGTAAATAACTAATGTGACTGCAGATCAGATTAAGAGGAAGAGTAAGACTCCCTTCATACTGCATACACAGGCAGCTGAGAATGATACTGTGATCTGCTTAGATATTGTCAACCCCTCCGAATACATATGTAGCAATGTGATATCCCCTATGTGACATAACGCATCGTCTTTGTACTTCGTATTGCATTAGGGAAAGACTCTGAATCTTACTTTGTCACTTTTTGCTTTGTAAGCAGCAGAATTGACAGTAATAGAAGTCTGTGTTTTCCGGAATTTTCCAGTTAAAAGCTGAAACAAAATAAAAACACATAATGTTAAAGCGATATAAATAATAAATGACTGTGCACCTTTATTTGTCATTGTTCAGCTCTAAATGCCCCAAACTCCGTTTTACTTTTCTTCATTCACAACTTCCTACTTCTTCTTCTCCATGGTCCCTATGGGAGCTTAAAAGTAGCCACCCTCTGTGCTGGTTCAGGTGAAGGACTACAACATGCTGGGGGCGTGTCTTCTCAGTCTCCGCCCACAACTCCTCCCCTCTAGACTCTGCAAGGAACTGGGATTTCTTCAGCTCTCCCACACTAATAGGTGATCTGTGATTTCTCTCCTCCTGGCTGGGGGGAGGAGAGGAGATTCACATACTTTCTTCTGAGTCTCAGCTCACATGCTGAATCTGGTCACTCACTCACAGAGCATACGGCTCCTACATCTGAAATGTTTTTCTGTGTAGATTGTTGTAAATGTGACTGTTTGTTGTAGATTTGATCATTCAGAGCATTGCAGAGGAGATTACAAGCAATGACACTGTCACAGTGTGTATAGTGAGGAGGCAGCTGTGTGCAGTGAGAGATGATTCCTCTCAGCCACATGGGAGTTGTAGGCAAAGTAAGATGTGCAAGTGACCTGAATCAACGTGCACGGCTCTTACTAATGGACAGGAAGTGTGAGGGGAGAGAAGAGACAAGGGAGCGAGCACAGCAGCCTTAAGAGATTAAAATAGTAAGACTTTATTTTAAAACATAAAGAAGACCCCTATGTGATAGCAAATAGGATGTGACAGGACCTCTTTATGGAGACATTAGGGTTTCTTTAAGACCCCTAATGTCACCTAGGGCCCCCAAAGAAGCTGATGAAGTAGAGATCTGCTTCACCAGCTTCTGTAGCCAGGAATGACAGCTGAATGCAGAAGTGATATACATCACTTCCTGCATTCTGACACCGGAGAGGAGATCAGAGGGAGATCGTGTACTGATCTCCCTTCACAGAGCCGCTGAGCTGGACACGGGCCCGGCTGCTGCAGGGGAAGGGGTGGGGCGCCGAGCGCCATAACATACAAGCGATTGGATGGCTCTATAGCCACCGGAACTCTTGTATGTAAACAGCCATTGCTGGCTGCTTACAATTTTTACAGTTTCCCGCCAGTGAACGCCGCCTTGTTCAAAAAGCTCCCGACCGACTGTTTAATTAGAACGGCTGGCCGGGAAGCGGTTAAAAGAGAACTATGGCCAAACCCTTCTTGGTTGTAGTTCTCTTTAGGGTCACAGGAGGACATTTACTAATACACTCCTCTGACCCAAAACTCACAATATATAGCAGGCTATAGCCCACAATCCCAGAGCGTCAGATAGTGGAGGAGAGCGCAGGTTGACAAGGAATACGATATTTCTACTTAACATCCGCCCGTCACTAGTCAAATGAACATTGACCCAATGCGGGGGAGACCCCACTGCATACGTACAAAGCAGTCTGGAGTTGGTGTATGTGACCGCTAACAATGAACTGTTACACATAGTTGGTTGCAGCCCTGGGAGTATAACTTTCATTAATTTCACCTAGAAAAAAAAATGAGCACTTAACCCTTGCAGTGAGAGGGTAGCCCCGCTGCAAGGGTTCATAAAACATTTCCTGGAGTTCTGCTGGAACAATGATATAAGGTTGTCATACCCGGATGAAGAGTAAGGTCTTCCCAGAGTCCGACAGGCCAATAAGTAGAATGGCTCTTCTGCTCGTCTGACTCCCACGCAGAAGCTTCCATAGCACTGGTGAAGAGAGAACAAAGGGTGGTGAACACAACTGGTCAGAAGAACAACAAAAGCACTGCACTCTGCTACAAGAACAACGCTGCCAGACCACACCGCCCGCCATTCCTCCCCGCCGACCACCAACGTAAGGAGCGTTCCTCCCCCCGACGTAAGGAGCATTCCTCCCCGCCGACCACCGACGTAAGGAGCGTTCCTCCCCGCCGCCCACCGACGTAAGGAGCGTTCCTCCCCGCCGCCCACCGACGTAAGGAGCGTTCCTCCCCGCCGCCCACCGACGTAAGGAGCGTTCCTCCCCGCCGCCCACCGACGTAAGGAGCGTTCCTCCCCGCCGCCCACCGACGTAAGGAGCGTTCCTCCCCGCCGCCCACCGACGTAAGGAGCGTTCCTCCCCGCCGCCCACCGACGTAAGGAGCGTTCCTCCCCGCCGCCCACCGACGTAAGGAGCGTTCCTCCCCGCCGCCCACCGACGTAAGGAGCGTTCCTCCCCGCCGCCCACCGACGTAAGGAGCGTTCCTCCCCGCCGCCCACCGACGTAAGGAGCGTTCCTCCCCGCCGCCCACCGACGTAAGGAGCGTTCCTCCCCGCCGCCCACCGACGTAAGGAGCGTTCCTCCCCGCCGCCCACCGACGTAAGGAGCGTTCCTCCCCGCCGCCCACCGACGTAAGGAGCGTTCCTCCCCGCCGCCCACCGACGTAAGGAGCGTTCCTCCCCGCCGCCCACCGACGTAAGGAGCGTTCCTCCCCGCCGCCCACCGACGTAAGGAGCGTTCCTCCCCGCCGCCCACCGACGTAAGGAGCGTTCCTCCCCGCCGCCCACCGACGTAAGGAGCGTTCCTCCCCGCCGCCCACCGACGTAAGGAGCGTTCCTCCCCGCCGCCCACCGACGTAAGGAGCGTTCCTCCCCGCCGCCCACCGACGTAAGGAGCGTTCCTCCCCGCCGCCCACCGACGTAAGGAGCGTTCCTCCCCGCCGCCCACCGACGTAAGGAGCGTTCCTCCCCGCCGCCCACCGACGTAAGGAGCGTTCCTCCCCGCCGCCCACCGACGTAAGGAGCGTTCCTCCCCGCCGCCCACCGACGTAAGGAGCGTTCCTCCCCGCCGCCCACCGACGTAAGGAGCGTTCCTCCCCGCCGCCCACCGACGTAAGGAGCGTTCCTCCCCGCCGCCCACCGACGTAAGGAGCGTTCCTCCCCGCCGCCCACCGACGTAAGGAGCGTTCCTCCCCGCCGCCCACCGACGTAAGGAGCGTTCCTCCCCGCCGCCCACCGACGTAAGGAGCGTTCCTCCCCGCCGCCCACCGACGTAAGGAGCGTTCCTCCCCGCCGCCCACCGACGTAAGGAGCGTTCCTCCCCGCCGCCCACCGACGTAAGGAGCGTTCCTCCCCGCCGCCCACCGACGTAAGGAGCGTTCCTCCCCTGCCGACCACCAACGTAAGGAGCATTCCTCCCCGCCGACCACCAATGTAAGGAGCGTTCCTCCCACCATTGTAACCAGCATTCCTCCCACCGACCACCAATATAAGGGGCATTCCTCTACCCGACCACCAACGTAAGGAGCATTCCTCCCACCAACGTAAGGAGCATTCCTCCCACCAACGTAAGGAGCATTCCTCCCACCGATCACCAACGTAAGGAGCTTTCCTCCCACCGATCACCAACGTAAGGAGCTTTCCTCCCGCCGACCACCGACGTAAGGAGCTTTCCTCCCCGCCGACCACCAACGTAAGGAGCGTTCCTCCCCGCCGACCACCGACGTAAGGAGCTTTCCTCCCGCCGACCACCGACGTAAGGAGC
>NW_017306460.1:1508480-1519043 GCF_000935625.1 Nanorana parkeri
CTCCCCCCCACCAACGTAAGGAGCATTCCTCCCACCGATCACCAACGTAAGGAGCTTTCCTCCCACCGATCACCAACGTAAGGAGCTTTCCTCCCGCCGACCACCGACGTAAGGAGCTTTCCTCCCACCGACGTAAGGAGCGTTGCTCCCCGCCGACCACCAACGTAAGGAGCTTTCCTCCCCGCCGACCACCAACGTAAGGAGCATTCCTCCCGCCGACCACCAACGTAAGCAGCATTCCTCCCGCCGACCACCAACGTAAGGAGCATTCCTCCCACCGACCACCAACGTAAGGAGCATTCCTCCCGCCGACCACCAATGTAACCAGCATTCCTTCCACCGACCAGCAATATCTATAAACATATGAAGTAACTCTCCAGGATGCTCCCCCTCTGCCTCCATCATTTCACACTGTCATGTCTGCTCTCACCTGTCCCTCATGTAGCGCACACAGCAAAGTTACATTAGACTTTATGTCCCTCATACTCATTCATCACTCACCCAGGCTGACCAGCACAACCACCAGGGCCACGACTACAGAGAGCACTGTGGGGTCTTGTCTCTGTAACTCCTGCTTGATGGATTCCATATCCAGTGACCACTGAGGACTCCCGGCATCCTGAACCGCCGCCATGTCTGTCAGCAGCCGCACATGCGCAGTACACCCCACACCGCGCTGCTCCTGCGCCTCACCTCCCCGCAACGTGTCACTCTGCAACAACCAGTGAGGAGCGCGGTTTCGGTGTCCGCAGAGCATGCTGGGAGCCGTACCCATCACGTGGTATGCTGGTGGCGTACGTGGAATAATAGAGGGCGGGGTTTAGGAGACGGAGGTGACATATATGACAGGCTGTGCTGAGAACTGTCTGTCACTCACTTGCTGGCTGCAGAGACGTGGGGATCATACTGGGTTGTGACACGTGTCTTCTAATGGTTCTTCAATCCCAACCAGACCCTTCATTTCTCCTCAATTATCTCTCTTATAGTTCTGGTGTGTTCAACTACATAAATAAATGTATTCGCTGAATATCTGATGGCTTTATATCGCCCTAAACATTTCATTGTCCTGCATTCATTGCTGCTGCATTGCAGAACTGCGGGCAAATCAAAGTAATATTAAAACTCTCAAACTTTTTTTTTTAAATGATGAACCCAGATCAAATATATATTGCACAGCAAAGTATTTATTTACGTTTCTGCCCAAACACAGTCATCATGTTTCAGAACAGCTCCAACTCCCTCAGCTCTCCTTCCCTGAACTTCTGTCCAGTACAAGATCACAAGGGACGAGCAGTCTCCAGAAGCAGCTCATCTACTAGCTTGGAGAAGGAGAGGTCAGGAGCAGGGAGGAGGGGAGTGTCTTGCCTTGCAGTGGCTGTGTGTTTGTGGAGACACACACACAGCTTACAGGCACCCACAAGGGTGGCTCCATAGGACCCTGCAAACTAAAGCAGCCACCCTAAAACAGGAAGTCAGGACCAGTGATTGGGAAGCCGCTGATTCTGCAGGAAACTCAAACTTTTAAACATCAAGAAGCAGCTTCCTTTGTAAGTGGTTTTGTGGCGGCAGATAGATAAGATGGCTAAATATATTTAAGTAATTCATGTTTTATTGTATCTACATATAATGAGGCCTTTCGACCCTCTCCCTCCTTGCAGTTCAACCACACATGCAAGGGAGAGCATCACTGTGTAAAGGGCCGTCTGGCTTTTGTCCTAGAATGTACTTCTGCAACTAAAAATGCTGATGATAGTATTTTGTGACTGACCCCCTCCTTCTTGTCAGAAGACTGTGACAATAGTAGTCACAAGCTGTGACCACAGTTGATAACGGATATGAACCATATTTAGTAGAATTGCAAATGCTGCTTGCTGATTGGCTTAGAGCTGTAAAGGAAATATGTGTATTAGAAATATGTAATGTGACGTCATTGTTGTTATATATATGTAGTGACCGCCCTTAAAGGGCCACTCAGGAATTGGAGACGGTAGTCACCTGAGTCCTCTGCAGAGAATAAAGAAGATTTGTATTCCTGAAGTCTGTGTCCGGAGTCCATTGCTGGTTTCCAGAAGCTGTTTCCCGCTACAGTTTCATCAGCATTTGGAATAGCTTACACATGTTTTGACTTTATATCGCCTTAACCCTTGCAGTGAGGCTTCCCCCGTACTACAAGGGCTAAGTTCTCATTTGGTCTGGGGAGTTATATTCACCCAAACTGTGATCCCGGCTGGCTCCTGAACCGCTCCCTCCAGCCTGTCTCTTGAATATTATTCTTTGGGTGATTGGATGCCAGTGGAGGGATTGGAAGAGGGAAGTTGCAAACACTGAGCAGTTGGTTAGGTTGATGAGTCTGACAGCAGCATTCATAGTAGACTGGAGGGGAATGGCCTGCATACAGGTAAGCCAATGAGGAGGGATTTGCAATATATATATTCGCAATATATACAGTATACTGCAATATAATTTATATATATTTAAGAGATAACAAGTGCGGAGATGAGCAGCTTTGTGGTTTCATTGGATAGGAAGGGTCATATTTTCGAGATGTTATTGAGGTCAAGGCGGCCGGATTTGGACAGTAATTGGATGTGAGGCTGAAAGGTCCAGGATTATACCCAGCACCTTGGCATATGGGGAGGGAAGGATAGTCGTGCTATCACTCTCAATGAAAAAGTTGGGGGAGGGTGCACAGGGGAGAGGAAATATCATGAACTTAGTTTTGAAAGAATGATTTTTAAGTGGTATGACATCCGTACTGATATGTTAGCTAGTAAATTAGTGATGCGCAAGGTACACTAACGTGGGGAGCTGTGGAGTGAAGAGATATGTTTGTGTGTCATCAGAATAGATATGGTATTGCGAGGTTACTAACTGACCAAGGCAGGAGGTGTAGATAGAGAAATGAAGGGGTTCGGGGGCAGAGCCTTGGGAGATCCCCACGGAAAGAGGAAGAGAAGAGGCCGGGTCAATGTCTGCAAGGAGTTTGCATGTTCTCTCTGTGTTTGAGTGGGCTTCCTCCGGGTACTCTGGTTTCCTCCCACACTCTAAAGACATGCTGGCAGGTTAATTGTCTCCTCTCTAAGTTGGCCCTGTATGTACCCTGTTTCCCTGAAAATAAGACCTACACCAAAAATAAGACCTAGTACTATTTTTGGGAATTGCTAAAATATAAGACCTACCCCGAAAACAAGACCTAGCTGTGACCATTCCCAGGGCCGGTGGTGGCATAAGGGGGAACTTGAAGAGCTGCGGGAGAGGCAGGAAAGAATCAGCGGTGCCAATGTAGCCAGTGCCAGAGGAAGCGAGGCGGCAGCGGAGGGAGCAGAGCCGCATAAGCCGATGCCTCCTCTATATCGCCGGCTCCTGTCACTGGCGGAGTGATACCAAATTGCGATTGGTTACCAAATTGCTCTTGGAAAGGTACGGCATCCCTGATTGCCCTGATCACTCTATTCTTAACTTTGCCATTTTGGATGATTTAAATTTGGATTTGCGTTAACTTTGGATTGTTATACATAAGACCTACCCCGAAAATAAGACGTAGTGCGTTTTTTTGAGCCAAAAGAAATATAATACAGTGTCTTATTTTCGGGGAAACACGGTATGTGAGCTAGGGACCTTAGATTGTAAGTTCCTAGAGGGTAGGGACTGATGTGAATGTGCAACTATGTACAGTGCTGCGTAAATTGTCGGCGCTATATAAATACCTGTAATAAATAAATATAAGAAGCTTAGAGATGGAGACCAGAGTATGGAAATATGAGAAGGGGAAGGAGGGAAAAGGAATGGGAGGGAGGTATAGGAAATAAATATAAGAAGGGGAGGCATATGAGAGAAAAGGAAAGACATATAAAAAGGGTAAGGAGAAACGGGTGGAAAGGATGGATGAACAAAAGAAGAGATATACTGTAGACAGAAGGAAGAGTAAGGAGGGAAAGCAGAAGGGGAAAGTATGGGGAGTAATGAGAAGGAGGGAAATGGAATAGGAGTAAAGCGAGGTAAAGGAGGGTAGCAGGAATACAATGAGAGTAGGAACATAATAAGGGAAAGGGAAGGAAATGAAAGAAGAAAAGGAAAAGTGGGAAGGTGGTACAGAAAGAAGAAAAGATATAAGACAAGAAGGAAGTAAAGAGAGAGGTAGTAAAAGGAAAAAAAAAAAAGGTTTTGGAGTAGGGATGAGCTTCACCACTATAATAGGTTGGAAGTCACCAATTAGGGGGCTTTTGGTTAAGCCAGCCCCATCATTATAAAGTAGGGGTGGGGAATGTCCAGCCTGTGGTATTGTTAGGTCTGGCCCTCCGAGCTGGCTCCCCTAGTCACTGGACGCTGACACTGTAGACTGCAACGGGTGATCCGCCCCTCCCCGCCTGCAGCGCCTTACACATTCAAGCACTGCCAGAGCCTCCTGAGGGTGTCGGGGCAAGGGAGGGAAAGTCCACAACTGGAGCCAGAGGTGATGGAACTCAATGGTGTCACCAGCAGAGATCAGAGGGGGAGAGAGCAAAGGGAGCAGCCGGACGAAGTGGTGAGGTCAGTGACAATCCTCTAACAGGGCAGTCTGCAAAGCTACAAATCACCAAAGGATAGCAATTCATAGCCAAGCACACTAACCCAATACTGTAGCACTATTGTAGTTTATAGCAGCGACAGAACATTTCTTAGTGGCAATCAGCACTGACTCTGGTGTTTGAAATGCTGGCTACTAGTCACTGTTATTTGCTGGCATGATGTAGCAAAAATGTGTTGAGAAAAATGAGGCTTTCAAGGTGTATATATCTATTATCAATATATTTACATTACATTACATACAGCTTGCTATTGGCTATTGCAAATTGAAATAGCCAATAGTAATCTAGCTATTCATTCCCCGGGGGGGGGGGAGAGGGCACCTCTCTGAAATGAGAAGGGCACCTCCGTGAAATTACTTTTTTCAGGTTGGGATCCCTGCTGTATTTAGGTATAGGAGCTGGGTAGGGCTGTCTCAGGAAGTGAAATTAGTGCTAGAGAGAAGAGTTCTTCCTACTGCTAGCAAACAGGAAACGAATATAGAATGGTTCTGCAGGTCAATGTGTTGTAGCGTTCACAAGATAATATTCAGCTTCCTCCACTGGTCAGATAGAATATTCAAGGTACAGCACCTTCCTGGAGGTGGACGAAGATGTACAGGTGAAACTCGAATAATTAGAATATCGTGCAAAGTTCATTTATTTCACTAATGCAACTTAAAAGGTAAAACTAATATATGAGATAGACTCATTACATGCAAAGCAAGATAATTCAAGCCGTGATTTGTCATAATTGTGATGATTATGGCTTACAGCTCATGAAAACCCCAAGACCCCCAAATCCACAACCTCAAAAAAGTAGATTATTACATGCAATCAATAAAACAAGGATTGTACATAGAACAATATCGGACCTCTGAAAAGTACAAGCATGCATATGTACTCAGTACTTGGTTTGGGCCCCTTTTGCAGCACTTACTGCAATTACTTTTCTAATATTCTAATTATTCGAGTTTCACCTGTATATTGAAACTTCTGGAATTATATGAAAGACATTTAATTTAATTTAATTTAATCCATCCTGACATCTGTTATGCAGGTTCTACGTGTATGCTACACACATTGCTTGCAGAAATGTCTGGTTTGTACACCATGCACAATTTAAGGTCATTATATTCCAAGAATTTGGCATATAGTTGACAGAAGTAGGGTATGTCAAGAAGCTGGGACTGCAAACCACAAGTCCCTGTTTTTAATGCCAAGATTGCTAGAAGTGTGTGTGGGTGTATGACAGAGTTCAGAGGCTTATTTTGGAATATACCCAGAATACGTACTTTTCCCATTTTATATCTATGAAACTCATTTGAGCCAATGCTACCAGTTTATTATTTCCTCCAGCTATATTGTCATTACAATAAGAAGTTTGTACAAAGCTGAAAGCAAATTCATTTGAAAAGAAAATGGTTCCAAATGCAACCCCATTGATTAAAATAGTTGTTTTTTTTACCACATAATAGAAAATTTACGTCACATAGCCACTACATCAACTTTCCATTTTACATACAGTATGTTGTTTCAGGTCTGCATCTTTTAAGTACCATGACTATTCTGTTGTTAGTGTGCTGCTGATTATGCAGACACATTGACTACCATTACCATGACTTTGACATGCAGGTGTTGTCTGTCCAGGTGGAATATTTGTGCCATCAATCTTTTGTCCCACCTGTCAGTCAGGGGCGGACTGGGCCGGGGGGCAGGGTGGCAATTGCCCCCCGACGTATTTCTGAGTTAGTGGCAGAACTATCAGGGGAGCAGCAGTCATTCAGGTGCACAGCCCTGACCTGGCATCCCTCCCCTACCAGTGTGCTTTACATTTCCTAAATCGATAAATACATTAACACTACTGTTACAAGGATGGCAAAAGTGGCAGACAGGGGCGTCAAGGGAAGAGGCAGAGCGGGGGGGGGGGGCAAGTTGCTGCACCAGGGGCCTCTGGGTTGTACTTGCCCCCTGGGCTGAAAGTTGCCAGTCAGCCCCTGCTGTCAGTTAACCGCTCCAGTGACTCACTTCTGTAGCTCTTTGGTTCCTCTGCCCATAATTGAGGTTCCGTTTGAACGGATAGCAATGGATATAGTGGGTCCCCTGATAAAGTCTGCTCAAGGTCAATCCTACATATTGGTGATCCTCGATTATGCCACCTGATATCCTAAAGCGCTACCCCTGCGGAACACCTCCTCCCAGACTATTGCCCAGGAGTTATTCCAGATGTTTACAAGGACCGGTTTCCCTAAGGAGCTACTCACGGACCAGGGCACTCCGTTCATGTCGAAGGTTATGGCAGATGTGTGCATTTGGATAAAAAGGGTTGTGATTTAATTCTTCTTTCTAATTGACCATTTTACGTTATGGGTGTGGCCTACTTCTTTCCCACACTTTAATTTGTTAGAGCCACCATACATTCACATCCCTTATACACACAAGTGATGGCCACATATATATTGATATGCCTATTATTGTCATAAAATTTCAGAAACAATTATTTGACCCTTCTCTTCAAATTTTGCAACAATCACTTCAAAAGTTTTTTTTACAATGCATGGTATGTCTTGAACCAAACTTCCCTTCAAGATTGACTGCTGTTTAGGTTATCAACAATGGGCCTTCACCTTCAAAATGGCCTTCAATGGGCCTTCACCTTCAAAATGGCCACTTCAAGGGACTCAGGTAAAACCCTAAACAACCTCTCTATTTGTTTGGCATGCCTGACCGGTCTCCCTGCACATGTCAGAAAGTTCCCAGCCTTCCAGATAGGACCAAAATCGTGCACAATCTCAAAAGGCATATCTGGAGTATTTGTAGTGCATCTCTTGATTGTTACATTGAGAGAAGTCGGGACATAGACAAACATTTAATTTTGATATTTTCTAGTACTTGGCGGAGTGAGTGTAGAACCATAGTGTTTAGGGAATGTACCAGAACTATATGAACTATTCTCTCCAGTAGGAGATCTGGGGCCCCAGGACCCCTTTGGTTCAGTAGAACCGAAGGGCTGCTGTACGGGCGATTCACAATAGCCCGTACAGCTCCCAAACTTAGTCGAGCCGAAGGCATTTGCTTTGGCTCGGCTGAGCCGCGCTGAAAGCCGACCGCCTGCTTCTGACAGCGGGGCGGAGCCAGACGTGATCTTACGCCTGGCTCCGGTCACTTGCAGAGAGATCAGCGTCCCTGGTTACCAGTTAACCAGGGACACTGATCTCCAGACAGCAAATTCCCCCGGGCGCTCCGGGAGTCTCCCGCTCCCGGCTGCCCAGGAGAGAAACGGAGCTCAGTGTCAGACTGAAGAAAAAAAAGGAAAAAGCTGTGTTTCTCTCCTGGGCGGCCAGGAGCGGGAGACTCCCAGAGCGCCCGGGAGAGTTTTTTTTTTTTATCCACACCTTCCAAATACTAGCAGTGTAGATCATTTTTTAATTTCTGGAGCGCCCAGTGGCTATCCTGTTTTAAGTGTAGATATTATTTAATTTCCGGTGAGTCCCATGGCTATTATCTTTTTAATGTGCTGTTGAATATCCAGAACGTCCCATACTGCAAAGAGCCCTCTGAAGCTTTAATTGGTTAAAGATTTCCACCTGAATCAACCTAACCACAGGTTCGGTACAAGACTTTGCCCAATCAGGGCTCTGTACTCATTTTGAGCCATGATTGGGCAAAGTCATGATGACTCTGCCCCATCATGTCTCGCCTATCAGATGCTGGCAAACTACACAATTGGGCGGAGCTAGCTGTCAAAATGCCATTATGCGGCGGTAGTTGGCGGGGTAGTATTTCTATTTATTTTTTATTGTCTTATTTTTTGTTTTGTCGTCGTCGTGGACAACGCTGGACATCGTGATTGACCATGGATTACGTCGGTGGATCCATTTTTGGGGCTTTATTTTTTAATTGAAGGATTTTATCAAAAGTCTGGACTTTTTAATAACTATTTTATTTAACCCTTTAGTGAATGGGTAGGGGTACAAGTACCCCTTACTCATTCACAAGGGAGGGGGGGCATCTGGGTGCCCCATTAATTTAAGGGGTACCCCGATGCAAATAAGCCCCCTTACCCGCAGAACCCCACAACCACCGGGTCAGGGTTGTGGGGAGGAGGCCCTTGTCCCCATCGGCACGGGGACACCCTCCTAGTGGCCTGGTGTGGGAGGAAGGGGGGCTGCGTTCGCTCGTACCCCCCCTTTGCAGCTCTGCCAGGCCTATGCTCGGATCAAGGGTCTGGTATGGAATTTTAGGGTTGGACCCCACGTTTAATTCCTCCCATTTTTGGGGGTGGGGTTGCTCCTTAAAATTCCTACCAGACCTTAAGGGCCTGGTATGACTTTAAGGGGGAGCCCCACACACTTTTCACCAGGGCCTGGTATGACTTTTAGGGGGAACCATATGCTTTTAAAAAAAAATAAAAAATTGGTCCCTCCTAACATTCCTACCAGACCTAAAAGGTCTGGTATTGTTTAAGAGGGGGAACTGCACACTTATCAACCTGCACAAATAGTCTTTTTTTTTTTTAGAAATGTCAGTTTTGCAGCAGCAGGTTCTATACATACCACAGATCCGCCACTTCACAGGCAGGTTAAGGGGGCCCCCAGGCATGATATTTGAAGGCATTTTTATTTTTATTCTTACCCTTTAAATGATGTTAAAATCACTGATCCTTTAAAAGCTGTATGGTTTTTTTTTCATTGATTACTGTACCCAGACCCCCATACACCTTTTATGGACAATAACTTGCATATAACTTGCATATAAGCACTTTTAAAGGGGACAATCATTTTCGAAAGTTCGACCCCCATTGACTTGCAATTAGGCCGTTCGGGTGTTCGAATACAAACCGAACACGGGGGTGTTCGGCCAATCACTAATTACAAGCAGCTATGCCAATGCGCAGTGTACTGGCACATTCTACTGTAGTCATCATAGAAAAATTGTGACATACAGCCCCTGCTAGAGTTTGACCTCATCCAAAAGAAACTTCATAAGAGGCTGATTTACTAAAGGCAAATAGGCTGATCACTTTGCAAGGAAACATAACCTTAGCTTAGTGAATGAGGTGAAGCTTTGCTGCTTTTAGCATTTTGTTAAGTCTGTGAATAATTTAGGGGAAAGAACAGAGATTATAGTGAACATATTTATAAGTGTTTAAACTTCCGGAAATAGTAGCAATGGACACCCAGAACGTGACTTGAGGCCTCAACTAGCAGAAGGGTCTGATGAGGCTGACACATTTTTTCCCTGTTCAGAGGGAGCTGAGCCTCAAGACGGTGTCAGCTCCTACAAGGAGAATTCTTCCTCAGGCACTTAGTTCCCACAAGGCTCTGAAACTCTCTCAGAGATGGAAGACACCTTGTCTGACTCCTAATCTAATCAAACAACCTGCATCTTCCCCACCACAGTTTCCTGCCATGAAAGAAAGTCATGAAGCATGAGGAAAAAAGGGAATTGTGCAGAGGGACAGCATGAGAGGGGGAGAAGGGGAGACAGGCAGATGAAGGGTTAATGGAAAAAGGAAAGAAACTAGGAAGGAGGGGTCTCTTACCCGACTGGAGAATAGTGGGATTTCCAAGGATGGGGATCCTGGGGGTAGGCAGGAAGCGACCAGTTGCGGAATTTTTCACCATGAGAAGGTGATTGATTCACTGTCTCTAGTGCCAGAATGAGCGATCTGGAGAAGCTCTTGGCCCTGGTGCGGGAGGCCGCAGCGTCCCGTGGCGCTTCCTGGATCCAAGCCCAAATGGCATCGGTGCTAGCTGGTGATCCGTCCGGCTCCGATGTCTGGTGCGCCTCAGCCCTGAGGTGGCAGTGCGGGCTCAGCGCAGTTCTGGGAGCCCCAGCAGGGACCTTCCGGGTCCGCCAGCAAAACAGACTCCTGTTCCCGCTGCGGGGACGGACCGGGAGGAATCCTCATCCTCGGCGGAGCCCGCAGGAAGGGGGCCGTGTCCGTCCTCCTGTCCCCACTCCCGTTCTGCCTGAATGTATGTAGTGTGCGGCTCCCCGGCCGGCTCCGGCTTCC
>NW_017306460.1:1519168-1539516 GCF_000935625.1 Nanorana parkeri
TGGGTTACGTGGGGTGGCATGGGGTCGGCGAGGGCTTCCATGGGGGGGTCAGCAGGGGGCGAGTCTGCAGAGATGTCCCTATTGCTCTCGGGTTTGCGGGAGGTGTTAACTCGTTTTGAGAGGGCGTCTGCGGTAGAAGCGTCTCCTGCAGCTGCGTGGATCGCGCCGCCAGGTTTGGCGGGGTGGGGAGCAGGGTTCCTATGCCCGATTCTGCGGTTGGGGGTGCGCTTCTCACGGTGGGGCTGTTGGTGGTGGCGTGGTGCCGGCTGAGCCCCCTGCTGCGGGTGCGGAGCTTTCGGTGGTTAAGGGAGGAGGCGGATCGCATCCGCTTGGCGGACGCTGCAAAGTGCAAAATGTACGTCTGCTTTGAGGGTCCTTTGGGGGCACACCTAAAACCAGTGAGGGAGCGCATCTGGAAAGGTGAGTACGTGGAGATTTTCTCGCTTCTCCCTTTGGAAAAATTTAACTTGCATAGGGTGAAGCCCGTAAGTAGGATGAGGAGGAAAAACGGAGGTATAGGCTTATCCCCTGCACTTTCCCAAATTGGTTGCAGGCGTTTGCCATCCTGGCCAGCGTGATCGGGAAAAAGGCGCCTGAAAATTGCTCCCCTCTTTTCTGTTATCTGGATTAGATCGGGGAAGCCTATAGGGTTTATGGGGGTTTAGCGTGGTTGCGGTACGACGAACAGTTTAGGCAGCGTAAGGCGGTTCGCCCATCCATTCGCTGGGACCACAAAGACATCAGCTTGTGGATGAAATTGATGACCTCGGTTCGGGTAAGTGGGCAGCCCTTTCTTGGGACGGCCGGTGTTACATCTACTTCTGGGCAGTCAGCGGTCCAAAAACAGGGGGTTTGCTGGCAATTTAACGAAGGATACTTCAAGTTCGGAGGTTCGTGTCGCTTTAAGCACGAATGTTCGGGTTGTGGGGGCGCTCACCCCTTCTCCAGATGTTTTCGACATGGTAAGGGCTGTCCCAGGGATATTTCTGGAAAGAGGAAAGACGCCAGTGATGGTGGAAAGGATGCGCCCTTTCTTAAGTGGTGTCCGGACGTTGTGGCCGTGAGGGGGCCATTTTTCCGCTCCGCCGCTGGATCCGATGGTTGTATCGTCTTTGGGTGTGGTTCAGAAGAAGGAGCTGGGTAAGTTTCGGTTGATTCATTATTATTATTATTATTACATAGTATTTATATAGCGCCAACAGTTTGCGCAGCGCTTTACAATATAAGGAAGACATTACAGTTACAATACAATTCAAGACAAGATGGTAAGGAGGATGATTCATCATCTGTCATTTCCCAGGTGGTCAGTGAATGATGCCATCGATCCAAAATGCAGCGCCGCTGCCTACACGTCTTTCGACGCGGCGCTCTTCTGGGTACAGAGGTACGGGCAGGGGTCTTTGTTGGCTAAGGCCGACATTGAGGCTGCTTTTCATCTCCTGCCAGTACATCCATAAAGTTTCTATTTGTTGGGATGCAGGTGGCAGGGGGAGTTTTTCGTGGACCGGTGTCTGCCCATGGGGTGCTCCGTTTCTTGCGCCTTTTTCGAGCGTTTTAGTTCATTTTTAGAATGGGTGGTTTGGGATGTGGCGCAAGTGCCCTCCATCATTCATTATTTGGATTATTTCCTCTGCATAGGTCCGGCTGGATCTAGGACCTGTGGGCTTTTGCCAGCCACATTCCAACATGTGTCAGAGTGTTTCGTGGTTCCCTTGGCAGGGGATAAAACTGAAGGCCCCACCACGGAATTGTGTTTTTTGGGGATTGTGATTGATACAGAGGCGATGGAGTGCCGTCTGCCGCGGGATAAATTGGGGGATCTTAAAGCGGTGGTGGCTACTACCGCTTCTCGCTGAAAACTTCAGCTTCGCCAGCTTCAGTCCTTGCTGGGGAAGTTGAACTTTGCATGTCGGATCATGCCGATGGGGAGGATTTTCTGTCATTGGCTGGCGGCCGCCACCTCAGGGGCTTCATTCGGCTGACGCGCGATCTGCGTGAGGCTCTAATATAATGGGTGGATGGTGTGGATGGAGGTGTTGGTCAGCAATGTGGACTGGGAGCTTTTTACTAACGCGGCTGGGTCGGCGGGATATGTGGCGTACTTCCAAGGCAGGTGGAGTGCAAAGCCCTGGCCAGCTGAATGGGTCCAGGCCTGCTTGTTGAAGAATTTGGTGCTCTTGGAGCTTTTTCCGGCAAGGCAAGATGGCAGCAGAGGAAACGGTAATCCGAAAAATGAGACAGACGTAATTAGGAGAACAAAGCTGAGTTAGTACACAAGACATCAGTCCATGGAAAATCAGGTCATAAACAAAGTCACAAATGGGAGTTGCTAAAGTGTGTTGCTAAAGCAAAGCAAACTGGTCTGAGAAGGATTTAAATAGGGAGAGAGATAGGAGGCAGGACAGGAAGTGGCAGGAAGCAAGGAATAGTAAGCCTTAGGTGAGGCGGGTGACACTCTTAGATGCTAGCTCTGTGCAGCAAGAGAAGAGCACCTGCTTGTAGAACCACAGGTGCCGCAGACCCATAGCAGCAAAGTGGTAAAAACAAAGGCAAGCCTGTATAAACACAGGTAACAGACTAGCTCTGTATTCACCAAGCTAAAATCAGGTCCACACCTTTCAAATACTAGCAGTGTAGATAATTTTTTAATTTCTGGAGCGCCCAGTGGCAATCCTGTTTTAAGTGTAGATAGTATTTAATTTCCGGTGAGTCCCATGGCTATTATCCTTTTAATGTGCTGTTGAATATCCAGACAAATGATACAACTGAGTCTTACCATGACTTTGACATGTAGGTGGTTTCTGCCCAGGTGCGGTATTTGTGCCTTCAATCTTTTCACCATTTGCATTTACACACCAGCAGTACCCGGTGCTGGTATGGCACTGCTTTGGATGGTAATTGCCCTTCTCATCACACTGAGGAATATAAAGACCTACCACCATCTTATCTCCTCCCAGAGATTCCTGACGATGCTTCAAGCATTTTGTTAAGTCTGTTATCATAAAGAGGAAAGAACAAAGATTACAGAGAACACACTCATGAGTGTTTAAACGTCTGGAAACAGTAACAATGTAACAAGGACACTAATTTATTGGAGTGAAAATTTATTAAAGTGTATCTGAACCCAACAACTTAAAATAAATATGTTGTTGCACAAGTGTCTGTTATGTTAAAAAGTTATGCACTGATTTCAAATAAATCATACCAGTAAGGTGCATCCGAGTCACTTTCCTGCCCAGGATGACAACACGTTGACAACACGATGACAACACGAGCTCAGTTCAGCTGCAGCATTTTCACCATTTCCTGTAAACTGCAAAGCTGAATTACAAGTAGGGATGGTCCGCCAGGTCAATTCGAACATTGGCCGTTCGAGCTTTCGCCGAACGCCAGACTTTATGGGATGTTCGTGGTCTGTTCGACCGCGCAACGTCCCATACTGCAAAGAGCCCTCTGAAGCTTTAATTGGTTAAAGACTTGCACCTGAATCAACCTAACCACAGGTCTGATGCAAGACTTTGCCCAATCAGGGCTCAGTACTCATTTTGAGCCATGATTGGGCAAAGTCATGATGACTCTGCCCCATCATGTCTCGCCTATCAGATGCCGGCAAACTAGACAATTGGGCGGAGCTAGCTGTCACCGCTAGCTCCTCCCAATTGTTTATGTTTTGCCGGCATATGTCAAAATGCCATTATGCGGCGGTAGTCGGCGGGGTAGTATTTCTATTTATTTTTTATTGTCTTATTTTTTGTTTTGTCGTCGTCGTGGACAACGCTGGACATCGTGATTGACCATGGATTATGTCAGTGGATCAATTTTTGGGGTTTTATTTTTTAATTGAAGGATTTTATCAAAAGTCTGGACTTTTTAATAACTATTTTATTTAACCCTTTAGTGAATGGGTAGGGGTACAAGTACCTCTTACTCATTCACAAGGGAGGGGGGCGGCATCTGGGTGCCCCATTAATTAAAGCGGTACCCCGATGCAAATAAGCCCCCTTGCCCGCAGACCCCCACAACCACCGGGTCAGGGTTGTGGGGAGGAGGCCCTTGTCCCCATCGGCACGGGGACACCCTCCTAGTGCCGAGGGCATGTGGCCTGGTGTGGGAGGGAGGGGGGCTGCACTCGCTCGTCCCCCCCCCCCTTTGCAGCTCTGCCAGGAATATGCTCGGATCAAGGGTCTGGTATGGAATTTTAGGGTTGGCCTCACGGCTTTGGGTGTCAATGCTGCGGAATACTCATCCCATTCGTTCCGCATCGGAGCGGCCACTGAGGCGACTCGTTGGGGCTTGGATGAGGCCACGGTCCGGCACATTGGTCGGTGGGAGTCGAAAAGGTACAGGCTGTATGTGCGCCCGCAGTGGTTGTAAGGCTAGTTGGATGTTTTGGCTGTGCCTGGGTTCCTTCTCTGTTCTGCGTGGGGGTAGTGTGCAAGGGAGGGGTGTTTTTTTTTGTGTGTGTTGTGGGTCCACGTGGTAGAGTTTTGGTTTCTTTTCTTGTGTTTCAGGTGCTGCTCCGTGCCTCGTGTGGATATTGGGGCATTCGTATGTCTTCTGGGGTGCCCGGCGGGCCGAGGTGAAGCCCAGTGGCCGACAGTTAGGCGGCCCGAGGAGTGAGGCGATCGTACGTTGGATCGGATGGCTCGTTCAGTGGCTAGAGTGAACAAGGCGCACATAAAAGTCAACAAGGAGGTGGGGCGTTTTGTTGCCCAGAACGGGGGCATCGTGGTCCGGCACCGGAAATTGGAGATGGACACCTGGCAGTACCTGCGGGGTGATGGGGTGCACAGTTAATGCGGTGGGAACGAATCTCTAGTTTCTGGGTCTCCAGGATGGTGTTCAAAGAGCTTTGCGGCTGTGGAGGGGCTCTCAAGCGTAGGTTTACACTTGTGTCGCTGTGGCGGTTTGGGGTCCTTGAAGGTGGTAGGGATGCCGTCATTTTTTTGGGAAAAAGGTTTGGAGACCCATCATAGGTGTGGGGGTCCGTTTAAGTGGTGATCAATGGTTGAGCACCTACGTTTGGGCTGGATGGGTATACGGTTAACAGATGGATTTCCCCGAGGCGGTGGTGTTGCGGCTAGGGACCCATTACAGGCATCTGAAGCCGTAGACACATTTGTGTTATGGGGCGGTGTTCCGTTTTGGTTTACTAGATGTGCCTTCAGTGACCCGGAAACCTTGCGAAAAACTGTTGTGTTTATACTGCATTTCTGTTTTTGGTTATATCAGAATTTCGTGGTTTATATTTTTACTGAAGTTTATATTTAATTAAAGAAAATAAGTGGCTGCTGTGGCCTTTAAACTCCATACAGGTCTGCCGTGTCTTTATTTGGGATCCCTCTAAAGTACCCTTGTTAAGGACCAGTGAATAAAAAACAGAGCACTCACCCTCACACAAGAGGTACCTGAGCAGTTTACAGCCCTGGAAAATCTCTCAACATCAGATCGCCCAGAATAAAGCATTGAGCAAAAGCTCTTATCTCTCAGACAGGAATTGATGCAAGATTTAACTCCTACCATTAGCCACATTTAATCCCAAAATGTCAATATAGAAGAGCATACAGTACATAATGAATGTTAAATGAGTGAATATGCTACAACATATAATAACCTGGTTATTACCAGATTATTTACCACGGAAAATCAGGTCAGAAACAAAGTCACAAATGGGAGTTCAGGGACAACAAGAGTGTTGCTCGAGCAAAGCAAACTGGTCTGAGAAGGATTTAAATAGGGAGAGAGATAGGAGGCAGGACAGGAAGTAGCAGGAAGCAAAGAATAGTCTCGGGTGAAGCGGATGACACTCATAGGTGCTAACTCTGTGCAGCAAGAGCAGAGCACATGCTTGTAGAACCACAGGTGCCAGCAGACCCATAGCAGCAATGTGGTAAATACAAAGGCAAGCCTGTATAAACACAGGTAACAGACCAAGCTAAAATCAGGTCCACACCTTTCAAATACTAGCAGTGTATATATTTTCAAATTTCTGGTGAGTCCCGTGGCTATCCTGTTTTAAGTGTGCTGTTGAATATACAGACTAATTGTGTCTTACCTTGACTTTGACATGTAGGTGGTTTCTGCCCAGGTGCGGTATTTGTGCCATCAATCTTTTCACCATTTGCATTAACACACCAGCAGTACCCGGTGCTGGTATGGCACTGCTTTGGATGGTAATTGCCCTTCTCATCACACTGAGGAATATAAAGACCTACCACCATCTTATCTCCTCCCAGAGCTTCCTGACGATGTTTCAAGCATTTTGTTAAGTCTGTTAATATATAGAGGAATATATAGAGGAAAGAATAGATTACAGAGAACACACTCATAAGTATTTAAGTATTTAAACATATAAAAAAATGGTAAAAATGAAAGTAACATTAAAAAGAAATGCAAAAAACATTTTTTTAACCACTTGAAGTCCGCGGTTTTAAACCCCCTTGCTGTCCAGTCCATTTTTCAGTATTCAGCGCTGCGTTATTTTGAATGACATTTATTCTGTCATGCAACGCTGTACTGAAATTAATTGTATACCTTTTTTTGGGGAGAGATAGAGCTTTCTTTTGGTGGTATTTAATATTTATTATATTAAGGAAAAATTACCGAAAATTAAAAAAAAAAACTGTTTCCCCAATATTAAATTATAAAACATATACACATTTTTTGGTAAAATATAAAAGATGGGATCACGTCGGGTAAAAAGATACCAAACATGTCAAGCCTTAAAATTGCACGCGCGAAACCTAAAAAAGCTACAATACCCAAAATTGGCCATAAGCGACGCTTTAAAAGCTTTTACCGCTCGTTAGTTTAGTGTCATCAGTGATTAGTGGCCCTAAAATAATTGCTCCCACTCCGACGTTCACGGCGATATGTAACATGTGTAGTGCAATTGTCGTTTTTGCGCGCTGGCGCATCTGACGCATATTTATATGTGCGTAAACGTGGGGGTGGGGGACTTAAATTTTTATTTTTTTTACTTTTTTTAAACACACTCAACAATTCGTCACCAGCTACACAGTAACAGCACCAGCTACATGTGTGCACCTTACTGTGTAGCTGGTGACGAATTGTTGAGTGCGTTTGTCATTTGTTTTGCTTGACCGATTTGGTGCAGTGACGCATGGGGGTTCTCAGCTGCCATTGGGATGTGCGGGATCCCTTGTGTGTCCCTGTGCCTTTAAGGAGGTTGGGCTTCCTCCTGACAAACCTGCACCCAATTTGAAATCTTCTTGCCCCATGTGCTCCAAGATGGAGACTCTCATAGTTTAGAGTTAGGACCGCACTATAAGAGGTGCCTTGGCACGGCTGTGCGGCTTTCACATTTTCTGCAGAAGACGTGTATCCAAACCTCTGTTATTATTCTTAGTGGTGAGACAAGTTGTTTTACATGCTGGTTTGTGAGTGTGCCATGATACCTTTCTACTGTTTTACATTACTGACCTCCACGCACTGCTTCACCTTACTGACCTCCCCACTGCGTCACCTTACTGAGCCCCACACTGCGTCACCTTACTGACCTCCGCACTGCATCACCCTTGCTGACCTCCGCGCACTGCGTCACATTACTGTCCTCTGCGCACTGTGTCACATTACTGACCTCCCCACTGCGTCACCCTACTGAGCTCCGCACTGTGTCACCTTACTGACTTCCGCAATGCATCACCTTACTGAGCTCCACACTGCGTCATCTTACTGACTTCCGTGCACTGCGTCACCTTACTGACTTCTGTGCACTGCGTCACCTTACTGACCTCCGCACTGCGTCACCTTACTGACCTCTGTGCACTGCGTCACCTTACTGACCTCTGCGCACTGCGTCACCTTACTGACCTCCGCGCACTGCGTCACCTTACTGACCTCCGCGCACTGCGTCACCTTACTGACCTCCGCGCACTGCGTCACCTTACTGACCTCCGCGCACTGCGTCACCTTACTGACCTCCGTGCACTGCGCCACTTTACTGACCTCCGCGCTCTGCGTCACTTTACTGACCTCCGCACTCTGGATGGGCACAGTGGCAATGGAAGAGCCAGATTTGGGGGGGGGGGGCTTATTTTTTGGCAGTGCCCCTCCCGAGACTAGACCCTGGATCCGCCCCTGACTGACAGGTCCTCTTTATGGAGACATTAGGGGTCTCTAAGACCCCTAATGTCACCTGGGGACCCCCAAAGAAGCTGATGAAGCAGAGATCTGCTTCATTAGCTTCTTCTTCTCTGGCTATAGCAGCCAGATGACTGACAGGTGAATGCGGAAGTGATGTATTACACATCACTTCCGCATTCAGACCTCGGAGGGAGGTCTGCAAGAAGGAAGATGCTGAACTCCCTCCCATCTTCCTCCTGACACCCTCCCGAGCCGTTCCCGAGCCGCAGATGGGGTAGCGGATCCAGGGATTGAAGGTGAGGGTGCAGGAGGGAAGGCGGCGGCGGCACTCTAGGAGGGGGGGGGCGCGCAGCCACACCACACATGCGAATGGCGGCTATAGCCCAGAGTCCATCGCGTTACTAAGCCCAGAGTCCAGCGCTATACTAAGCCCTGCCTCCAGCGCATTACTAAGCCCTGTGTCCAGCGCGTTACTAAACCTTGCGTCCAGCGCGTTACTAAGCCCTGCGGCCAGCCCGTTACTAAGCCAAGAGTCCAATTCATATACTCTTCTGCATTGCTGTATAAATGGATTGCTTGAATTTGTAGTCCCCCTACAAGCGGTGCCATTTTGCATTAGAGTGCAAGCTCCTCTGTACAGGGAATGATGTGACTGGCTCAGTGTTCTCTGAGCTGCCCTGCTAACCTGTGTGAAAAAATATTCCCTACAAATCAGGGTTCTCTGACCTATCAAGACCAACTAATGCTCATCCACACCCCTAATGTTGGCACAAAACCTCTATACAACTGGGGGATAATCTCTACAACTCCTTACATTCCACCACAAAAAATTATATTCCTGACATCTCTGTCGAATGGTCTAGGGCTACTGGCTCTTAATAATCAACCTTCGGGATCCCTTGCAAAGACTTCTACAAATACCTTGCCTCCGACATTTTCTATCCCCTATGCAGGCAAAGGATAATCCCCTTATTCCCCCTTAAGGAATTAATCATCTTTTCTGGAGACTACAGACCCAAATGGTAAGGGATTGCATATATCTACCAGCTCCTGTCTGACTTCAATCCATCAGTAAAATTACAAGCTGTGGAACAATGGGAACAAGAACTTGAATTCACCTGGTCTACCCAGCAACTGCGCTATGCACTGCATTGGCCTCAAGGCTTCCAGATGTTTAGCCCACTGTGAATTGACAAAAAAACTGCTGCACAGATAGCACTATACTACCCAAAAGGTGGCTACAATTTCCCCAAAGCAATTTCCCCAAACACATTGGCTCTCTAATAGGGATGCACCGATGTCTACTAGGGATGCAGGGATGTCCAAACGCTCCTATACTTTCCCCAATACCGGAACTTCCGGTCAGAGGAAGATTTCCTCTGACCGGCAGTGCCATAGAGGAACATGGAGCCAGCTTTCCGTGCGAACAGGAAGCGGGGCGGCGAAGAATTACCCGTTTCCCGGCTTCCTGATTGGCTGGAAAGCCGGCTCCATGCTGATTGGCCAGGAAGCCGGATTTCCAGCCAATCAGCATTGAGCCAACTTCCCGGCCAATCAGGAAGCTGGGAGGCAGTTCATTACTCGCCGCCTGGCTTCCTGATTGGCAGGGAACCCGGTTTCACGGCCAAGCACAATCAGAAGCCAGCTCCATGGCAGCGGAAGCACCGGTATTGGTACTCGGTATCGACAAGTACCGAAAGCAAAGTATCAGTATTCGTACTCGATACCGAAAAACCGGTATCGATGCATCCCTACTCTCTACAATATATCTGGTGGAGCTGCAGATTACTGTCTTCTGGAGAGACATTTTCCACTTGATTGCATCAGTTAATTATATCTGCTGAACCACTGATCCTAAACTGGCACTTTTGGGAATTTTTTTAATCCTGGCTCTGTGAGAAGTGGATCTTTCTCATCCACACATTAATAGCAGCCAGACTCTCTAATTGCAGGACTATGGAAATAAAAGGACTCCCCTACATTAACATCTGTGATACAAACTACTAATACCCATACCACCTACAAACTTCTCTGTGCTAATGTACACTATCAATGGACCTAATTCTGGAAAACTGGAAAATTGTTGGCTCTCTTCTCAGATGTACTGCATAATGCTTCCACTCCTACTAAGATGGTAGCTTCACGTGATGAGACTGGCCTAAGTTACTTTTTCTTTCTTACATTCCTTGTTTAAGTTCCACAACTTATTTATAATCTTTTTTGCATCAACTTCATTTGATGTTCACTATTGGACATAGTAAGGAAGAATATTCACAACATTTTATTAATGTCATGATGATATGTTATTCCTGTGGCTTGTCCCACTGTCCTGAAACGTTTATTTGTATCTGTTGATAATACCAAATGTTTGTACTTCTGCACTAAACACTCTGTATGTAATAAAAATTAAAGTTAGAAAAGATAATGTTTAACCAAATATGCATTGATTTCAATTAAATTATACTAGTGAGGTGTATTCACAGTCATGTCTATTGCCAGGGTGTCAATGCTCAAAGCTCAGTTCAGCTGCAGTATTGTAAACCTTTCCTGCATACTCCCGAGCTGGATTACAAGCAGCCATGCCAATGTGCAGTATAGAGGGTACAGGGCTGATTTACTAAAGGCAAATAGGCTAATCACTTTGTAGGGGAATTTTACCTTAGCTTGTTAAATGAGGTGAAACTCTGCTGACTTCCATCATCATCCAAGCATGTGCAAACAAAAATACTATGGGTAGAATTTATCAAAAGTGGAGCAGACATAATCTGGAGCAGTTGCTCATGGCAGCCAATTCAGGTTCTCTCTTTTATTTTCAAAGCTTACCTGAACAAACCAAAGAGAGAAGCTCATTGGCTACTATATGCAACTGCTCCAGATTCTGTCTGCTCCAGTTTTGATATATTCCCCCTCTGTGTTGTTGTTTTTTTTAACTTCCTAGCATGTGATTGGGTATTCACTGTAAAGATGTGTATATACATATATTAGGGATGCACTGATACCACTTTTTTAAGGCCGAGTACGAGTACCGATACTTTTTTTCAAGTACTCGCCGATACCAATTACCGATACTTTTTCTTAAAAGGACAGGTCACAGTTTTTTCTAAAGCAATACAAAATCATGATTTTAGGTCAGTTTCTTAATATTATAAAGAACATAAACACTCTGTAGTGTGGCACAGCTACAATATATATAGTGTATATGTGTGTGATATTTATGAGTTTAAAACCTATTGGCACTGTATACACTTTTCAATTCATATGTTGTTTCAGGTTGTAGAGATTTGCACCTTTTAAATACAACCAGTGTAGATATTATTTAATTTTTGGTGAGTCCCGTGGCTATCCTGTTTTTAGTGTGCTGTTGAATATGCAGACAAATTGTAGAACTGAGTCTCACCATGACTTTGACATGTAGGTGGTGTTTGTCCAGGTGGAGTATTTGTGCCATCAATCTTTTCACCAGTTGCATTAACACACCAGCAGTACCCGGTGCTGGTATGGCACTGCTTTGGATGGTAATCGCCCTTCTCATCACACTGAGGAATATAACGACCTATCAGAATCTTCCCTCCTCCCAGAGCTTCCTGACGATGCTTCAAGCATTTCTTTAAGTCTGTTAACATATAGAGGAAAAAACAGAGATTACAGTGAACATAGTTATAAGTGTTTACATTTCCGGAAACAGTAGCAATGGACACCCAGAATATGTCTTGAGGCCTCAACAAGCAGAAGGGACTGATAAGACTGACATACTTTTTCCCTGCTCAGATGGAGGAGAGCCTGAAGATGCTGCCAGCTTCTAAAAAGGCTCTCAAACTTTCTCAGAGATACAAGACATCTTGTCTGACTCCCAATGTAATCAAGCAACCTGCATCTTCCCCACTACAATCTCCTTCAATGAAAGGACCTGTGAGTTATAAATATCACAACACCGCACTCACCCTCACACAAGAGGTACCTGAGCAGTTTACAGCCCTGGAAAATCTCCATACGTCAGATCACCCAGAATAAAACTTTGAGCAAACGCTCTTATCTCTCAAACAGGAAATGATGCAAGATTTAGCTGCTAATGTTACCCACATTTATTCCCAAGGTCTTACTATAGAAGAGTGTACAGTGCATAATGAATGTAAAATGAGTTACTATGTTACAACATATAATAACCTGGTTGATGCTTATACTGCTCAAACCTCAGAGCTGGTTCAGGAAAAATTATGTAAAATTTGAGGGAATTCCTGAATCTGTCACCTCTATTGAGCTCCCTACATATCTCCAGCAAATATTTAAAACATTTCTAACTTTGCATCAAGCCCAGGATTTTACCATTGATAGGGCACACCAAATAGCTTAGCCAAAGCACTTGCCTAACACAGTTCCAAGAGACATTCTGGGCAGAGTGGGCTTTTTTGACATCAGTGAATGTCACAATTCCAGAGATGTGAGCCCAAAAGCGAGCAGGTAGTGCGGGACCCCCGAGGGCGTGGAGTCTAAGGGTCAGTTGGTGTTCTGCCAGGATCCCCCTTACGGAAGTTTGGGTCTAGCTGCAAGGTGACCCCAGGATGCAATCCCCGGGTTCACTTTGCTCACGTGTGGAGAGTACACACTAGAGACAGAGTAAAATGCTGCATTCCAGTCAGCGCAGGCAAGGCAAGATGGCAGCAGAGGAAACGGTAAACCGAAAAATAAGACACGTAATTAGGAGAACAAAGCCGAGTTAGTACACGAGACATCAGTCCATGGAAAATCAGGTCATAAACAAAGTCACAAATGGGAGCAACAAGGGTGTTGCTAGAGCAAAGCAAACTGGTCTGAGAAGGATTTAAATAGGGAGAGAGATAGGAGGCAGGACAGGAAGTATCAGGAAGCAAGGAATAGTCTTGGGTGAAGCGGGTGACACTCATAGATGCTAGCTCTGTGCAGCAAGGGAAGAGCACCTGCTTGTAGAACCACAGGTGCCAGGAGACCCATAGCAGCAAAGGGGTAAAAACAAAGGCAAGCCTGTATAAACACAGGTAACAGACTAGCTCTGTATTCAACAAGCTAAAATCAGGTCCACACCTTTCAAATACTAACAGTGTAAATCATTTTTTAATTTCTGGAGCGCCCAGTCGCTATCCTGTTTGAAGTGTGCTGTTGAATATGCAGACAAATTGTGTCTTACCATGACTTTGACATGTAGGTGGTGTCTGTCCAGGTGCGGTATTTGTGCCATCAAGCTTTTCACCATTTGCATTAACACACCAGCAGTACCCGGTGCTGGTATGGCACTGCTTTGGATGGTAATTGCCCTTCTCATCACACTGAGGAATATAACCACCTATCACCATCCCATCTCCTCCCAGAGAGGCCTGACGCTGCTTCAAGCATTTTGTTAAGTCTGTTATCATAAAGAGGAAAGAACAGAGATTACAGAGAACACATTCATAGTGTTTAAATGTCTGAAAACAGTAGCAGTGGAATAGGGACACTGCTTTATTGGAGTATAAATGTATTAGAAGTGTATCCAAACCCAACAACTTAAATCAAATATGTCTCTGTAATGTAAAACCATTATTTTTTTTTTCTAATTTGCTCTGATTTTATTTCAATCATACCAGTGAGATATATCCACAGCCATTTCCTTTTCCAGGGTGACAACGCTCAACGCTCAGTTTAGTGTCACCCTTTCCTGTATACTTCTAAGCTGAATTACAAGCAGCAGTGCCAATGTGCAGTGTACTGGAACGTTCAGCTGTAGTTACTATAGTAAAACTGTGATGTTCAGCAACTGCTAGAATGTGACCTCATCCAAACGACGCTCATACAATGAGTCTGATTAGCTAAAGGCAACAGCATTTTCACCATTTCCTGTATATTGCAAAGCTGAATTACAAGCAGCTGTGCCAATGCACAGTGTACTGGCACATTCTACTGTAGTCATTAGGGATGTCCCGATACCGAAGCTAGCATCAGTATCAGGACCGATACAGGACATTTTGACAAGTACTAGTACTCGTCAAAATGCCCCTATGCATAGCGTCGATGCTTGTGCTGTTTTTTTTTTCTGTACCTTCCAAGGTGCCGAATGCTTTTCCTCACATGTGAGGACGTCGTCGGCGCTGAGCGGCTGAGTGGAAGAGATTTGCATCACTGCTGTGGGCGGCGCTTCAGGTGGGGTCCTAATTTAAGTGGCCGGCGACTGCCCAGAGGACCCCACCTGGACCGCCGCCCACAGCAGTCCATGGAAAATCAGGTCAGAAACAAAGTTACAAATGGGAGTTCAGGGACAACAAGAGTGTTGTTCAATCAAAACAAACTGGTCTGAGAAGTGTAGATATTTTTTAATTTCTGGTGAGTCCCGTGGCTATCCTGTTTAAAGTGTGCTGTTGAATATGCAGACTAATTGTAGAACTAAGTCTTACCATGACTTTGACATGTAGGTGGTTTCTGTCCAGGTGCGGTATTTGTGCCATCAATCTTTTCACCATTTGCATTAACACACCAGCAGTACCCGGTGCTGGCATGGCACTGCTTTGGATGGTAATTGCCCTTTTCATCACACTGAGGAATATAACGACCTTTCACCATCTTATCTCCTCCCTGAGATTCCTGTCGATGCTTCAAGCATTTTGTTAAGTCTGTTAACATATAGAGGAAAGAACAGAGATTACAGAGAACACACTATTTTAAGTTTAAACACTATTTTAAACACTAAGGGGTCTATTCACAAAGCTGCCGAAGGATCTGGCCATAGCTTCGGCCGATCCTTCGGCTAGCTTCGGCCCCAGGACCCCTTCGGTTCAGTAGAACTGAAGGGGTGCTGTATGGGCTATTCATAATAGCCCGTACAGCTCCCGATCATGGCCAATTATTTTTTTCCATTCTGACATCGCTTGTGTCAGAATAAACAAAAAAAAGACACAGCGGTGTTTCTCTCCTGGGCGGCCAGGAGGCTCCCAGAGCGCCCGGTAGAGTTTTTAATTTTTTTTTACAGCAGCAGAGCCGCCGGACAATAGGAAACTATTGGGCGGAGCTAGCTGTCACTGCTAGCTCCACACAATCGTTTTCTATTAACTTTTTTTTACTTTTTTCACTCTTTTTCTGTTCTGCTCGGTCCCTCTGAGGGACCGAGCAGAACAGCCGAGCCGGCTATTCACTCACTGCTGTTCGGCATCTTTAAGAATAGCCCGAACAGCAGTGAGAAGCCTGCCAGAGGTTCAGCTCAGCCGATCGAGATGTTGGATCGGCTGTGTCGAACTCCTTCTGCACTTCTGTTTGGCCGAACATGCTGAGCATGTTCGGCCGACCCGAAGCCATGCGAAGCAAGCCGATGTATGGCTGAAATCAGCCGTACCAGCCTGAAGTGAATAGCCGAACAGTGTTCGGCTCACTTCACTTCAGATCGGTCATTCACTCGGCTGCCCTCGGCAGCTTAGTGAATAGACCCTTAAGTTTAAACACTATTGGTGTTTAAACTTCTAGAAACAGTAGTAATTAGACATGTGCGATTCGTTCCGAATGGAAATTCGGACGAAGTTTTGGAAATTCGGATGTATCCGAATTCCGAATTACAGATAAAACGAATGCAAACGAATCCGAATTAGTGATTCCAAAATTCGTTAGCGGTAGTCTGTATGAAATTTCGTTTGTTGGACGAAATTTCGTTGCAGCAAAATTACATTTGAGAACATTTTTTTTTTTTTTACAGTCTGCAGAAGAGAAAAAAAAAAAGTGTGAGGTTCCCCCCAATTCATGCCAGACCCTTTAGATCTGGTAGGAATGTTAGGAGGGACCCCCCAAGTTAAAAAAAAAAAGTGCATGGTGTTCCCCCCAAAATCCATACCAGGCCCTTTAGGTGGGGAAAAAATGTGGGGTCCCCCTAACATTCCTACCAGACCCTTGATCCAAGCACTGGCCCAGCAGAGCAGAAAAGGGGTGGGGCGTTGGGGACAAAGGCCTCTTCCCCACAACCCTGACCCAGCGGTTGTGGGGGTCTGCGGGCAGGGGGGCTTATTTGCATCGGGGAATGTAATGATTTAATCTAGCGTCAATCACGACGCACAACGCCTACCGACCTGCCGAAATAAAAAAAAGTCCCGCCGTCACGGCTTGCTGTCATATGAAAAGTATTAAAAGGTGTCAGAAAAGTATTATGACACCTCGGCTCACAGACCTGAATGGCATTCAGAAGCTCACGAAGCTCACGAATAGCATTCGGGAGTTCCCAAATGCTATGTTGTATTTGACAGCTGAGAGTGTCAAATGGGCGGAGCGAGCCATGACGTCACGGTTCGCTCCGCCCATCTGTTTGCTTTCGGGCTGAATGTCATTTTGCGGCAAATTTTCGTTGGGTTCAGGTGGGCGTCGTGCGGCGGGACTTTTTTATTTCGGCGGGCGTTGTGCATCGTGATTGACGCTGGATTACATCGATGGAGCCTTTTTTTTTTTAATGTAAGGAATAGTCAAAAATCGACTCTTTGTTTTTTTTTCAATTAAAGGATGTTTTTCTAAAACTGTGGTTTGTTTATTGACTTTGAAATTTAACCCTTCAGTAAATGAGTAGGTGGGGGCGGCATCTGGGTGCTCCCTTACTTAAAGGGGTACCCTGATGAAAACAAGCCCCCCTGCCCGCAGACCCCCACAACCACCGGATTAGGGTTGTGGGGACCAGGCCCTTGTCCCAATCGGCATGGGGACACCCTCCCAATGCCGAGGGCACATGGCCTGGTAAGGCGCAGGTAGGGGGGGCGCTCAATCACCCCCCACTTTCGTGCCCTACCGGACCTGTGCTCGGATCAAGGGTCTGGTAGGAATCTTAGGAGGGACCCCACGTTTGTTCCCCCCATTTTTGGGGGGCTGGGGTTCCCCCTTAAAATTCCTACCACACCTTAAGGGCCTGGTATGGATTTTGGGGGGAACCTCACACTTTTTTTTTTCCTCTTCTGCAGACTAAAAAAAATCTAAAATCTCATTTTGCTGCAACGAACGTACGAAACGAAAACGAAACGACAATTTGTACACACTACCGCTAACGAATTTCGTCCGAATCCCGAAACGAATTGACTTTTGGACCCGAATCCCGAAAAACAAAATGACGCAAAATCCGAATCAAAACGAAACAATTTTCTTGCCAGTGCACATGTCTAGTAGCAATGTAACAAGGACACTGCATTATTGGAATATAAATGTATTGTATTGTCCTGTGGCTATCCTGTTTAAAGTGTGCTGTTGAATATGCAGACGAATTTGTAAACCTGAGTCTTACCATGACTTTGACATGTAGGTGGTGTCTGTCCAGGTGCTGTATTTGTGCCATCAATCTTTTCACCATTTGCAATAACACACCAGCAGTACCCGGTGCTGGTATGGCACTGCTTTGGATGGTAATTGCCCTTCTCATCACACTGAGGAATATAACGACCCGTCACCATCTCACCTCCTCCCAGAGCTTCCTGACGCTGCTTCAAGCATTTTGTTAAGTCTGTTAACATAAAGAGGAAAAAACAGATTACAGAGAACACACTCATAAGTATTTAAACTTCTAGAAAACGGTACCAATGTAACAAGGACACTAAATTATTGGTGTATAAATGTATTAAAGTGTATCCAAAGGGGTACCCAACAACTTAGTTACATAGTTACATAGTATTTGAGGTTGAGTGTGTTTGTGTGTGTGTGTGTGTGTATATGAGTCCCTGTGTGATCTAGTCTTTAAGAGTACTTGTACTCCTGTATGTTATGGTCTCTAAGGAAGCTATCTAAATGATTTTTGAATGATTAAATACTCTTCTAATACCACTGCTTGTGAAAAAGAGTTGCAAAATGTAACAGCTCTAACTGAAAAGAAGCCTCTACGCCCTTTGTGGTTAAATCCTTTCTCCACCAGTTTTAGGTAGTGGCCTCTAGTTTTAGGGAGTTTTCAGTAAAAAGTTTATTGCTGATGTTGCCATCACCACTAAACATTTTGTACAACAAAATCATGTCCCCTATTAGACGCCTCACTTCCAGCATGAACAAGTTTAAATATAGCAACCTTGTCTCATAGCTTTGATCCTCCAGCCTCTTTATTATTTTTGTTGCCTTTCTCTGGACTCTCTCCAGCTTAAGGACATCCTCTCCGTGGATCGATGACCAAAACTGAACCGCATACTCAAGATGAGGCCGAACCAGTGATCTATAAAGTGGCAAAATGATTGCTTTGTCTCTAGAGTACATTCCCTTTTTACTGCAGTATAGTTCATTGTTACTTTGTTAGCTGCAGCCTGGTATTGCATGCTATTGTTCAATCTGTAGTCGACTATGACCCCCAAATCTTTTTCTATTTCTGACTTCCCTAGTGGAGTACCCATTAATATGTAATCCGCTTGCCTATTTTTAACCCCAAATGCATTACTTTACATTTCTCAACATTAAACCTCATCTGCCATGTAGTTGCCAACAACCCTGTTTTATCCAGGTCCTACTGTAATGTTATAATGCCTAAGCTTGTGTCTAATAGCCTTCCAAATTTCGTATCATCTTCAAATACAGAAACATGGCTATTTACTTCCCCAATATCATTAATAAACAGGTTAAACAGAATTGGGCCTAGTACAGAACCCTGGGGCACGCCACTCTCAATCTTAAACCAATTCTCTGGACACGTTCCTGTGGCCAGTTCTCTATCCATGTACACACCATTTCATCTATGTCCATAGATTTCAGCTTGTGTATTAAGCGTTTTATGTGGTACCGTGTCAAATGCTTTGGCAAAATCCAGGTACACCACAGCCACTTGCTTTCCTCTATCCAGATCTCTACTCACCTCTTTGTAGAATGTTAGTAGGTTGGTCTGACAAGAACGGTCCTTCATAAATCCATGCTGATTATAACTTATTATACCTTTGCCAAAAACAAAACCCACTAAATAGTTTTATCATTCCCTCAAAGAGTTTGCATACTATTGATGTTAGACTGACTGGTCTGTAGTTCCCAGGTTGGCATCTTGAACCTTTTTAGAATATTGGTACTACCTTAGCTTTATGCCAATCACTTGGTACCCTTCCCTTACGTATGGAGTCCTTGAAAATGAGGAATAATGGTCTCGCTACGTCCTGGCTGAGCTCCTTAAAGTACCCTAGGGTGCAGGTTATCTGGTCCTAACAATTTATTTACATTATGTTTTTCTAGTTTTTGTTGAACTCCGGCTACCGTCAACCACTGCGGTATATTACGCACTAACCTACTCACATTTCTATTATATCCATTAAACCAGTCCTTTTTTCGAGTGTATACTGAGGAGAAAAATGAATGTAATACCTCAGCCTTCTCTGTCATTTGTGATTAATCTCCCGTTCTTATCTTTTATTGAACCTACCTGCTCTTTTCTTACCTTTTTACTGTTAATATATTGGAAAACGTTTTGGGGTTCTTCTTACAGACTGTGGCAATATGTTGTTCGTAATCTGTTTTAGCTGCCCAATCGTACTTTTACATCTCTTATTGCATTCCTTGTAGCTCTGGAATGACAATGCAGTCCCCTCCGTCTTATATTTTTTAAATGCCAGCTTCTTTTCTTTGATATGTCGTCTTACCATTTTATTTAGCAATGCAGCTTTAGCTCTCGATCTTTTATTTTTTAAACTTAAAGTATTATTAAGGTCTGGGCGTTTTTTACCTTATTGCATTCTCTGCATTCCGGTAAAAACCACATGGGCACGAGCACACACGGGTGCCTCCATTAGAACGATGGTGGCACCCATACAGGGGGCGGGGGGAAGAAAGCTGCGGGGACCCACTTGAAAATGATGAATGAAAAGATTTTAAAGAAAAACAACAGCGTCAGGAAAAGGTGGGCATCCCTATAGAAAATATTTTTTTTTTTTTAAAAGGAGGGTTTAATATCGCTTTAAATCAAATATGTCTCTGTGAGGTATAGCCAGAGCCATTTTCTTTTCCAGGGTGACAACGCTCATCGCTCAGTTTAGTGTCACCCTTTCCTGTATACGTCTAAGCTGAATTGCAAGCAGCAGTGCTAATGTGCAGTGTACTGGAACATTCAGCTGTACTTACTATAGTAAAACTGTGATGTTCAGCCACTGCTAGAATGTGACCTCATCCAAACGACGCTCATACAATGAATCTGATTCGCTAAAGGCAAAGAGGCTGCTCACTTTGCAATGGAATTTTACCTTAGCTTAGTGAATGAGGTGAGGCTCTGCTGACTTCCATCCTCCAATCCTGTGCAAGCATGTTTATTTTTATTTTTCTTGCATGCAAGAAAG
>NW_017306460.1:1539535-1551644 GCF_000935625.1 Nanorana parkeri
CCCATGGGCACAGTATAAACTTTCTGTTGTTTTAAATGTTGTTTTGGATTTTAGAGGTCTGCATCTTTTAAATAAAACCAGTGTAGATATTATTTATTTCCCCGTGAGTCCTGTGGCTATCATCTTTTTAGTGTGCTGTTGAATATGCAGACAAATTGTAGAACTTAGGGGTCTATTCACGAAGCAGCCGAAGGATCTAGCCGTAGCTTCGGCCGATCCTTCGGCTAGCTTCAGCCCCAGGACCCCTTTGGTTCAGTAGAAAGTGGAGCTGGCCTGCCTGCTTCTGGCAGCTGGGAGCAGCCAGCCTTGATCTCACGGCTGGCTCCGGCCACTTGCAGAGAGATCAGCGTCCCTGGTTAACTGCTAATCGGGGACACTGATCTCCAGACAGCAAACTCTCCCGGGCGCTCCGGGAGTCTCCCGCTCTTTTCCCCGCTTTTTCTTTTTTTTTCTTTATTCTGACACAGAATAGAAAAAAATAAATACATTTTTGCCCATAGGAATGCATTGCTAGATTCCTATTGGCTATTTCAATTTGCAATAGCCAATAGTAAACTAGCATTGCACCCGCCCTCTGCTGCAGTTCTCCATCAGGTCCATCAGCAAAGGGCGGGTACGATGCTAGTTTACTATTGGCTATTGCAAATTCAAATAGCCAATAGGAATCTAGCAATGCATTCCTATGGGCAAAAGTTGTTTTTTTTCCTATTCTGACACGGCTCCGTGTCAGAATAAAGAGAAAAAAGAGAAAGCTGTGTTTCTCTCCAGGGCGGCTGGGAGCGGGAGACTCCCAGAGTGCCCGGGAGAGGTTTTTTTTCTTTTTCTTTGACGGCAGCACGACCGCCGGACAATAGAAAACTGTAGGGCGGAGCTAGCTGTCATTGCTAGCTCCGCACAATCGTTTTCTATTTATTTTTTTGTACTTTTGAAAATATTTTTCTGTTCTGCTCGGTCCCTCTGGGGGACCGAGCAGAACAGCCGAGCCGAATGCAACTCAGCTATTCACTCACTGCTGTTCGGCATCTATAAGAATAGCCGGAACAGCAGCGAGTAGCCTGCCGGAGGTTCGGCTTAGCTGATCCAGATGTTGGATCGGCTGAGTCGAACTCCTCTTGCACTTCGGGTCGGCCGAACATACTGAGCATGTTCGGCCGAATTTGCAATAGCCAATAGCAAATTAGGATTGCACGGCAAATTAGATAGCAAATTAGGATTGCACGGCAAATTTAAATAGCCAATAGAAATCTAGCTATGCATTCCTATGGGCAATTTTTTTTTTCTATTCTGACACGGCTCCGTGTCCAAAAATGTATTTTTCTTTTGTTTTTCTATTCTGACACGGCTCCGTGTCCAAAAAATTTTTTTTTTCTTTTTTTTCTATTCTGACACAGCCGGGAGTGGGAGACTCCCGGAGCGCCCGGGAGAGTTAGGCTCCTTCTGCACTTCGAGTCGGCCGACCCTGCCCCCGGTTGTTACGCCACTGCCCCTAATTTATTATAGAATAAATGTATTAACGTGTATCTGAGCCCAACAATATGTTGTTGCACAAGTGTCTGTTATGTTAAAAAGTTATGCACTGATTTCAAATAAATCATACCAGTAAGGTGCATCCAAGTTATTTTCCTTCCCAGAGTGACAACACTCAACGCTCAGTTCAGCTGCAGCATTTTCACCATTTCCTGTATACTCCGAAGCTCAATTACAAGCAGCCATGCCAATGCAGTGTACTGGCACATTCTGCTGTAGTCATCATAGAAAAATTGTGATGTTCAGCTCCTGCTAGAGTGTGACCTCATCCAAAGAAAATTCATACAATGAGGCTGCTTTACAAAAGGCAAATAGGCTGCTCACTTTGCCAGGGAATTTTACATTAGCTTAGTGAATGAGGTGAAGTTCTGCTAACTGCCATCATCCAATCATTGGCAAGCCAAAACATTTGTTTTGTTCTTGCACAGGAGCATTCATTTGTTGATTCAGGCTTTAGAGGTCTGCCCATTTTAAATACAACCAGTGTAGATATTATTTAATTTCCGGTGAGTCCCATGGCTATCCTGTTTTTAGTGTGCTGTTGAATATGCAGACAAATTGTAGAACTGAGTCTTACCTTGACTTTGACATTTAGGTGCTGCCTGTCCAGGTGGAGTATTTGTGCCATCAATCTTTTCACCAATTGCATTAACACACCAGCAGTGCCCGGTGCTGCCATGACACTGTTTTGGATGGTAATCGCCCTTCTCATCACACTGAGGAATATAACGACCTATCACCATCTTATCTCCTCCCTGAGCTTCCTGACGATGCTTCAAGCATTTTGTTAAGTCTGTTAACATATAGAGGAAAGAAAAAAGATTACAGTGAACACACTCATAAGGTCCCTTTTCAGAGGGGCTGATCAGGAGATCTGTGCACAGATCCCTCTCCTTATGGATTGGATGTTATCCTTGTGACATTCGTGTCTGGCCAGTTTTTTCCTCCATCTTCTTGATGTAGGAAAAAACTGAAATGGCCCGACCCCATGTTGGTCTAGGGCAGTGATGGCGAACCTCGGCACTCAAGCTGTTTTGGAACTACAAGTCCCATGAGGCATTGCAAGGCTCTGACAGCCACAGACATAACTCCCAGAGGCAGATGCATCTTGGGATTTGTAGTTTTGGCACAGCTGGAGTGCCAAGGTTCGCCACCACTGGTCTAGGGGGAATCAGATTTAAAAAGATATATGTCCGTTTACATCAAGCTACCCCCGTTCCAGCACAATCAGGTCCATTGAAACAGAACACTGTTCCATTTTTTTTTCAGGACCTGACCAGAGTTGGCGGTATATGGGTTTAAACGAACTCCCCATCCGTTTAGACCCGGCCTCCCATAGACTAGCACTGGGCATGTGATCATGTCCGTCTGAAAAACTGACAAGCAGTCCTGATCGGAATGCCCCTGTAATAGGGGCCTAAGTGTTTAAACTTCTGGTAACAGTAGCAATGTAACAAGGACACTAATTTATTGAAAATGTTTTTTAAAGTGTATCCAAACCCAACAGCTTAAATTAAATATGTATCTGTAATGTTAGAAGGTTAATTCTTTGGGTTTGGCCTGGCCACAGAACTGAATGGCTGGATGATCTGGGTTGTGCCTGGGAGACCTGATCCCACAGCAACCCACCAGCAACATCTGCCTTTACAAACCACTCAGTATTGCCTGTAATACACCCTGGACACCCAGAACATGGCTTGAGGTCTCAACAAGCAGAATGCACTTATGAGGCTGACAGACTGTTTCCCTGCTCTGATGGAGGAGAGCCCCAAGATGGTGCCAGTTCCCACAAGGTGAATTCCCCCTCGGGCACTCAGTTCCCAAAAGGCTCTGAAACCCTCTCAGAGGAAAGGACCGGTAAGTAAAAAACAGCTCAACATAGCACTGACCCTCACACAAGAGGTACTTGAGCAGTTTACAGCATTTTAAAATCTCCCAACATCAGATCACTCAGAGTAAAGCATTGAGCAAATACTCTTACATCTAAGGCAGGAATTGATGCCAGATTTAACTACTACTGTTACCCACATTTAATCCCGAGATGTTACTATAGAAGAGCATACAGTACATCTTGAATGTAAAATGAGTGAATATGCTGCAGCATATAATAATCTGGTTGATGCTTATACTACTCAAACCTCAGAGCTCCAATTACTCAAAGATTAATTAACAGAACCAGAAAGCTGGTCCAGGAGAAATTATGAAAACGTTTAGGGAATTTCTGAATCTGTTACTCCTAGTGAGCTTCCTACATATCTCCAGCAAATGTTTAAAACACTGCTACCTTTACATTAAACCCATCATTTTATCATTGACAGGGCACACAGATTAGCTAAGCCCAAGCACCTGCCTAACACAATTCCAAGAGACATTCTGGTCAGAGTCGGGTTTTTTTTCACATCAACAAAAAAACTAATGGTAACTGCAGGAAACTGAGCACCCTCCCAGATTCATATGTTCGCATCTCTTCCTTTACTGACATCTTTGCAAATTCTGCACAGAAAGGAAAAGGAATTCATGTCTCAGGGATAGCATATATCTACAAGCTCCTATCTGAACTAAATCCATCAATAAAATTATAAGCTATGGAAAAATGAGAACAAGAACTTGAATTCACCTTGTCTATCCAGCGATAGCGTTATGTGCAGCATTGGCCTCAGGGTTTAACCTACTGTGAATCGGCACACAACTACTGCACAGATAGCACTATACTACCCAAAAGATGGCTGCAATTTTCCCAAAATATCTCCATTGTGCTGGCGAGACACATTGGATCTACAACATATTTGGTGTAGCTGCAAACTGTTGGTTATGTGTATAGATAAAGCACTGAGATATTGAGGAATGCTAAATGAAGTCTTACTTGCTTAGGAGAATATCACATCTGAATACAGCATTGTGCAGGAAACATGTAGATACGAAAACTTCCTGTGTATCATAGATAAGCATGTATATAGAGAGACTAACATTGCACTACAGTGCCAGCTACAGCTAAAAGACATATCACAGTATGTGCTGTAGCATTTCCAACACAGACTTCTAACCAACTTCTGGAGAGATGTTTTCCACTTTATTGCATCAGTAACTCACATCTCCTGCACCCCTGATCCTAACCTGACACTTTGGGAATAGGGATTGCATCTTTTTTCCTATGAGATAGGGGTCTTCCTCACCTACACCTTAATAACAACCAGACTCTCTGTAGCTAGACTATGGAAACAAAAAATTCCCATACATTAACACATGTGATACAAAGTGTTATCCAAGGAATTTCATACAAAGGGGCCAATTTGGCTGTTTACTTTGCAAGGGAATTTTCCCCAAGTTTTCTGAATGAGGTGAAGTTTTTGCTGACTTCCATCATTCAATCATGTGCAACCAAAATTGCTGTTTTTCCTTCCATGTAATTGGGTATTCCTTCCATGTGATTGGGTATATACCTAGGGCATGGGCATTGTATACACTTTCTATTGTTTCATATGTTGTGAATATTATTTAATTTCCGGTGAGTCCCGTAGCTATCCTGTCTTTAGTGTGCTGCGGATTATGCAGACAAATTGTAGAACTGTGTCTTACCATGACTTTGACATGTAGGTGGTGTCATTCCAGGTGGAGTATCTGTGCCATCAATCTTTTCACCATTTGCATTAACACACCAGCAGTACCCGGTGCTGCCATGGCACTGCTTTGGATGGTACTTGCCCTTTTCATCACAATGAGGAATATAACCACCTATCACCATCCCATCTCCTCCTTGAGCTTCCTGACGCTGCTTCAAGCATTTTGTCAAGTCTGTTAACATATAAAAGAAAAAAACAGAGATTACAGAGAACACACTCATAAGTGTTTAAACATCTGGAAACAGTAGCAAAGTAACACGGGCACTGCTTTATTGTCGGATAAATGTATTAACGTCTATCTAAACCTAACCACTTAAATCAAATATGTCGTTGCATATGTCTCTATAATGTTAAAAAGTGATTTATTTTCTTTTTTCTTTTCTTTTTTGGTTAATATTTCAATTAAATCATACCAATGAGGTGCATCCAAGTTATATAGTTTCCCAGGTTGGCGAAGCTTAACACTCAGTTCAGCTACACCATTCTCACCCAATCCTATGTACTCCCGTGATGGATTACAAGCAGTCATGCCAATGTGCAGTGCGCTGGAACGTTTTGCTTTAGTCACCATAGTAAAATAAATAATATTCAGCCACTCCTGGAGTTTGACCTCATTCAAAGGAAGCTCATGCAACAGGGCTGATTTACTAAAGGCAAATAGGCTGCTAACGTTGCAAGGGAATTTTACCTTAGTATAGTAAATGAAGTGTAACTCTGCTGACTTTCATCGTCCAATCCTGTGCAAGTATGATTCTTTTTAATTGTCTTGCCTACGAGTAGGTCTTAAACATGCATGTTGCAGAATTTTCTACATTCACTACTTTTCTGCATTTGCCAAACGCGGCAAAGAAATGCGCGGGAATGTGCGTCACCATGGCGCACATTCCTGCTACACTATGTTGTGAATGGGAACTAACTCCCATGGGCTCTGTATATTTACAAGCACCACAAGTTACCTGTGCTATAACACTTTTAATCCAGATCAGTTTTACTTTAAACCAATACTATGGGGCAGATGTATAAAGCTTCCACTAATCGTGTAGCTGGGCGAATGGCCTTCGCTTGGCATTTTGGCCAACACATGGAGCTGAGGAACATTGGAATTTTGAATGGTGCCACAACATAGCTCCAATGCACTACAGTTGGCGTTTTATGTTGGCAAAAATGGTAAATGTCCATTTTCTTTTTCAGCATTTTTGTGCAGTGCTAGCCCATTCATTTGAATGGTCTGCCCTAATGCAATGCACATTAATGCGCAAAAAAATGCTTGTTGACACGCTTGCATTAATGCATCACACCAAGATGCCAAGGTGTAAATGGACTCTAATGCTTTTCCAACAGCCCTGATAGATTATATTCATTTATTTTAGCTGTTTTCAGTTTTTTTCAGACAAAAGGACATCCTGATAATGTGTTCTATGTCATAAATTCTAGGCATAAGACTCACCTCTTTGGGAACTGTATGGTTCCATTAAAGCTTTGTAAATTTCCCCACTATCTAGGAACATGGCATCTGCTTGTCCATTCTGAAATATGTTAATAAATACATTTTTACTGGCAGTGCATTTTAGTAGTTTATTTATTAGCATAATAATAATAACAATAATAGCTACCATATTGTGTCCATGATAAAAGTAGTCAAAAGTATTTTAACTGCAAAATTATATAAAGTGTTGGCTTAATAAGCTATAGGACAGCCTGGGGTGTGAGCAGTTTAAAATTAAATGGCAGAATGTTACAAATACTGAGCTGGTGCAATTACTGAGCGAATCAATCACCGTTGATCAACACAGGCTTAACATAAACGGCACTTAGAAAATGATTGTTTGCTAACATACATGTGCAGTGGTGTATGTTGCATAAAAAATGTGTGACGTTTCAATGAAGTTAAGAGAAAAAGAAAAACAGTAAACAGTGAGATGCATTGTAATAACTCATCACACCGCCCCTACACAGCATTCACCAAGGAGCCCGCATTGTAATGGGGGAAAACATGCTGTCTGTGTTCCTGTTAAGAAGAATCACCCTCTATTTGTCCTGGGGACCATTACCACTGAAAGTGAAAGTGCAAGAAACTCCCACATTTTGGGTTGTCATTAGAACAGGATTAGATGATAAATCTTCCAATGGGGTCACTAGTTCTGGTGATCCTGCTGAACACCAGGGATTTCCCTCTCTTTGGAGGGATTTCCTTTTACTTCCTGATGTAGCTATTGGGAAAGATGTATATCTGCCCAATGTGACACAGATGGGAAAAAGACAAAACTTTACAGGGGTTATAACCCTCCTTGACTCCATTCAAAACCAAAAAAAAAAGTTTGGGTTTCAGTTCTACTTTAATTATTATCCATATACAGTATATAACCAATGATTACAGTTATAAATATTATACATCCATATTATCCTGATTTATAGTGGAAACACCATATACACATATGATACATATATAATGAGTTGAATGAATAAGCAACATGTGGAACATTTAGGGGGTTATTCACACAGCTAGCCGAAGGATCAGCTCTAGCTCCAGCTGATCCTTCCGCTAACTTCGGCCGCCGGAGCCCATTCACTATAGCTCGTATAGCTCCTGAAGCTGGCCGAGCGGCTCAGCCGATCCAAAGGCATATGCTTCGGCTCGACTGAGCTGAAGTGAAACCTGAAGCGGGGCGAGCGGCCGGCCATTGGCGTGACGAGCAGCCGGCCATTGGCCAACCGAAAGCCTCGCCTCTGACAGTTGGGCAGAGCCAGCCGTGATCTCATAACTGGCTCCGCCCAGTTGCAAAGACAGATCCACATCCCCAGGTTGCCTGGGCAGGCTGAACTGACATTAAACAATGGCAACTTGGTGGAGCCGACCGTGACGTCAGTTGTTATCCACCCAGTTGTTATTCATTGGCCAGGACCTGCTAGAAGACTCTAGCAGGTACCGGCCAATAGGAAACAGTTGGGTGGAGCTAGCTGTCACTGCTAGCTCCGCTCAATTGTTTCTTTCTTTTTTTTCTTTTTTCAATAATTTTTCTTTTTTTTCTTTTTTCAATAATCTTAAATTTTTTTCTTTTTTGTGTGAAATCTTTATTTATTTTGTTACATTTATCATTAATTTAATTTTTTTAAAATTTTTGTCAACTTTTCTTTTTTCTACTTTTTTCACTGTTTTTCTATTCTGCTCGGTACCACAGAGGTACCGAGCAGAATAGCCGAGCCAAATGCCGCTTACTGCCGTTCAGCCCCTATGTGAATAGGAGCGAGCGGCAGCGAGTGAGCTGCCAGAGCTTCGGCTTAGCCGATCCAAATGTTGGATCAGCTGAGTCGAAGTCTTTCTGCACCTCGGCTCAGCCGAACATGCAGAGCATGTTCGGCTTACCGAATTGCGGCCGAAGGCAGCCGATCTACGGCTGAAATCAGCCGTACATGCCTGATAGGAACAGCGTTCGGCTCACTTCTCTTCAGGTGGGTTATTCACTCGGCTGCCTTCGGCAGCTTTGTGAATAACCACCTTAGACTTTGTAGATGGAGGTAACCAGAGTTCGTGTTAGGCATTTAGGTTTTGTAGATGGTGGTAAACAGAGTTCATGTAGGGCATTTAGGCTTTGTTGATTGAGATAACCAGTTCAATGACAGAAAGTCATAAACACTAAGGAACAATAGGTTCAATGCCAAGACAGGTGTTCTACAACCTTAATACGAAGGAGTCTTATCATGAGTACAAGACCCATCTACTGTTCTTGGCACAATCTAATACATTTTTTTCTTGCCTGGGAAGCCAACTCCGTGCCAGTGGAAGTACCGGTATTGTTACTTGGTATTGACGAGTACAGAAAGCAAAATATCTCCTCTTTACCATCGGCCTCCTTACCTCCTCCTTTTATCGCCCTCCTTACCATCTTGTCTTGAATTGTATTGTAATTGTAATGTCTTCCTTATATTGTAAAGCAAACTATTGGCGCTATATAAATACTATGTAATAATAATAAATATCGATAATCGCACTTGATACCGAAAAACCGGTATCCGTGCATCCCTAATAATTGTAGTTCCCTGAATGTCCTTACTGTGCAGTGCAGTAAATCGATGTTGTAGCTGTATAAATAATTAATAATTATTACCCTTATAGCGGCCATACAGTTCTCAGTGGAGGATCGATGCACACACACAAGGGTAATGTCAGGGACATTGCAGGATACCACTAGATCATTGCACTTCTTCTGCTCAAGATCTGATATTGTACACCACCGAACGTTTCTTGCAATTGATGTTGCAAAGCTCAAGCCTAGATAAAAGTAAGTATATAGAAATGGAAAATAATGAATATGTACCACATATAGTGATATAAGTGTCATAAATACAATCAATGTCGTGTTAGTATGGTCATAAAGGATACATGCACCATTGTTTTAAAACTGATTAAAGTGAAAGTTCACCACAGAACATTAAGCCGTCTTATAACACATGTACTTTGATAATAGCATAGCACCATGTTTGACTTCTGTCTACAGCTGGATTTTCAAAGTGCTGATATTCCACATACAAATAGAACAGCTATACTTACCCACGATGGTGAAATACAGAGCTATTTGGAAAGTCAGAGCCATCCTGCCTACAGCTACAGTAGTCCAACTTTCAGACACTGTCCTGTCTCAACCTCTTTATATGAGGGAATGGTAGACTGGGCGTGCAGATCTGCTGTCCTTGATCATTGGTATCTGTAAATAGACACTGTTTTTTTAACCCCAAAATAAAATTTTTTTGGGTAACAGCAAGTGAGGTCAGAGCTGATATGTACTGTCCTCAGACGGTACATATCAGACCCTGATATAATAAGCAGAGGGGCTACATACAGGGGCATCCCTACATCTCTCTCCACCTGAGGCTGGGGGGTGTGCATATGTGCTGGCAGTGCAGGTCCAGGAAGGGTGGGAGGTTGGCGCGGTGGTGGTGGTGCAGGTCAGAGTTGGGTGCTGGTGGTGTAGGTCAGGGGAGGGGAGCTCTTAGCAACCTGGGACGCTCTGGCTGGAAAGGGGGAGGCAGGTGTGCCCCCTACATGACCCAAAGAGATGCCACCTGAGGCAACCTCCTTGGGCTTCCTCATAATATTATTAGAGGTATTTATATTGCACTGACAATTTACGCAGTGCTTTACATAGTTGCACATTCACATCAGTCGATGCCCTCAAGGAGCTTACAATCTAAGGTCCCTATCTCACATGCATATGAGGGCCAATTACCTTCCAGCATGTCTTTGGAGTGTGATAGGAAACCCATGCAAGCACAGGGAGAACATGCAAACTCCTGACAGATAGTGTCCTGACTGGGATTTGAACCAGGGACCCAGTGCTTCAAGCCACTGTGCATTTAATACTACTTTAAGGGTAAAAATAAGATGCACATAAATCCCTCCAAAAACTAAGATGGTGTCCATCAGCAATTTTAATTTTTTTTTAAGCACATGCCTGGCATACAGGCTAGATTCTGCACCCATACCATAGATTTACAGCCTGTAGTATATCACGATGACTCCCACCAGTCAACAATGTGCTCTACCAGTTACATGTGAAGTGACAGTGTACCTGTGATTTATGTCTTCCCCAGTTGTTTTTTTTACATACTTTGCTTTGTGCATTACCATGATTGCTGGCAATGCTTAGAACTTTACCCACGTATTTGTACTTTGTACTTTGTACAAATATTAGTTACCAATACTAACTAAAGATATTTACTAAAAGTCAATGACCTGACTTGCTTGATTAACTCCTGTTAATGCCAAAATACTGTGTTCTCATTTTCAAGGTCATATGAAGCAACATTAATGCCGTTCAATGGTGAGTCATTTATCTCAAACATCCATAAAGGTAGGGTCATCATCCGCATGTTACAGGTACGAATAAGTGGGGCTCTGACTACAAATATATATATACTATATATATACTATACATATCACAGGTTTGTAGCTTGCATTGTTCTGTGTGCTACATAACTCATATACAGTATACTCCCGTGTGTGCGGGCAGGCGTGTGGGCGGTCGTGTCGGGGCGGGAGCTGCGGCCGGTCTTGACAATTTAAAATAAGACCTAGTGCTATCTTCAAGGATTTCTGTAATATAAGACTTACCACCGAACTAGGTCTTATTTTCAGGATAGGTCTTATATTACAGAAATACCTGAAGATAGCGCTAGGTCTTACTTTCGGGGTAGGTCCTACTTTCGGGGAAACATGGTAGCTAGGTGATTCCCCCATGCTTCTGATATTCCATAAGCTATCCTGTGTGCTCGATCCCAGTCTGGCAGAGGACCTGATGGTGCAGCCACATGCTCCAATCTTACACAGATTCGCAGTAGCTTATGTAACGATGACCCCTGAAAAAGCTGCTGCTAATTTTGGGTCCTCTTACCTGTCTAGCAGTTGCCGGACCCTTTTTTTCAGCTCCAGCAATACCAACAATTCTTACAATGAACAGGCTTGAGTCGTAGAAACTTTTTAGTATTTATTGCTTAGCGGTATAAAATTCAAGACAGGGGGTTTAGGGTTGCAGGATACCCAAAACCACAAAAATTGAGGACAATATCCAGGCCCGGATTCCCTACAAGGCCACCGAGGCCCGGCCTCGGGGCGGCACGTAGCAGAGGGGCGGCAGCGCCGTGGAGTCCCCCGACGCCCGCAACATGTAGTTCCGGGCCCCGGACGGTAAGTGGGGAATCCGGCCGTTCGTTTACAAGTGATTGCGGTGATGTCGCCGCGATCACTTGTAATATGTGTGCAGTCCCCCGCCCTCGCACCTACCTCTCTCCGCTGGTCTTCGGGACTCCGTCCTCCCCCGGCCACCGGATCGCTCACCTGTCCCTGTGGCCAATGCAGTGGGCAGAGCGGCAGCGTTAAAACTAACCCTGCCGCTCCGTGTACACAGTGAGAGGGGAGCTGGAGGGGTGCTGGAGCTCCTGTATTGGAGGTGACAGGGTCAATAAAG
>NW_017306460.1:1556611-1577038 GCF_000935625.1 Nanorana parkeri
ATTGCGGAACCTGGCCTTGGGGCGGCAGGGAGAGCAAATTCTGCCCTGACAATATGTTCTCCAATAGCAACAGTATTAGCATCAGGACCTATGAGAGCAACCAAAAATAGATTCTTGAACAGAGAACAGCCAGGAGAATCTATGACTATGATGTAAGAGCAGTCACAGTACTTGTAGTGCACCAACTGGCTTCTGTTCCTCTATGGTTCCTGAGTGATGAATCCTTCTTACAATGTCCAGACAGCAGCTCCCCCCAGCTCCTCTGTGACACTCTTCAAGATCTTTCTCCAGCTCAGCCTCCCAAAGTCTACACTCCAGCCAAACGTTAAGCCTCCAAACCCCCTGCACATTGCACATGCTGAGGCTCAAGCCTTGTCATCTAGGGATGCCACCTGTCCGGGATTCACCTGGACAGTCTAGGTCTTGAGCTCTGTATCGGCTGTGTCCAGGTTTCAGGCCAGAAAGCCGGACATAAGATGTCAGACAGACAGGGGCAACCATGGGGCCCTGGTGTTTCCATTTGTATGTAGCCATGCACAGTATCAGGGGCGGACTTACCACCAGTGCAGATGCGCCGGGGCCCAAGGCTAGGGGGGCCCCAGTGAGATCAGAATTGAAGGAATAGGGCGCAGTGCTGGGTCCTCGAGGCCTCCTATTAAAGACGGACTTTCCGAGAGCAGTGGGGACCCGTCTCCCTTCTCCTTCCAGACTCTGTCTGAGGGGGACACCAAAGGGGAAGCAGCACGGACTGCCACTCTGAGGGTTGCCGGCACATGTAAAGAGGAGCAGCACAGAGGATGGCGGGACAAATTAGATGAGGAGGTGAGGCTGACACTCTCCATCATAGGGGGGACAAACGTGGGTCACCCCCCCAACGCTGATCTTTTACTTTGATGTCGATGCAGACAGGTTAAATCCCCTTCTTATATACATATCTATATCGCCTCTCCATAGGATACTTTCCTGCCAATATCTCTTATCCTGCGATACCAGCCATAGAGTCTCACAAGTTTTTCTTTCTGCAATCTCGGTAATGTAAAAAAAAAGACAGCTGCAGTGCCGTCCGTCCGTTTTTTTACTACGGGCGGACGGCAAGAGGTTAAAGAGGGCAGGTGGGGATTCATGGCGACGCCCTTGTCACCTTTTCACCAGGGGGCAGTGGGCAATTGGGGGGGCAAAGAAAGTTTTTTGTACCAGAACCCTTTGTTCCTTAGGTCTGCCACCTTACAGTACGGGTGCAAACCTCCGCTGTGACTGGGCTCTGATGGTTCATAATACCTTTCCAATCTCTCTCTCTGCTACATTTAAACACTCAGGGCCAGGATTGTGGGGGGTGCTGGAGGAACAAGTGCGGTGCCAGAGGAATAGGTGCCGTGTGGTGCTAGAATGTTTGGGTGTCGCTTGAAGAAAAGGTGTCAACCCTATTGTCATCAAAGACCTCCTCCCAGGGAGAAGCTCCAGGGGAGTGAGCTTTCTGGAAAGGTGCTCCTGAATATTTATCATCTTCCCCCAGCCATACCTCTGAGTCAGCTTGCTCAGGGATTAGTCAAAGTCAGATTCATACTCATAACCTTGTAGTTGACCTCCTATACCAGCGGTGGCGAGCCTATGGCACGCGTGCCACAGAGGGTACGCAGAGGCCCCTCTGGTGGTACGCGAGCCTAGGTCCCGGTTACAGTGACCCGCACACTCCAGGTGCAGGTCACTGTAAAGTCATGTTAAGTCTTTAAAGATGGCCACTGCGAATCGCGGCGGCCATCTTTAAACCTGGCAGGTTCCCAGATTCTATTTAATATATTGCCGAACCAGCAATATAATAAATCATAATAAAGCGATCCCTGGTAGATCGCGATGTCCTGTCCTCCTGACGTGGGGCTTCTCTGGATCCCTGCTGCTCTCCCCCATCTGTATGCAGCGGCGATCCAAGAAGTGAACTGGAGGCAGCTGCGGGGGTCGGTGCCGCTATCATCAGCAGCACACCGAACGGTGAGGAGAGAGAGCCGCTCAGCCTGGATCTGACAGCCGGCGGCTCTCTCTCTCCTCACCGCACATGCTGCTGTGACAACGGCTCCGTCCTCTGACTCCCCCCCTCCCCTCCCCCCGCAGCTGCAGTGCCTTCCTCACTTCTGCTCGGATCCCCTGCTGCCTCTGCCCAGGAAAGCAGCGGAGATTCAGAGGAGAAGCTGAGCCCCCTTTTGTGCTTGGCCGAGCGGCAGAGGATCGGTACATATGAGTGATACCAGACCTCTGTGCAGGACAAACACAGCTGATCACTCCAGTGTTTGTAAATAACTGGGGACTCATAGTACTATGTGTCTCCAGTTATGAATGAACAGGACGGGATTTACATCACTTCCTGTTTATTCATGAGTTTCTCAATGGGGAGAAGCACTCTGTACAGAGGCTCCTCCCAATTCAGAAACTGCTTCATAGTAAATAGTTTCTGAATGAATGGATTCTTTTTATAATGAGTGTGTGATGTGTGTTTTATTGAGTGTATAAATGTTTCAATATGTGTTTCCCTATTTTGCCTAAGGCAGTGATGTTGAATGTTTTTTAAAGCCCAGCGCCCAAACTGCAATACAATACTATACTTATTTTCAGCGCTGGCTCTTTGAGATAAATAAATTGATTTTGCGTCGCAGTTTGGGCACTCGGGTTCAAAAACGTTCGCCATCACTGTCCTATACTGTATGCTGGAGCCCCAACCCAGCAACAAGTGGAAATAATCAATCTACCAGGCTTAGGGAAAACTTGCAGAACTCAGAACAACTGCTGTCTAGACTGACTGCAGTCCAGCAATAAACTAAATTTAATACTGACACAACTGCAAACGGCAGGGTCACTACACTTACAACCTAGTTTATAGGCATAGACTACACACAAAAGTCTCTTCAGATTTGTGTGTTCCTTAGAGCAGTGATTCTCAACCTGTATAACCCACATTTGTCCTTGGCCATTAAGGCACGACCCAAACCGCATCGCACTGGAATGCACGGCATTGCGGTGCTGCATGGGCGATCAAACTGTGTGTGGGAGGTGTGTTTAGAGTTACATTCAAATGAATGGCAATGCAATGCACCTCCTGCACCAGAACGAACAGTAGGTGCAATTGCGTGGTAGTTTGTGATTAAAACACTGACAGACACAAACAACCACAGACACAATCTCACACACATTCACATGTCACAGACATTCACACTCCCCCAAAAAACTTAGGGGTTCAGTGCAGGCTGCTGTACTGTGACGGAGCTCCATCCATATGTGCATTGCTTGTACAGCTCCCTTGCATACCCTGTAGAGGTGCCGAGAGCCAGAAAGTGATGTCATTCTGGCCACACATGGGAGCTGTATGCAATGCACGTATGGATGTAGCTTCCTTGCGGCCATAACCCCCAGCCCACCCCACTTTAAGCTGACACTTGGCGAGGGGCAGTATATTTTAAATGGCTGCTTGGCACAAGAACTGATACTGCTGCGCTATGGGGGAGGCTGAGGAGCCTCTCACCTAGTGCACTAGAAAGCATGCGGCGACCCACTGAACATGGTGTTGTGACCCACTGAACATGGTGTTGTGACCCACTGAACATGGTGTCGCGACCCACTTTTGGGTTACGACCCACCAGTTGAGAACCATGGCCTTAGAGCATCAAAAAGCAGCTTATGAACTTTTAAATTTAATTTCCCTAGACGGCATTGCATAGGAATGCTACAGAAGATTACAAGAAGTTACAAAAAGTTAAAAAGTGAGACATACACAAGCAAACAGTAATAACAATAAAAGGGATAAAACTTATAGAAAAAATACTTCTCCTGCCTCTGGAGTTGGATAGAAAATGTGGACCATACCCTCCCCCATAGAAGGGGCCCCTCAGATATGAACCAAGATTTGATTGCAGGTCTCCGTTGTTATACATTACAGGTCAAAGCGAGTTTCTGCCCAATTGCATGGAAGGGTTTGACTGCTGCAAATGTATCTAAACCTCTGTTTTTAACCTTAGCGGTGAGACAAGTTTTTTGCATGCTGGCCGGTGAGTGTCCTGGGAAACTTTTTGCTGTTGTACTGTATTAAGCCCTTCCATGTGCACCTTGCTGTAAAGCTGTTAACAACTTGATGAGTGCGTTTGCCATTTGTTTTGCTTCCCTTATATTGGTTGTCTCCATCAGAGTGCTCCCTTTGTTTTGTATTTAATATAAGGGGGCACTATGATGGGGACATCTAATCTAAGGGGGCACTCTGATGGGGGACAACTGATGTAAGGGGGTACTCTGATGGGGGACAACTGATGTAAGGGGGCACTCTGATGGGGCAACTGATGTAAGGAGACACTCTGATGGGGACAACTGATGTAGGAGGGCACTCTGATGGGGACAACTGATGTAAGGGGGCACTCTGATGGGGACAACTGATGTAAGAGGGCATTCTGATGGGGACAACTGATGTAAGGGGGCACTCTGATGTAAGGGGACACTCTGATGAGGCAACTCTGATGAGGCAACTGATGTAAGGGGGCACTCTGATGGGGACATCTAATCTAAGGGGCACTCTGATGGGGGTAACTGATGTAAGGGAGAACTCTGAAGGGGACACTGAATCTAAGGGGGCACTCTGATGGAGACAACTGATGTAAGGGGGCACTCTGATGGAGACAACTGATGTAAGGGGGCACTCTGATGGAGACAACTGATGTAAGGGGGCACTCTGATGGGGACATCTAATCTAAGGGGCACTCTGATGGGGGTAACTGATGTAAGGGAGAACTCTGAAGGGGACACTGAATCTAAGGGGGCACTCTGATGGAGACAACTGATGTAAGGGGGCACTCTGATGGAGACAACTGATGTAAGGGGGCACTCTGATGGGAAGAACTGATGTAAAGGGGCACTCTGAAGGGGACAACTGATGTAAGGGGGCACTCTGAAGGGGACAACTGATGTAAGGGGCACTCTGATGGGGACAACTGATGTAAGGGGGCACTCTGATGGTCGCTTTACTTTTTTTCAGTGAAGCCAGCCACAATGTGGAACAACCGATGCGCTTTGCTTATAGAACTTAATGAAATTTAACTTGTTAAAACGTGTGATGCATCGGGATTGGTGCATGAGCACTGTGTCTGGGAAAACACACCAGCAGTTGTGGTTTGTAGTGCGGCTGCTGGTGGGAATGCAGCCAAAAATGGCGGACCGTAAGTGACCAATTTTTCCAGACCGCGATTCAGACATTGGCTCAATTAAAATTTTGCTCACCGGACCTCGTGAATTTTAATTCACTACCCCTGGTATAGAACGTGATGACTCACAGGACCTTAGAAAGCTGCAGCGGAGGGGGAGCAAGGCTGAAGGGAATGGGCTAAGGGCACATCCGGGATCAGGCCTTGGGTGAGTATAACTTTTTTTTCTTTTCAGCTCCCTAGACAAAGCAAGCACTGCAAGAGTTAAGATTTATTTTTTCTGGACTTCTGCTTGAAAGTATAAGTGCACTATCAGACAAAGTGAACTTTTTATTTTTGCCCCCTTCCCCTGACCTCACAGATCTCACAATCCCCTCTGCAGATGTATATTTACTGAGATGCGATGCCTGTGACCTTCCATGATAGTTGACATCAACCCGTGCCACAAGTCCCAGCTTTCTTATCCACGCCTGTGCAGTAGTGTCCCATCACAGCACAGCCCGAAGCATTAAGGCCCTTGACAGTGTCCCCCAGACAGTCTCATGCTCAGTACATAATTATGCAGCACCCTGCTGCACTGGCCTCTACCATGATTTCTGGATGGAGCCCTCCTGTCTCCCAGGCAGGGACCTCCTCTGCTGCACAATCAACATGTGCTGGTCTACCTCAAAACATGGTCTCAAGGTTGGAGGCTTCATCTCACCCTAGTCTCTCCAAAGCCTACAGGTTCCAGGACTTTAACCAGGGTTTATAAATGCTGGAGAAAACTGAATAGCCAGTTTTCTCCCTCTGCAACATACCTCCTGGAGCCTCTTAACCTGAATGGGTGAGAACCTTGGGTTTTCCCAGGGTTAAATAAAAACAGGATTTATATAGCACCAACAGTTTGCACTGCACTTTACAGTATAAGGACATTAAAGTTGCACTACAATTCAAGACAAGATGGTAAGGAGGGCCCTGCCCGTGATAGCTTACAATCTAAAGGGAGGAGCAGGTGATACAAAAGCTGTGTGGGGATGAATTGTTTGAGAAAGTTATAGTTCAGTTATTAGGTAGAAGTGGGATAAGTTTCCTTGAAGGTGAGTTTTTAGGGATTGCCTAAAGGCAAACGGAGAAAGAGATAGCCAGACTGGATGAGGTAGGGCATTCTGGAGGATGGGAGAGACTGGTGGCTAGCTTGGGAGGAGTTGAAAAGGGAGCTAGAGAGCAGGAGATCTTGGGAGGAGCAGAGGGGACGGGTAGGGTGATACTTTGAGACATGGTTGGAGATATAGCCAGGGGCAGAATTGTGGATGAGTTATTCTTTGGGTGTTTGGAAGCCAGTGGAGGGATTTACAGAGGGGGCTTTCTAGACACTTAGAGGTTGGTTAGGTGGATGAGCCTGACAGCAGCATTCATGGTAGACTGGAGGGGCATAGCCTGCGTACAGGCAGGCCAATGAGGAGGGATTTGCAATATTCAAGACAAGAGATAACAAGTGAGTGTATTAGTAGCTTTGTGGTTTCATTGGTTAGGAAGGAGTGTATTTATGTGTAATTATGTGTAAATTATGTTATGAAAGTGAAGGCGGCAGGATTTAGATAGTGATTGGATGTGAGGCTAAAAGGTGGCGTCAGAGCCCAGGATTATACCCAGCACCTTGGCATGGGGGCAGGGAAGGATGGTAGTGCTATCAATCTCAATGAAAAATTGGGGGGAAGGTGGACTGGGGGAAGGAAATATCATGAACTTAGTTTTAAAAGAATGAGTTTGACATCCACACTGATAAGTCAGCTTGTAAATTAGTGATGCGCAAGAACACTGAAGGGGTGAGCTGTTTAGTGAAGATATATATTTGAGTGTCATCAGCATAGAGATGGTATTGGAAGCTGTGTGAGGTTAACAACTGACCAAGGGAGGAGGTGTAGATAGAGAAAAGAAGGGGTCCGGGGACAGAGCCTTGGGAGACCCCTATGAAAAAAGGAAGATAGGAATATAAGAACCGGAGAGATGGAGACCAGTTTAAGGAAATATGAGAAGGGGAAGAAGGGAAAAGGAATGGCAGGGAGGTATAGGAAAAAAATATCAGAAGGAGAGGGATGAAAGTGAGACATATGAGAGAAAGGTAAGGATGGATGGAAATAAGAAAAGATATAGGACAGTGGTTCTCAACCTTTCTAGGGCCGGGACCCCTTGGTAACATTTGCCAAGTTGTGGTGACCCCCAACGGTAAAATTTAGGGTTGACGCGGCTGCTGCAGTGACATCTGGCGGCGTGGTGGGAGAACTGACACTGCTGCGCTATGAGAGGGCTGAGGAGGACTCTCACCGAGCACAGCAGAAATCACACAGCGACCCACAAGTTGAGAACCACTGTTGTAACAGCTAAAATGGCAAACCATATAACACTAATAGCTATCCAATAGTGGGAGACTCCCGGCGACCCCTGGCAAATTGTCATTCGACCCCCGAAGGGTTCCCGACCCACAGGTTGAGAACTGCTGATATAGGAAGAGAAAAGAGGGAAAGCAGAAAGGGAAAGTATTGAGAGTAATGAGAAGGAGGGAAATGTAATAGGAGTAAAGCGAGGTAAAGGAGGGTAGCAGGAAAAACATGAGAGTGGGAACATAGTAAGGGAAAGGGAAGGAAATAAAAATAGAAAAGGAAAAGTTGGAAGGTGGTACAGAAAGAAGAAAGAATGTGAGACAAGAAGGAATTAAAGCTGGGAGTTTGAAGAAGGAAGGAACAGTAAGAAGTGACTGAGTAAGAGGAAGGAAAAAAAGGTTTTGGAGTAGGGATGAGGTTCAGGTTCACCACTACAATGGGTTGGTAGTCAGTCCTGAGGGTTCGAGATTCGCAGTCCCTGTAAATCTATGTGTAGATTCACCCGGGGGGATTGTATAAAACCATAATGTACCGCATGGCCTTTGAACTATGGTCAGCAGGCTTACAAGGACCAATAAGGGGGCTTTTAGTTAAAGTGACATTAAACCCTCAGATTTTTTAACATAAACCAATACTGTAACGTGTGCCTTACTGTAATCCATGGTAGTTTCCCTTCTCTTTGCTGCTCTTCCTTTTAAATCCTCATGTCTTCTCATGCTGGGCAGAACTTCTGTTTTGCAGCAGACTGCCTTGTCTCTGGAATGGATACATGGTGTCTGTGTGCAGAATAAATGTTTTATCATTTAATATAGGGGAAACTGTTTTTTTTTAAAAAAAATCGGTAATTTTTCCTTAATATAGTAAAAAATAAAAACCCCAGTGGTGAATAAATACCACCAAAAGAAAGCTCTATCTGTCCCCAAAAAAGGGTATAAAATTCATTTCAGTACAGCGTTGCATGACGGAATAAATGTCAGTCAAAGTACCGCAGCGCTGAATACTGAAAAATGGCCTGGATGGGAAGGGGGTTTAACACCGCGGATGTCAATTGGTTAAGTTAGCCCCGTCTCTATAAAGGGCAGGCATAAAGCAGACACAGAGTCAGTGAATAGGAAGCTGTGGCAGGGTAAGCTAACAAATTGCATTGGGAGAGATTAGGGTCAGTTGGGAAACTGTATTTAATTCTGAATGCTAGTTCTTTGTGAAGCTTTCTTCTCTGCCTTTTTTTGTTCCTATTTTTCTGAGCTTTTTCCATCTTATTTTGGACTGGGCAGAGTAGCGTTACTAATGGTCAACTTGAACATGTACTGCAGTATATGCTAACCAAAAATCCATGTATTTAGGTATAGGAGCTGTGTAGGGCTGTCCCAGGAAGTGAAGTGATTTCTATTAATGCAAGAGTTCTTCCTACTGCTAGCAAACACGAAACGAATATAGAATGGTTTTGCAGGTCAATGTGTGATAGAGTTCACAAGATAATATTCAGCTCCCTCCACTGGTCAGATAGAATATTCAAGGAACAGCACCTTCCTGGAGGTGGATGAAGATGCATAGTGAAGCCTCTGGAATTATATGAAATAAATTTAATTTAATTAAACCATCCTGACATCTGTTATGCAGGTTCTACATGTATGCTACACGTATTGCTTTCAGAAATGTCAGGTTTGTGTACCAGGCAACCTTTAAGTGCATTATGTGCCAAGATTTTTGCATATAGTTGACAGAGGTAGGGTACGTCAAGCTGGGACTGCAAATCAAGAGTCGCTGATTTTAATGCCAAGATTGCTAGAAGTGTGTGTGGGTGTATGACAGAGTTCAGAGGCTTATTTTGGAATATACCCAGAATACGTACTTTTCCCATTTTATATCTATGAAACTCATTTGAGCCAATGCTACCAGTTTATTCTTTCCTTTAGCTATTTTTCAGTACAGTAAGAAGTTTGTACAAAGATGAAAGCAAATTAATTTGTAGAAAAATAAGTAGAGCAAAGGATTCCCAAAACAACCCCTTTGATTTAAATCGTTTTTTCTTTTTTACCAGACTAGAAAATGAAAGCTTGATGATTGTAGCAATGCTATTTTATTTTTCATATGTAGCACCCTGCTAAAAGGAGTGCTAGATTATATCTATATTCTATGTTCAGTTCGATTATGACAAAGCAATCTGTGAAGCGGTGTCTGCCTGTTGCTGGGTGTGGTACCACACAGAGCAGAACAGCCAATAAGGATTGCTATGGGCATTTATGTCTCCCAGCCAATCACTGTAGGACAGTAGCAGTGATGCATGCTGGGAGAGGAGATAAAAGCTCAGGGTGGCTGATGTAACAGTCTCTTCCCTCCCCCAGGGGCCTTCCTGGGGGCAGGATGCCTGCTGCTGAAGAGACAGAATGGGCTAGGCCTAGGCCTGGGGCCTAGGCCTGGACACTGAGGCCTGAGCCTGGAGGCCCAGTGGTCAGCCACTCATGTTGGAGTTGAATCTGAACAAGACCCTTGACAGTACTGCTTGCTAGAAGTTCTCCACACAGATTGCCGGTACGGCTTAAAGGTCCAAGTCTGTGTTGGCAGCAGTTACTATGCTCTATTTCAAGTGCTAAGAGTCTACCTCATCCTGGATGTGCCTGACCCTCTCCCTCTCTCCCTGGAGTTTCAGAAATAAAAGAGAATCATCTTGGAGCTATTGCCTGGACTTCAATCTGTCGGTAACCACTGGAAGGGGTAAGTGCTTTTGGGGCAGCCATGTGTTTTAATAATCCCTAGACAGGCTATGGAAGACCTGATCATCCAGTGGCTCCTTCGGGGGTGAGCGCTACACATATAACTACTTTTTTGAAAGAACGATGCAGTTGACCACATGAGATACATTTAATCCTTTTATTGATTAAAAGAATGTTGCTCTACATGGGGTAGATTTGTCCATGGATAGGAGGTACGGTCAGAAGCTTATTTAGGAGTGCCAGAATCTTAACAGCAGTGAAACGAGCAGGCAGAAAGTAGCTCTGTAAACAGAAAAATACAGGTAAGAAGGAATCATTCTCACTTTGCAAACATGAGCATACGCGTTCAAGAGCATTGATACTCTCTATCAGGGTAGTGACATGGTAAAAGAACTATCCCCTCTATGGAATGCATCTCAGAGATGGCTACTTTACAACACACACACAGCGACCATGGGGAACAAAAGTAGCCACCCTCCAGAAGGAAGGACAGTGTCAACATGACTTCAGAGATGATTTGAGGATCTACAACTAAGTGATACACAGATAAGATGCAGGTGTGTGTATGCGTCTTCAAGGAATTCTGCCTTATTTATAACAATTAAAACTGGAGAAAACAAAATGAGCACAAAAGTGCAGTTCCTTATACAACCAGCCGCACAAGAACCGGTATCCATAAAAGTCCAACTTTATTGTAATAATTTCCAGATAAAGATCAAACGTAGTAAAGCAAACACCTCACTAAGGTATCTCGCCCACGCCGGTGCTGGGAGAAATACCATGGTGAGGGGTTTGCTTTACTCAATTTGATCTTTATCTGGAAATTATTACAATAAAGTTGGACTTTTATGGATACCGGTTCTTGTGCGGCTGATTGCATAAGGAATAATTAAAAGAGTGGGAGCACACCATAGCCAGCACCCGGCAGACATATCAACCGACAGTCAGAGGTGAAATTGGAGCGGTGAGTTTCTGGTGCTTCTTTGGACACAAAAGTGCAGTTGATACCTTAGGGAACCAATTCAAAGTTTTTGTCATTTTGCCATTATGTGAACAGTGAATCATTATTGGTTACTGTTGACAACAGCCTAATGTTTTACTAATTCTCCTGTCCCTAATTTTCATTCATCATCTCCAGTGGTTCTCAACGAGGACATCTCTACCTAGAGGTCTTTTCACAAAAGGGTGAAGAGTTTGGAGAAGGCAGGAGAAGTGAACAATCTAGGACATAATAGCTGAACTGGAAAGTGAGCTGAGTTGGAGAATTTTTCCAAATCAGCTACTGTGTCCTAGATTGTTCACTTCTCCTGCCTTCTCCAAACCCTTCACCCTTTTGTGAATAGACCTCTAGATAGTCTCTTCACCATAATAGATTTCACCACCAGATGGTGTTGCAGGAAAAAAAAAAATCAGGGTTGTGATCCTGGTAAAACTATCACTGTTTTCCCTGAACTATTAATAACTTTCAAGTACAACTAAACACTCAGCAAAACACGCTTTAACTAGCAATAACTTCCAGGTTTCCTACAAACATGTAGGAAAAACACTTCTAAATACTTTTAAGTATTTTCCAGTATATTTAACAAGAAAATATAAACAAGGTGAATGGGATTACATAACTTTGTTTATAAAAGACATAGAAAGAAGGCAGTACCAATACCTGATGTAGTAGAACATTTATTTAGTGTGGACAAAGCTGAGTAGTATGACTTCCCCAGGAAATCCTCTATTGTGGTTTTCTGATCAACCTCAAGTAAGCATTGGGTGGAGTCTTTAAAGAGAAGGTCCTTTCCATCCTTGGAGCCAAACAACTGAAAATTCTGTCTCTGACTTCCATTCCGCCCAAACAGAGCCTAAAAAATGTGCAAATAAATCTTTAGTGAAGCACATATTTTATTTAGACAGAACAAAAGCAATGTCATTCTGGATTAACTGTATTGGAAATATTTCTATTCCCGAATTAAGCAGTGACATTTTTGAAGTGTTATTAAAATATTGGGCCTACATCAGGCAGCCTGAAGAGCTACACTGAGGGAATCCTGTTTTGAGAAAACTATGGATGTCATTAAATGGTATGACCACCCAAAACTTTGTTGAAACAATGCTGCAGAGTTAGTTTTATCCCACCACATGAAACTTCTCTCTTTAAAATTGAACTTCAGTCAAACAGCTAGGTACACACACACATCGAAACTGAAATGTAAAAATTTGTCAGGCCCAAACTGAAATTGACTTTTTTTTGCCCAGTCGTTTAAAAATGTTTTAATTATTTTTAACTTATTTTATTTTGTTTTATTGTTAGGGGCTTGGAGAAATATTAGGGGTCCCTAATATTTTCAGACCCCTGATATTTCCCTTTTAGGCCCCATTCACACCTGACCGTTTTGTAGCGCATCCTACGCTCGATAAACGCTCTACAAAACGGTCAAAAAAATAAATAGCATTGTAGTCAATGGTATCGTTCCCACCTGTCCGTATTTCCGCCCGTCCCGAACGCACTACAAAACGGCCCACGCATGAAAAGGTCCCGGAGCGTTTTTGCTGCGTATTGGTCCGTTTTGTAGGGCGTTTTCCATTTGGATACTGCCAAGTAGCCTTTGGAATCGCGCGACGGTCGCGCGACTTTTTTACCGCGAATCGCGGTAAAAAAACCGCGTGACGGTCGCGCGACAGACGCGCATATTACAATACGCATAGGTGTGAATGGGGCCTTAAAATAGAAAAAGAGATTGAGGACACAGAGTCCTAAATCTTTTTCTGCAGCACTGTTATGAAAGAACAGGAAGCCTCTATACTGAGTGCTCCCGTCTATTCGTAAGCGTTCATTCACAACAGGGGATGGAGTAAGGTTATTTACAAACACTCAGCGATCAGTACAGATCGCTCAGACTTTGTACTATGCTCTCTATCCTGACTGCTCCACCTGTTAAAGCTCAGCCTCCTGTGACAGCTGTCTTCTCCCCTTACTGCCCTGTTCGGCCTCCTGACAGCTTCTCTCCTCCCCGCTGGGCGTCGGCAATTGGATCAGCTCTGTGTGCCCTCCGATCCCTGCTGCCTCTGCCGACACAGGCGGGGAAGAGCAGCGGGGATCAAGGGGGACACAGACCGGAGCTCAGTGGGGAGGAGAGAAGCTAGGGATGCACTGCATTTTCAGCTGCATTTTCGTCTGTTTTGGTCTTATCGGCATTTTGCCCATAGTACCATTTTCAGCCAAAATGTGTAGAGATGCTGCAAATATGTTAACTGACATGCAATGTATTTGGAATAAAAATGTATAGAGATGCACCGATACCGATACTAGTATCGGTGCCAATACCGAGTATGTGGGCGAGTACTCATACTCGCCCAAATGCTCCGATACTTATTCCGATACCGGAACTACTGGAACAGTGCAGCGAGAGGAACATGGAGCCAGTTTCCTGGCCAATCAGGAAGCCGGGCCGTGGGTAATGACTTGCGGCTCGGCTTCCTGATTGCCCAGGAAGCCGGCTCCATGCTGTTTGGCCAGCTCGATGCTGATTGGCTGGGAAGTCGGCATCCTTGCCAATTAACATTAAGTTGGCCAAACAGCATGGAGCCGGCTTCCAGGCCAATCAGAAAGATGGGCAGTGGGTAATGACCCACCTCCCGGCTTCCTGATTGGCAGGAAAGCCGGCTCCATGTTGATTGGCTGGGATGCTGGCTTCCCGGCCAATCAGTATGGAGCCGGCCTCCTGGGCAATCAAGAAGCGAGGCCATGGGTAATGATACGCTTCCCGGCTTCTTTGTTGCCCATGAGGCCGGCTCCATGTTACCGGAAGTATCGGTACTCGTTATCGGCGAGTCCTGAAATATAAATATCGGTACTCTTACTGGATACTCAAAAACCAGTATCGGTGCATCCCTAATAGAGTTGCAATGTGTTAGATGAGATGAAATGTATAGAGATGCAATGTGTTAGGAATTGTATAGGTGACACATAGGGATGAGCGGCCCCTCCTCAGGCACTTCCAATGGTGCTGCATGTGGCAGTAAGCCTTTCTTTTGCTGATATCACAGTAGTATTCAACCCTCCTATATTTTTAACATGAAAGTATTATCTCCTCAGATTAGCTCTGGCTAAACCCAGAGCTAATGCATTTTATGGCAATTCCTAGTGGCACTGAGTGGGCTAATGTGGACTTGAAATATGTGCACCAACTATATTCACAGGTTTCCTTTAAATCATTTTCTGCACTGCCTAATACTTGGCACTTTCAATATATTCAGCTATGACATGCTGCGGAGACCCAATTTGAATAGAGTGATGTAATCTTTCAGCACTCTTCATTGGACTACTACTCATTTGAAATTGATCACCCTTTTATGAGAAACATCTTCTAGGTCAGGGGTAGGCAACATTGTCTCTCCAGCTGTTCTGAAACAACAAATCCCATAAGGTATTACAAGCCACAGGCATGACTCCCAGAGGCAGAAGGATGATGGGATTTGTAGTTTCAGCACAGCTGGAGAGCCAAGGTTGCCTACCCCTGCTCTAGGTTATCCCGAACTCAGGAACAATGGAACAGGGATAGGAGTGAGCAGGGTTGGAGTGAATTGTAGCACTGTTATAGCCGCAAAAGATAAACTCACTCAATTACAATTTTTTATAGAGTTTATTTGACCCCTTTTAGACTGTTTGAAATGGGCAAGTGGGACACCTCTCCTTGTCACAAATGTCCGGGAGTAAAAGGATTAGGATCCAGGATTAGACACTTCTGGTCCCAAATGACCAACTGTACTTTCCCCAATATATGTAGTCCAAAGTTGTCCAGGAAAACTATAGTCTTTAAAGGAGAACTATGAGGTGAGTGCTTTTCACTCATCCTCATAGTTAACTTCTAGCCGACCTGAGACAATGAAACTGTAGATCGGGAAGTGAGCGAATACATACCGGCAGAGAGCTGTGACAGGGGAGGGACTGTATTCCCCCCTCCCCGCTCCGATCTGCCAGCGCTGACTGGCGGAACGGATGGTGGAGGGGGCAGGTACAGCTGGCTCTGCCTCTATATAGGCAGAGCCAGCTATCACTCACGCAGCTGGGCGGATTCAGACATAATTGTCGGGATCCGTTTCAGCTGCGGCGTCTCAGTATACCGCGAGCTGCAGCTCGCGGTATACTGAGCTTAGGGTGACGGGAGGATGCTAACTTGTGTCCTCCCTTTACACCAAGGAGAACTATGGGGGAAAGCACTAACCCCAAAGTTGAACTTGACATATATCAGATACATAGATACATGTACAATGTGGTCTATAAGGTCTATTACATACCATCTTTGTCAGGGATTGCAAATATTGCTAATAGCGACAACAAAATGATCCTAAGAGGTATTCAGCCCATTACAAGGCTGCAGTAGGATAGACCACAACAATATAAAACACAAGGATACATGGAGGGGAGGGAAACGAACCCTTAGACTTAAGACAGGACAAGACAAGACAAGTCAGGACATCGAAGTGACCAGGAGTGGGCGAGTAAGGGGGATAGTTCAGGGGGACCTAATGTTGGGAAGTAAGGGCCAGTTCACAATCAGTCGTATAAAGAGCAGGTGAAAGACATAAGTCCATCAGCAGTACTAAAGATCTTACATATTGACAGTGACCAATAGCTTTTTAAAAATGTCAGAATCCTGGAAGTAGATCCAGGAACCCCACACCTGCCTAAAAGATTCACAGCGGTCAGTATCCACAGCAACCATTTCCTCCATACGCATAATATAATTTAGGCTATTCAACCATGCGATCACAGGGGGGGGGCAGGGTGGACTTTCAATGTCCCCCTATGACCTGTCTGGCCGCGAAGAGGAAAAACCTCAATGCAGATTTCTTGGCTTTCGAAAAATTTAGTTAGGGAACAGGGATAAGAGAGTCAGAGAAGGAGTATTGATCGTGGTCAAAGAGTGTGCTTTATCATATATGGCTAAGACATTGTCCCAAAAGCCCTTTAACAAAGGGCAAGACCACCACACATGTATGTATCTACCATCAGCTGATTGACATCTCCAATACGTCTGCGCCACAGAAGGGAACATACGATGGAGGCGTACTGCAGTGAAGTACCATCTCGAGAGCAGGGGGGCGGACGTGCAGGGCAGGTGAGCGTAGGGGGGTGTATGTCTGCGGAAGGACGAGGGCTGCGTACTAATCACTAGACATGTGCACTGCCAAAAAATTTGTTTCGTTTCGTTTCGTTTTAAATTCGGATTTGTGTTATTTCGTTTTTTCGGGATTCAGGTGTGAAAGTCAATTCGGATTCGGAATTCGGATTCGGACGAAATTCGGTAGCGGTAGTTCGAACGTTCGTTTCGTTTTCTGTTCTTATTTGTTTCGTTCGTTCGTTTGCAGCAAAGTGACATTTGAGGGGGAAAAAATATTTTTCTCCTTCTCTAATGTCACTTTGCTCCAACGAACGAAACGAATAAGAAACGAAACGAAACGAACCAAAAACGAAACGAACGTTCGAACTACCGCTACCGAATTTCGGAAATGGAAATTCGGATTCGTTTGCATTCGTTATGTCTGTAATTCGGAATTCGGATACATCCAAATGTCCGATTTTCTGAAAATTCGTCCGAATTTCGATTCGGAACGAAACGAATCGCACATGTCTACTAATCACACTAATCACACTAATCACACTCAATGTGCACGTAGCACCTGTCCTTCCCGGGAGCTACTCGATACGGCCCTGCACGCAGCACGGAGCTGTACGTGCCGGCCGATTAAAGTGTGAATGAGGCCTTAGAGATAATGATTGTCAGTTACCTGTTGTCTTGTAACAATTCTCAAAACACTGCTCCTTTTATCTGGCCGAGAAACAACAGCATGTGCTGGTACCTCTGCCAGGTTGCAAGTCTTGTAGTTGGTGATTGAAGTGCGAGAACCATCAGAACATAGCAGCTCAAAATCATTAGGCTTAAGCTTTTTTGCCCAGTCTGCAGGATTCCTGCCTGAAAGAACAAGAATTACAATATTGTTATGAGGTGATAAGAGGGTATGGGGTAAGGTACACAGACCGTGTTCAAATGGAACCTATCACACTCCTGACCGAACAGAAACCTTTTAGAGTCGGGTGGCTGCCAAAAGTGACTGCGGATGCGTCCGTAGATCAATAGAAATTGTAGAAAAGGTCACTCACACTCCAGCTTAAATTTCAGTCAATTTTTATTGACCTCTCATAGGGGTCAATTCACAAAGAGAAACGTTATTGGTTTCCTTCAGTTGTTAAATTACCGCCCCTTATTTAACGTTAGCAAACATGGTATTCACGAAAGCTATAATCGTTATTCAACATGGTCGTTATGGTTTTCTACTGACTCGTTATCCAGTCGTTATGCTAATGTTTTAAACGTAATAATAACGTCTATGATCGTAAAATAACGCTTGAGAGATGCATTCTGGGAGCAGAAGGGGAGGAGAACAGTGCTTCTTACAGAGAAATGAATCATGGGAGATGTTAAACGGAATTTAGCTATCACCTGGGTTTCAGAAAAGTAATCCAAAATAGTGCGAGAACGGAATACACGTTTATAAATCAGAACAACATACTGATGTGTTCTTCTTCGGCTCTGGATAGTTTTAAGTTCAAATAGAGCACACCCAAATGGTTCCATCTTGCCCCAAACTACCAAACACTTTCACTGCAAAACTGAAGAACTGAATTTTTGTCGCCAAAAGCTTCCTCTAACAAAGAAATACCGCCAGGGAAATGTCATAACGACACCCTGAGGGTGGTGCTTATGTAACGATTGCTTAACGATCGATATCTGGCAAAAAAATCTTTGTGAATTGCACTTCTGTACATATTTAACGATTTGACTTGTTAAAACAACGATCGAAACGTTTAATAACGATCCACACCTTAAAATATCGGTTCCGTGTAGTGAGACGTTATTTGATGATTTTTCAAAGCGTTAAATCGTTTGGTGAATTGAACTAGCTTCAATATCGTGCGACATCGTTAAAATAACGAGCGGTATCTGGAAAAAAAGCTTTGTGAATTGACCCCATAGTGTCACACTGTAAAGCGACGTTTCGGAACCACATGGTCTCACTTGTTGTTTGCCTGAGGACCGGACCATGTGGTTCCGAAACGTCGCTTTACAGTGTGACTCTATGAGAGGTCAATAAAAATTGACTGAAATTTAAGCTGGAGTGTGAGTGACCTTTTCTACATTTTCTAAGGTACACAGACAGACCCAGGAAAATAAAATGACAGCCATTACTGTAAACAGAAGATCAGCAACACAACTTTGCAGCTGTCTACAGTTCTTAAAAGGTAACGCCATACATACTTATATTGCGGGGGGGAAATTAATACGGGAGGTAGCTCCACCCACTTCCTCTCTTATGACCATGTTTAACATGAGCAGGGACAGTCAGGGAAATCATGTGTAAGATGTAGGTGAAGTTTCAAAGAAACACCTGGGAAAAATGAAGCCTGCTGGCCAGCGGGTGCTGATGGCTGATCCACTGATATAATATGTATTAGATATGATGGGTGTATGTTCTGAGTTTATTGAGGGGTATGTAGTGCTGTGAGGTGAGGGGTTTTTTGTTGTATGATAGGGATTAATAAAGTTCACCAGCAGTGTATGCAGTTGTTTTTACCTCTTCAGAACATTACATCAGAGAGCCCTCTTGGGCTGTACACATATCAGTGGTTTAGCTGTGTTGTAGGTATGGCATGTTTGAAAACATCCTGTGTGCATTATCTTTGTTGATCCTACATAGGGATGAACGATAATACATATAAAATGCACCTAAAATGTACAATGGACCAGAAATGCATAGGTATGAACAGATCATTAGATGGAAAAATATTACCTGTGCATGCCCATTATCTGCTGCCATTTTGCATAGGAGTTAATGTAAGTGACATAATAGCATAGATGGGCATTGTGTCAGCTACTATCTCTATTGTGCTGTAAATATCTGGGTAAGATCAACTGAACACTGTGCTATATATTATATACTCGGTATTGATAATTATCACAGTATTGCCATAGTAATAAACAGAGGATATTTGTACACTTGAACTTTAACCCCATTCAGCACATAGACACAACTTTGCTAGTAAATATAAAAAAAAATTAATATCTCTAAGAACTCCATAGTTAGATTATTCTTTACATTTCCATTAACAAGGTCCCATCTGATGGATTTTAGCACAGTATGTTCTTTCCTAGATATTACAGGCCTCAACTAATCTTGACTTGGAAAGCCTTTTTTGCCACTGATTGGGTGTTTCTATATACTCTACCCATACGGAATGTCCACATGCCTCCCACACAAATGTCACATGGGTGTCTAATGACGGGGCACCTATGCTCCATATTCCCAAATGACTGCATCAGCAAAATGCATCTTGTAAATCTCCATGACTGCTGCAACATCCTGGAGGCAGACAAAACACAAAAAGCAGCATAAAGACTTTATATAACCTGTGAGGTAAAACAAAGCGGTTTGGAATGCCGTAAGAATGTGGAATTTGTATACCCATGAATACATGAATACATTTACCCAATGTTTTTTTCAGTTTTAGGTAAAGTAAGGAAGGGTTAAAACTATCAGTTTATTTTTTGTTGTCTATATCCTGTTGGGGAGATTTCTCTTAATTTCCTGTCATGGAGAACAAGCAATTGTGGTGAACAAGTGAGGGGAAATCCCCTCTTTGAGAGTTGTTCCCTAAACAAGTGCTCCCATTGGAAGATTTCCCCTCTATTCCTTTTCAGAGGATGACTGTGAAATGTTGGATTTCCCCATTTTCGGTGACGTTAGCCAACAGGACAACTAGAGAAGCTAAATCTACCGATTGGGACACAGACAGCTATGAAACAGGTGTTTTAACCCTTCCTCAGTTTACTTAAAACTTAAATATAAGTACACTTTAACACTTGTCAAATGCCATAATGACCATTCTGCCAAGTTGGGCATGAAAACATTAGTGCCTCAGCAATGATACCCTACAGCACTGTAGCCTTGGATACCACTATCTCAAGGGAAGTCTTAGAAGATTACCAGGGCCGGTGCTAGGATTTGTGCCCACACAGGCAAAATTGCATTTTTGCGCTCCCCCCACCCCCCTTCCCGACCCCTGTAGCGCTGGGCCTGCTCCCTATCAGTATGTTTTTTTTTCTTCACTTACCTTCGGTGCGGGAG
>NW_017306460.1:1577195-1654849 GCF_000935625.1 Nanorana parkeri
GGGCATTTTGACAAGTACAAGTACTTGTCAAAATGCCCTGTTTTTTCCACCCTCACCCTGCAGCGCCCTCAGGCGGCCGCTTGCCTTGAGGTAGCGCCGGGCCTGAAGATCACTAAATGTTTTATTGAGCATTTCAAAACATACTACTAGGTAGTGTGTTCATGTGTGGACCCTTCAGACTGTAATGATAGAGTATGGTGAATGGGTGAGTGTTCTCTGTAGAGCACTACAATATATATTCTGCATAAATAAGGAAATAATACAATATGTAATAGTGCCTGTATTTTTTATGGGCATTTTTTGAATCACTGTAGTGTACATCATTTAGTCCAATGACTTCCTTACCTTCTGTGTTTTCAAATACAGTGGTATGTTTGACAAAGGCCACATCTCCTTTCTCCACCAGACACCTAAAATTAACAAAATGTGGGTTTCATTCAACAGTGCCATCCCTGTACTCAGTGAAAACCCTTTTAAAAATCAAACTATAAAGCCAAAAGACATTTGACTCATGTTAGGTATAATGGATCCATGCCATTTTATGGCAGTGGTATGTTATTTTCTATTACCTTATCGCTCCGGAGTATCCGTAATATGCCTCAGCATAGCTGGGTGAGCATTTAGTGTTTAGTAGAGGTTTCTGGGGGTCTCCCATACACAACTGACATAAATTAGAATTGATATCAGAGCCAGGAGCACAGCTCTGACTGAAGTATGAACCTGTTAGAAATATACCAAGCAAACAAACACAGGACTTTAATAATAGTGTTAAAACAGGTAATAATCTCAGAAAGTTCTCAATGAGGAGACACAGTAATAAAACCTTGCATTGCAATATTTTCCATAGTTCTACAAGGTAGATCTGCATTCATTGGTTTCCATACACAAAAACATACTGGTAGTAAATTGGCTTCCTTCCCAAATTGGACCTATGTATATGTGTGTGGTAGGGACATTGAGGAGAAGACTTATGTGAATAAGAGGAGATTTATGTGAATCATTTTGTGATGTCCACACAAAGTAAATAACAAGATAATGCATAATATTCTTTTCTTGATTTAATGACAGGAAAACTTCAATGTTAAGGGCCGGTTCACACCATATGCAGTGTGCGTTCCACCACAGATCCTGCCCGGAATACACTGGATCACATTAACCAAGCCTCCCTTGTTCTGGGGCGGGAGGGGCCAGGTGTTGTAATTCATGTCAATGGCACCGCAGACACGCCTCCTGCCCGCAGTGCAATCGGCCGCACCAGAACACGTGGTACAGCAATGCCCGTGTTTCGGTGCAAAAAATAGTGCATGCAAATGCTTCATGGGATTTGTAGTTTTAGCACAGTTGGAGTGCCAGTGTTTCTTACCCTGTTGTAGAGGATTAAAAAAAACATGCCTGTGTGCTCATGTGGAGGTTGTTGTTTATGGAAATAGGCATGAGAGTTGCCAAGTTGTCCTTTACCAATCCAGATTGCTATGGGTAAGCTAAAATGTCTTCAGAAAAATCATAGGATTTTGGAATTTACTGAGTTTGGCTGCTACTAATGAGGGGTATGCTATTTGTTTCCTTCTTTGCATTTATGGTCAAAATGGTATGAATATTGCCTTTAAATGTAAATAATCGAGAACTTTCGTTTTGCTGTTTTTTTTGCACATATAATAGTTCAGTAAGCTTGACATTTTTTTTTTTACCACTCATGAAAGACTCTGAGTTCTTTTAAAACATAAGTAATTGGTCAGTGTTCTTGGTCATTATAGTGTATCATTTATAGTGTTTCATGGTCATGGGAAACCTGAATGGCTCAGTGTGTAATGTCTGAAGAATCGAATATAACTACAGTATATGATAGTTATGTTATAATTGATTTAGGGTAGACTGTGTCTGTAAAAAATGGAAAATAATAGTATTACGAGGTCATATTGAGAAATGTGTTATTCTTTTTTTAAATAATAAATGTTTATTAAGAGTTTAGTACAGGTAACATAAAAGACAGGCAGACATAGGGATCAGCGCAGTTTCAGGTCATGCAGTCACAGCTCCGCATGAGACACAAGCATATAACTAGGCATATATATGTGTTCGGTTCAAGCAGTGGCGTAACCAGAGTTCTGGGCGCCCGGGGGAAAATAGTATGTTTACTATAACTACAATTATGAATGAACAGGAGGGGATATAGATCACTCCCATTCATTCATAATTGAGGATATAGTATACATACCAGGTACTCAATTATGTACAAACACTCAGCGATCACTGATCACTGAGTGCTTGTACCCGCTCTCCTCTCTGACACACACTGTCATAGGAGGCTGCAAGAGGCTCCTGTGACAGCGCTGGCTGTCTCCGCCCCCACACCGCTCTGCTGCACTGTGATAGGCGGCCGAGCGGTGTGGGAGGAAAGACATCGGCCGCTCACAGCGCTCGTCCCGCAGCGCTGGGCACTGCTCTGTGTCCCACCGGGGATGAAAGGAATCACGGCCGCGCCGCGCCGACAAAACGGCAGGAAAATGTCACTTTCGGCATTTAGCCGAAAGTGCCATTTTCGGCCGGCGCCCCCCCGTTACTTTTCGCCCGGGGCCCGCGCCCCTGCTGCCCCCCCGGTTGTTACGCCACTGGGTTCAAGTATCCATCACATACAGTGGTAAATATGTAGATCAAGTCATACAGAGGGGGGTACATTTCTAGTTTCTATAGCAACTGAGCGCATCTCACTCAGGAGATATAAAGGTAGCTGCGATCTCGCATCTGGCCAGACAACACTAAAGGGGGACAAAAAGGAGGATAAACACATAGTAACACAGGACTCAAGGGGCAACACAATATGGGGGGATGCCAGGCTAAGTAGGAGAACAGATACGGGAGGGCACTTAATGGGGAGGAGAAGGGGAATGGGGAGCTTCCAATAGCTGACGATACAGGAGGGAGATTACATGAGTGGGTGGGTCATCTAGATAGCAAAGGGACTCGAACCAGGAGAGTGGTCGGTGTAGGGTGGCCCAATCCCCCAACGCAGTGTAGAACGCCCGAAGTTGAAAATATAAAAGCCAGGCTCCGGGGATGTGGGGACGGCCCTCAAGTAGGGTGACCAAAGGCTTCAGTGTCGGTCCTGCGAGGGCTTCGGCCAAAGGTGAGGGCTCAGAGTTGGACCAGCAAAGGAAACTAGAGGAGATACAACCCGGTGGAAATACCGGATTGCCCATTATGGGAGTCATGGGGCCCACATAAGAAGACAAGTCATGCGTTCTGAGAAGAAGGTCCCAGGCTTTCAGAAGCGGAGGGAGGGCAAAAGGGAGAAGCGATGAGAAGGGGCAAGCCAGGGTACCGAGAAAGGGAGCACAGGGGAGATAAGTGCTTCCAGGGAGACCCAGAGTTTGTGAGCCCCGTGGTGTTTCCGGTCCAGAATCTGGGCAAGGAGCACCGCATAGTAGTATGTCCGCAGGTCAGGCAGGGCCAAGCCTCCTGATTCCTTGGAGCGGACCATGATATGATAGGCTAGCCTCGGACGCTTACCGGCCCAGATGAGAAATGTGTTATTCAACACTTGTGTAGGGTGTATTTGATGTCATGGGATCAAATCTACAGGACATGTCATTCTGAGCAAGTGAAATGCCTGTAGTCTATATAAAATGAAGATCCTTTTATCTGCTTGTTTATATATTACAATGGTGCTGCATGTGGCACTATGCTTACCAATATCACAGTTGTTGTTTTTCTTGTTGATCAGACCAACAGGAATATTCCATCCAGCGGTGCGACCTACTGCTGTGTGACAGGACTTCTTGCCTTTAAGATTGTTCCATGTAATGTCTTTGGTTGTTTTCTTTATAACAGCAACTGCATAGTATGTGCCTTTGTAGAATCAAAAGAAAAGGAATTATTTCTCTAATTTTATTAAACACGCTAAATGTACTAGTGGATGCTGGGGAGACAAATTACCTTCACAGCCAAGACTCTAGGAGACTCCAGTAGTATCTCCCAACCTAAACTTCCAGAATCATGCCATCATGGTCAATGCGGTCCCTCTCACGCTACCTGATTATTTATTTACCAATATTCCTGAATTTGAGAATGCAGTAGAAGCATTTATGCTCCATCTCTGGCCGTTTTAATAATCTTGGTGTGGGATTTTAGAGTTGTTATTTCTAACATAGGGATCAGTCAAAGGAAAGCTGTGCTAAGGAAATATGTAGGCTGCTATTACTGACCTCTTCTTCTGAGAAGCCTAGCTATTCTACTACTTTCTAAATTCCTGACCTTGCTTAAATAATCCCAATAGTATATTTTCTACAGAAATAAGGTCAGCAGATATATTGTTTCGGGTTAAAGAAAATAGACTTCAAACTACATGGGTCATTTAGATTCTTGTGTTTCAGTTACAGACCTCATATATAGGATTAAGATATGAGGCTTTTCCTCATTGGTAAAGTCTGGTATAAATGTATAGCCAATGACAAAGGTTAAATGAGCTGTGCAAGCATCAAGTATTCCTCAAAACATGACTGGTGGGGAAACTTGAGTACTGGAATTAATGAATCAATGCTTGATACTGTATGGTAAGAACATAATCATAATAAATATTTCAGCAAAAAGCTTACCTAAAAGCTAGAAGCACCCTGGTTTAGAGTCATATAAGCAGAATCTGTATCATTGATGTACTGGTTGCTGTCATTAGGAGAGTCTTTAGTGAAAGTGAAAAAAAGACTCACGTAGCTGCTCACAGTCCACATCCGCTGCAGGTCATATAGAAAGGGCGGAGGGGCGGGTTGACAATCTTATGCTCAGATGAAGTACAGACACCTCAAGTACATATACCTGCAACGGCCTTCCAAACCTTCCTATCATTGCTGTTTTTTCGGCCTTTTTGACAGGCAGAGTTTTTTCTACTTAAAGAAGTGTTTTTCTCTTCCTACCACCTGCATTTTTCTATTGGCCAGTGAGGCTGCCCATTATAGTGATAGGCCATTAGGAATGTGTGGAGATGGGGTTTTGCAGCAAGCTCCAACACCACCCAAACGTGGTGGAGCTTTGCTTGTCAAAACAGCCCGACATGGCCAAGAGAGAAGGTTTAAGGAATATGCTGACAGAATGTGCTCGTACCTCTCAAATGTTCACACTCCATGCCTGCAGCAGTTTACCCCCCTTCTTCCTAAAGCCTGTCTGTGTTATTTAAAGTGGACCTAGTCCAGAAAAAGCCACACATCACTATCTTCACCATATATACAGTATAGTTTAGTCAAATCAATTAGCCATCACGGTACAGTCCCCAACGCATGATCAAAAACCTCTAACTTGTTTCACCCATGCAGGCTTAGTCATAGAGGTCAGGTCATAGAGATTGATCTCTACGACTAAGCTTATATGGCTGAAACGCGTTAGAGTGGACGATCATCAGACGGGGACTGTACCATGCAGGCTGATGGATTTTAATAAACTATGTGTATGGCGAACATTGCAGTATGCCGATTTCTGGACAGTGTGCATTTAGGTCGTGGAGATTGAGTCAGAACAGAGCGGTGAAATTCTTTTCGTATTTCTACGTTAACCGCTTGCCATCTGTCTGTTGCAAAAAAACGGATGGACGGCAAACTCACAATAGGCGGGTTGCCGTAAATAGACAGCTTTTTTTCCTGCTTGCGCGTGCCCCCCTAGCGTGCGCACGTGCAGAAAAACCCCGTCTGTTGTAAACAGCTGTTACCGGCTGTTTCACATACAAGCGATCGGCGGCTCTATAACCGTCCGTTCACTTGTATGAGCTGTCTGCAAGCGCCCCCCCTCCCTGGTGTGGTGCCACCGTCGCGCCGCCCCCCTCCTGCACCCTCACCTTCAATCCCAGGATCCGCTGCCCCATTTGCAGCCTGGGACCGACTCGGGAGGGTGTCAGGAGGAAGTTGGGAGGGAGATCAGCATCTTTCTCCTTGCTGATCTCCCTCCGTAGTATGAATGCGGAAGTGATGTGTATTACATCACTTCCGCATTCACTTGTCAGTCATCTGGCTGCTATAGCCAGAGAGAAGAAGCTGATGAAGCAGATCTCTGCTTCATCAGCTTCTTTGGGGGTCCCCAGGTGACATTAGGGGTCTTGGAGACCCCTAATGTCTCCATAAAGAGGACCTGTCAGTGTGCCTTTGCTATTATATAGGGGGATTGTTATCCCCTATATGATAGCAATAACATTAAGTGTAAAAAAAAAGTGTAAAAATAATAAAAGTCACATAGAAAAAAAAAGTAAAGAAAAAAAAATGTTTAAGTCCCTATCCCCAAGTTTACGCACATATAAATGTAGAGATGCACCAGCGAGCGAAAACGCCAATTACGCTACACATGTTACATATCGCCGCAAACGTTGGAGTGTGAGCAATAATTTTAGGGCCATCAATTACTGATAGCACTAAACTGATGAGCGGAAAAAGCGTTTAAAGCGTCACCTATTGCCAATTTTGGGTATTGTAGTTTTTTGAGGTTTTGCGGGAGTGCGCAATTTTAAGGCTTGACATGTTTGGTGTCTTTTTATGCGACATGACCACGTCTTTTATATTTTACCCAAAAATTGGGGAATAATAAATGTTTTATAATTTAATATAGGGGGAACACTTTTTTTCTTTTAATTTTCGGTAATTTTTCCTTACTATAGTAAAAATAAAACCCCCCAGTGGTGATTAAATACCACCAAAAGAAAGCTCTATCTAATCCCAAAAAAGTGTATAAAATTAATTTCAGTACAGCGTTGAATGACAAAATAAATGTCAGTCAAAGTACCTCAGTGATGAATACTGAAAAATGGCCTAGGCAGGAAGGGGGTTTAACACCACAGACTTCAAGTGGTTAAACATGATCAGTTCCACATTAAATCAATGATCAATTGATCAATTCTATCGCTAAGGTGGTTTTCTCTTTGTATCGGACAGGCTCGTAGTAGGCCTGTAGGCTTCTGTTGTTGTACATTTACTTTATCTACCAAATAGGAGGAAAAAAATAAAACAACTTACCTTGTGATTTTGATCCACTGGTCCTGCATGGCTTTAGATCCTCTGTAAATCATAAGAAATAAATACAATAATACCAATCATAAAAATTAGGATGGTAGCTTGTTTGGAAAAATAGTGTATTTGTAAGCAACAGGCTAACATAAAGTCAAAACATGCTGTCTATGGGACTAATCTATATGTGCACATGTGCATGCCACAGTATTCAGTTATCCTTTGTGTTGATTAGAAGTTAAACTTACCTACACTCATATTGAACAATAGAGAATACTATTTCTTAAACTGTCCAAATACAACATGGGCTCCACTCATGAATAGATCAGCACTAACAAATACTATGATTCCTCCTTAGTTAACAAACCGATACAGTAATGCCCAAGAAGATGACAGCTGAAATATAAATGTTTACTTATGTTTGATGGCCCCTTTGGAAATACAAAAAGGTTACCACTAACAGGTTAAGGCATGAGGCTCATCATCCCAATGTACATCAGTATTCAACTGTCCACATCAATACAACTTCTTTAATACACTTGGTTTTCCGTACGATGGTCTTACCTTGGTTATAGTACTCTCCGAGTACAGGGACCAATCCACAGTGCCCAGCTGTATACATGTATCCTCCATCCAGAGTAACAGCATCTGCTTCACCTTTCTACAAAACCACCAATAAAATAAATGTTTGGGTTTAAACTAGCCTAAGTGATGCTGTTGAATTTTTAAAGCAGTGTTTAGTAAGAGTTTCTTCACACAGGTGCCTTGTTTGTCTGTTACAGAGTTCTGTTTTCTACAGGATGGGTAAAATTATGATTAATCAAGTCCTACAGAGAAATAGCCAGTTGGTGTACCTGATCATTAGGTGGAGAGAAAGGCTCGGTAGTTGAGCACCTCACTTAACGAACGAGTTCCGTTCCTACGACCAGGTCGTTAAATGAATTGTTCGTTAAGTGAGGAACTCTATACAGTACTGTACTGTATTAGTACAGTACTGTATAGTGTTGCTGATGTACAGTACTAAACAGTGTACTGTACATCGGGCAATATAATACTTACCGGGACCCGCAGTGAAGAACGGAGGACTTCACTTCCGCCGGCGACACGTCGCACTGACGCTGACGCCCAAGGTCGGAGGTCGATCAGAGGTCGGTCGTAAGTGTGAGTGGTAGCAAAGCAGGTAAGTCGGAAAGCGAGGAATGGCTGTACATACAGCTCTCTAATGTGCCATGACCATACACCAAGAAAGTTTCAGGTGCAAAGTTCTTTAGAAAAGCCAACATATTTTGGGAGTTTTGGGTGCTTCTAAATAACATTGTGACTTATAAACGTTCTCTGAACTATAAGAATTCAGTGGCACCCTCTTTTCTGTTTTGAACACTGACCAGAAATCAATGGGCTACATTGTATTTGTGGTATACATAGGATTTACAATTCACAGTGTCTAGCACTGTCTTTGTTGTGTGCTGTAATCCCTGAATCCAGTACCAGCTCACTTAATAAAAAGTGGACTGAATAAAAGGGCTGCTGTGGCCATTTAAATCCATGTCACACAGTCTGTGTGTTTATTGGGGGTTTAACAGAGGGACGTAATCGACGAATCCATCAGTCACGTTTTTTATGGAATTAGCATTTTCTTTCTATATTACTTACCATTATTTGTTGAATACATTCATCTGCAGAAGAGGCCTCTGTACATTCAATGATACCTCCACTTACGGGTGTCCAGTTATCACACTTTATCTTCTCCTGTCTGCTTTGCGTACACCAGCGTAGAATTTCTTGGGATGGTTGGCTTACTTCTGAAGAATTTATATATTGTAATCATAATTTTTTCTGACAAGCTTGAGCTCCAGTATTGATAATAACCTCTATCAATAGAAGCCTCTTACCAAATATTTCTTTGATGGAGTTAAAAAGACTTGTTCCCAGATATAAGAATGCATCCATAGAAGTTGGTAGAGGAACAATGTTCGTAGTAGAGTCTTTGAACAGAAGATTTTTCCCATACTTAGTGCTGAATAGGTCACATGCTTTTTTCTAAAATGTTAATAAAGTTTAATTATTTTTTGTACCCCACAACTAAGAGCCTTGAGACCTCTACAATATTGCAGTTACCTGAGAATACTGAAGAAAGTCAACAATATCTTTAGTCTTGTCCCCTTCACTCCTAGTTACTACAGCATTCACCGGGAATCTTGATAGACTGCACTTTTGAAACTGAGAAACTGGCCTTCTAGTATTGTCTGGACATAGCAGCTGGAAATTCTTATAGAGTTCAGCTAAAAGACAGTTTAATACATGTTTAGAGGATAAGCTAAGGTGTGACAGAAGATAGACTGTAGAAAGATAGATAGATAGATAGATAGATAGATAGATAGATAGATAGATAGATAGATAGATAGATAGATAGATAGATATCAGTTTTACATATATTCCTGCCCTTGCTCTCTTTAGTGTAATCTTTTGTCCTTGGACTCAAACTATGAAGACTCCAAAATTATTTGTTTGTACAGAGTTACATGGCTCGGTGCCTCTGTACTGACACATCATATGGGAAAGTTCAGTCAATGAACATTTACTACTTTATTAAGATTCCTGCCTTAGCTGCTTCATATTGCCCTAGTTTTTAAATAAAGAAACAAAAGCAGTATCTTAATTTATGTGATGTGATTTGTTAATTGGATTTTGTCTGCTCACAAATGTAGATAAAAGGGCTATTTGTTTTGAGACTCAGACTTGTTTTCTAAATGCTATCAGAACACTTGTACTGCTAGCATACAGAAAAGTAAGTTGTCACACACTTATCTTCTCTCTCATTTCACATGATAATGGATGGATTCTAGGTGGTTTGGAGCATACACTGTAGAAGGTGGTGGAACATAGTTATAGCTGGTGATGAATGATACATTGTAATCTAGGTGGTGCATAAAAGATTGGAATCTTTTTTGAAATCTTGATTACAGGAAGCTCCTGTTTTACACTGGATTATTTCACAGAACTAGAACAAGTACACAAAGTACAATATCTCCTCACCTGGAGGTCGGCTTTAAACAGTCTGCTGTGACCCTGCCATATAAAAGTGCTTGAATAGAAACTTAAGTTTTGCCCTTCCCTGAAGATTCCAACCTCATAGTCAGTAATAGGAGATTTTATACCATGAGTAGGTATTAGTATGGCAGCAAGAGAATATATTATATATATTGTTTACCTGGTACAGTCATATGTGTCACAAAAGCTACGTCACCCTTGTTGTCTCTTAGACACCTGCAAATGCAAATAGAGAAATTAAAAACATGAATGGAATAAATCAGGCCTATAAATGTTGTCTTCGTACTGGAGTTTGAGTTGTTTTAATAATTACATTTCCAGTCCACACAAACCTATTTTCCTCAGTTATGAGTGGCTGCTGGTTGTCTACTGGCTTTTAATTCTTGTGGACAAAAAATGGCCTAAAAGTTGGCCTGGAGTGTGGAAGTTTTAGAACCTCTGTCAAGGTTTTATTGTTGTCTGTGTTTCTATTGAGAGGATTTCTTTCAGTTCTGATTCATATGGCATAAGGAATGGAAAGAGAAACACTATGGGGTCTATTCACTAAGCTGCCGTAGGCAGCCGAGTGAAAGACCGACCTGAAGTGAAGTGAGCTGAACGCTGTTCGGCTATTCACTTCAGGCTGGTACGGCTGATTTCAGCCGTATATCGGCTGAAATCAGCCCTACATCGGGTGGCTTCGGGTCAGCCGAACATGCTCAGCATGTTCGGCCGACCCGAAGTGCAGGATGAGTTTGACTCAGCCAATCCAACATCTGGATCGGCTTAGCCGAACCTCCGGCAGGCTACTCGCTGCTGTTCGGTCTATTCTTATAGATGCCGAACAGCAGTGAGTGAATGAGCAGCATTCGGCTCGGCTGTTCTGCTCGGTCCCTCAGAGGGACAGAGCACAACAGAAAAATAGTTTAAAAAGTCCAAAAAAATACATAGAAAGCGGTTGTGCGGAGCTAGCAATGACAGCTAGCTCCGCCCAATAGTTTTTTAAAAACTCTCCCGGGCGCTCTGGGAGTCTCCCGCTCCCGGCCGCCCAGGAGAGATACACTGATTTTTCCTTTTTTTTCTTTATTCTGACACGGAGCCGTATCAGAATAGAAAAAAAATTAAAAAAATTGGCCATTTCAATTTGCAATAGCCAATAGTAAACTAGCATTGCACAAAATTCTTTCATTTCTGATTAGAGCATTTAGAGAATCAGTTTATTGATTTTAAAATACCATTTTAATAAAGGGAAAAGAGAAAAATGTTTACAGAAAAGATATAACAAAACACAGACAATAGCAACAGTAAAATAAATGGCATCAAAAGTGCTTAACAAGTTTTGCCTGGTTCTAGGAGGTTCCACTTTACTGCAGCGTACGTCTGATTCTAACAGTCATACAAAGTCACTGGGACTCAAAAATGACTCTCAGCATTAGTGCATAATGTTAAAGGAAAATTGAGAGTGCTTCAGCTGCAGATACAACCACTTTTTTTGGTCCCTAATGGGGCATTTTCAGAAATGACATAACCAATCGATGGGTCTGAAGAATGTGCTGAGGGGAGTATAAGTGTGTCATGATAGTTGAGCAGACACTCTCACTGGCAGTTTTCCTAACTGTGTCAATATTTCCAGAAGCCCATATTTTAAAGTCTGACAACTAACGTATTATTACACAAAGTGAAATCACTTTTTGATAGATCCTAAACAAGATATACTGGGGGAATTTATCAAAGCACTTATGACAGTTTTAGCCTCTTAGATCATTTTTTTAATGTGCAAATCTGTCTTTTAACACACCCCTGTTTTCACCTGAGCTTGCACTACTTTTCCAACTGCACGTGTTTTGCCCAAAGCTTGGACTACTTCTCCAACTGAACATGTTTTGCACCTGTTTTCTTCAGAGCTTGCAATACATTTTCAATTGCATGTTTTTTGCCCCTGTTTTGCACCTGTTTTCATCTGCAATTATTCCAGGGCCGTATGAAACTGGAGCATCACCTGAGAAAACAGTCACAACTTAAGAAGTCCCCGTGAACACTTCTTCAAGATGCGACAGTTAAGCTTTTTGCCTGAAGTTTAAAGTCTTTTTTCCTGGAGTCTATTAAACCTCATTTATCAACAACATTACACTAGCTTGATAAATCTGGTGCAAATATATTCCGTGAAAGTTCAAACACTCGCAATTGCTATGATAAATTCCCCCCAACATGTCTAATGAAAATGACATTTATTATCAAGGCTTAGACTGCATTGATAAATAAGGTGCAAATAACGTGGAAAATGTGTCACTTAAAGAAAAGTGGAGCAACTCCCTTGATGGATTCCCCCCACTGTATATAGGATGTATATATCCTTTAGGACATTTTCTGTGACCAATAAACCTTCTGTACATTATGGCATAGGCATGTATGGTAGCTAAATGGTAGTTACTTTCTTATACCTTTGGGTTGACACTTTTTATGACTGTCATTTTATAATATCAGGATTTATGGAATCTAAATAGATTTGGGTTCTGGCTGTTAAAAACACCAGACTGGAACCTGTAAACCTAATGGAGATTTACAACGGCTAATCTACCAAAAACATTTTGCAGATGCTGGGCTAGCAGGATTTATGATCTTCTTAGAATTTTTTTTTCTGGAGCTGGTGGTGTCTACCGTGGGGATCTTGTCTGAGTCTTTTAAAAGCTGTCATCCCTTGCCAGAGCACAAACAACAGATTTACATCTAAATAATTTGTTGCAGAGTTAGGCATTTTGGAGAAATGAGAATGGAATGGTGTTCCCTTGACTACCCAATTCTCTTTACTTGGGGTTTGGGGTTCACCGGACCTCATGACTGTTACAGATGACATTACTTCTGTGTCACACCTGTGCCAGTCATGGGCAAATCTCACCAGAGGGGTTTCAGGCAGCAGTTAAAACCTGCCATAAGGCTTCTTTTACCCTTATTTACTCTTACTAGAAACAAAAATAAATAACTGGGATAATTTTTTACTCAAACATTTCTTTACGGAATTTCTGTTTTGGGTGGATTCAAGAAAGCAGTACTTGTTGTTCTGTGTTTTCAGTTGTCATGTAAGTACAGATACACTGCATCTTTATGTCAAAAGCAAATCATCAAAGCACTCTGTGAGGAACTTTGTACTCACTTGAATGCTCCATGACAGTTATAGTAAGGTTCATCGTTACTGAGTTTGCATTTCTTGCCTCCCCGTCCAGCACAATGTTTACACAAGTTTGGCTCCTGGGCCCCGGGGACACAGCTCGCTGAAAAGAACCTTGAGACAGCTGAAAAGTAAAGAGTGAATAGTAAAATAAACAGTAGTGTTTATTGTGTCTGTTTTATATCATGTGCTCAAATGGCTGATTAAAACCATGTGTGTATACTCAAAAGACACAAGGATAGTGACTAATGCTCTCACAACTGCTCCTCAGTAAACTGGCCCACAGATATAGGATGACAGTCAACCTGTTTTGGTCATTTTTGTTGAATCAGGTGACAGTTTTATGTCTGTGGCAGCAGCTGCTCAAATGGGGAACATCAGTTAAACACCTTAGAGAATCAGTCCTTAATCACTTATTTTTAATTTGTTGTCCGAGTATAAGTGGTGTCTGTAGCACCATCCTGATATGTCCTGAACATTTGGCTGAGCTGCATGTTTGTGGCTGTGAGCTCTGGCTCCTACTTGATGTTTTGGAAGGTGGTGGCATCATTGTTGCTTGACCCGCTACCCTCCTATGAGCATCCTAAACTAGGTTTACTATTATAATGTTACATGCAATGTTAGTGAGCTCCAGGGCCTGGCTTCTCTCCTGACAATGGTGCTGCTGGAATTCTGTTACCACAGCACACTTTTGTCGAGCAATGCTTGTGACAATAGCTTTGGTATAGATGGGTATACATGGTTAGAATTTCGTTCGAAAAAATTATTTTTGGAACATTCGTTCGATCTTCTCATAGTTCATGGAGTCAAATTGAGGATTGATTTACCATCCATAGTGGTGGATAAAATCAAAGAAGCACAATGAAAATGTTTCTCAAATGAAAACAATTTGAACAGTAAATTTGGTTTTCACTCAGAAAATTCAATTAACTTCAAAGCCGAATGTTAAAACTAAACAAAGTTTTGAACGACTTTGGTCAAGTCTCTGATAGCATTATTGAATGTTCTGACAAGATTTGTTTGCACCAAAGTAGGTATGAAATTCTAACAGTGCATAGCCAGCTTATGTTTGCTCTTGATTGTTTGGTACATCTGCAGGTAGGAGTCAAATTTTTTTTCTACATTTACCTCTCTCAGCTTCATCTTCTGTCCAGTTCAGTAGCTTCTTCTCATGAAGGACACTTAATGGAGCATACCAGCCTGCCATGTGTCCTATTCCGGTGTGGCAAGATCTCTTGTTCTTCAGTTCACTAAACTTAAAAGTGCTCGATTTTCTCACCAGCGCTACTGCATAATAACAGGTATCTGTAACACACATATAACCTGAGTTAGTGTTTTGTTTCTCAATGCTGCCCTGACCAGCTCATTTTAATAAACAAGCAATGCTTGGTTGAGATAAAAGTCTAAAATAGATAAAAATAGATAAAATAAATTATTTAAAAAAAAATGCTTGGTTATAAAGTGTCAGTGTGTTTGAGGGTTGGGTACTTATCATTTATCCGAACACAAAAGAGATTTGCCCATTAATATAATTGGGTTGTAGATTAGATGTGAGAAACCCCCACTAAGGGGTCTATTCACTAAGCTGCCGAGGGCAGCCGAGTGAATGACCGATCTGAAGTGAAGTGAGCCGAACACTGTTCGAAGCCAGCCGTAAGATCACGGCTGGCTCCGCCCAGCTGTCAGAAGCAGGCCGACCGGCCGGCCAGCTCGACCAGCTTCGGCTTTCAGCACGGCTCAGCCAAGCCGATGCATATGCGTTCGACTCGGCTGAGCTGCTCGGCCATGATCGGGAGCTGTACGGGCTATTGTGAATAGCCCGTACAGCAGGCTCTCGGTTCGAATTAACCGATGGACTCCCGTAACCGAAGCTAGCCAAAGGATCGGCCGAAGCTACGGCTAGATCCTTCGGCGGCTTCGTGAATAGACCCCTCAGTGTGCATATCTAGTTTACAACTGATAATACCAGCACAGTACAGGCAGGGCTAATTTTGGTTAACACAGCTCCCCACCCCCCTCCTTAGCATTACATAGAAGGGGAAAGCTAGTTAGCGCTTTTTAACAAGTAAAAAGCAAATAAAAATATATGCAGCAATTTTATTTCTTTTTTTAAGTTATGCTATGTGAATGGGAACTTGTAACAAATATAAAGTAGGAGTTATTCCAATTTGGATGTCCCTGTTGTAGAGATTTCCCATCACTTGAAAAATCTCCTCAACAGAGACACAGACGGCAACATAAACTTGATTGAGCCTCTAACCATTCTTCACTCTATACAAAGTGACTTTTGTCTAAATTTGGTTATAAAACCATTTTTAAAATGTGTACACCCAGGGCCATTCCTACCCATATACCGCATGAGGCCCTAGAGTTGGGTTGGGGTGGTTGCTTTGCTGATAGCTGTCGTCCAGGATTGGGGGGCGGATGCGGTGGGATGGGTGGCTGTGTTAGAACCGTGCTGTCTGTGGCTCTCTGTTCATCATCACTGGTTGCCAGGAGCTCGGCAAGACACCTGCCAGAGCATCCCACAAAGCTACTTGGCAACAGATGACGTGAGTGAGCTTGGTGGGAAAAAACAGAGCTCTTAACAACCAAGCAGCTTGTGGGCTTTTTGCAAGAAAGAGAGCGTATGTGTGTGTGAGCGGGCTTTTGGGTGGAGATCACATCTGCTGATTAGATGATGATAGGGGAGCACAGAACTCCCCTATCATCGATGTATCATTTAGCAGGGCAGCTCTCATTAAAGGGCAGTGCACTCCATGTAATGCCCACTGCTTTTTTAATGCTAGTGTACACTGGGGATGCCAAATGAAAGAAATGGATAATGCTGGACATCATTCAGCCTAGATTTTATTTAGTGGACTTTGGCTGAACAGCATGTGCTTGGGTCAAGTTGGGCTTTAAGGTGAACATTGGCATTGATCAAGCATGTATATCTAGTGGTACCTTCATAACCCATTTTAAGTGTTTTTCAATGCACTCATACTTTCCTTAAACTGTGCTCCCTAAGCAGAATACTGTATATGGTGCTGTTAATTATATGCAAATGTTGACTTTTTGTAAAAAGTCAACACAGGGCTGTACCTACAGTATTCACTACCTGAGCCAGAATGGGCTCTGTGAAAGGTCATTCCCTAGGGGGTTGCTGTCAGTAAGTGGGGGGGTGGAGGTCAGGTGGATTTGGGTTACCCCTCTACAGCGGCTCCGTCCAGCAACCCGACCAGCTCACTGATTGGCAGGAGCTGGACGGGAAGCATGCAAGAGCATCCCGCTCAGTTCCTACCAGCCAGTGATGTCAATGAGCTAGGCGTTAAGCCTGACAGAGCTTCACAGGTTGCTAAGAGCTCTTAGCATCCTGGGACACTGTGGCTGCTCACCTGCCACCCCCCAGTGAGATGCCGCCTGAAGTAGCCGGCTCAGGCTGCACTGTTATAGGGAGGGCCCTGTCTGCACTTAAAAAAAAAAACAGTATATATACAGTAGTATGGCTTTATATGTTCTCTTTAGTCAGTGATCTACCACTGCTGTCCCTAACATTCACTGAGTATTATCTGAAAGAGCACATTCCTCCCAAAGTTTCTGTTCACACTAGCAATCTATTTGCTTTGTTGTGAGCTATGCTGAAAGGAAAGACTGCTGCAGCTTCTAGCAGAGTTGGCATTGCAGCCCCTTTTACTTTTAACCCCTTTTAACACAGAAGAGAGCTAAGCAGAGATGGGTACAGGCTTGGTGTGAACTCAGGTCACCTGAGTTTGCCCGAGCACGATCAAAACTATGACCACCACTCACCCCCCCAGGCCAATCAGTGGTGGCAGTGGTGAATGAGGGCACTCCCTGTCTCTTTTTGACGTATACCTGCAGGGTGGGCAATGCTCCTCTCTGCAACTGATTGGGTTTGGAGGAGGGGGCGCTAGTCATACATTTGAGTTGGCTTGGGCAAATTCCAGCAAATTGGGTTCACACCAAGCCCAGGCTCATCACTAGAGCTGAACAAGCTCATGTAGCAAGTTTAAACACTCGTTGGCAACGACCACTTGTGTGTATGAACTCCAGATTCAAATTCACAGAGATTGGTAGCAGACTAAAAATGGAATGAAAATTGACCATTGATTTTCTTTTAATTACCTGCTGTGAAATTATTGGATTCAATAAAATATTGGATGATGTCTGAATATTTTTTAACTTAACCACACTACTGTTTAATTAATACAAGACTTTTTATTTTGAAAGTTTTTTCTTACTCACAAGAGAAGAAATCATTTACAAAGTTACTCAATACAAGGTATGTCCCATCGTTCTCCTCCTGACCGTAAGAAAACCCTGAGATTGGGAGTGCTGGAGTGACAGCAGATGCCTCAGAGAGTTACATGAAATTGATAGAAAGTCACTCGCACTCCAACTTGATACTTAGTCAATCTTTTTATTGACCATAGTTGTGTCACAGTGTAAACCGACGTTTCGGAACCATGTGGTCCCTTCTTCACGCTTTGTTTGCCTGAAGAAGGGACAATATGGTTCCAAAACGTTGCTTTACAATGTGACACAACTATGGTCAATAAAAAGATTGACTAAGTATCAAGTTGGAGTGTGAGTGACTTTCTACCGATTTCATTTACAGGGCTATTCACAAAAGGGTGAAGAGTTTGGAGAAGGCAGAAGAAGTGAACAATCTAAGACAACATAGCTGATTTGTAAGAAGTCTCCAATTCAGCTCACTTTCCAGTTCAGCTATGTTGTCCTAGATTGTTCACTTCTCCAGCCTTCTCCAAACTCTTCACCCTTTTGTGAATAACTCTTGTCAGAGACCAGTAACTAAAGCAGGAAAAATTGCTGATTCATTAAATTTTGATTCTCCTGAATATATGTAGATTTGGATAATCTGCTGATAATTGTACTATTTAGGAATCCAGGCAATCATGACTTATGAATAGTATGATTCCCGACAGAATGGACAATTTCCTCTGGTTTTCACACTGATTCACTCTTCACTAGAGACCAGTTTGAATTTGTTTGAGTTGATTTCAGATTGGCTGGTATAGATTTCTTTACTCTATTGCCTTCAGGTTCTTTTTTTTTATATAAAACTCGAGTTGTGTTGGTACCTTTTTGTGATCCGTAGCTTTCTGCCATGATTGGCTTCAGATTGTATGGGTTTAGCGAAGCTTTAAATACATTTCCACTGTCCACAGAAATTGCATCTGCTGTTCCATCCTACAGATTAACACATTGTTATTAAATAAGAGCAATGTAAAAGTACCAAAAAATACCATTATGTAATTTATATGAAGCTATGGAAATAAAGCTGTTAGAAGATATAAGATATTACAAACCAAGAACACATCGATATTCAAGGCCATTAAAACAGGGGTCACAGCAGTCTCAGCTCCAAAGAGACCCCTGCTCTACAGAGGGCCACGGTTGGGCCCCCAGTGCATTATACTGCTCCTTAGTAGCAATAACAATAAGGCAGAGCATCGGTGGGCACTGGGCAGAGAGGTGCTGTAACAAGAAGATTTCCCAAAGCAGAACTGGTGTTTGACATAGATCATAGTGAAACTTCTCTATATGCCTCTTGTTTTTGGAAGCGTGATCTATACTGTGATGTCCCATTAGCAAAGGGGAAGGAGGGGATGCATGGGAAAGTGTATGTGTGCCAGTTATTACCAACAGTATGCAGCTGTTGTGGGAGATCCTGTTATAGTATCTTTCTACTTGGTGCTCTTTCCTTTATTTTGAGTGTTATTAATGAGCACCAAAGGAGAGGGGCATAGGGAGGGTTCCCAGCCAAAAATTTGTACCAAGGCTTTTTCAACTATGGCTAGAGCACTGTCTTCATTGCTTTTAAAAGTTTGGAGTGGGCCCACCCAGAACATGGGCATGAGCTGTTCCAAGGTTCTCACACAAACTATTTGTACTGATTTATTTATTTTGTGTAAGAGATATCACAATACGTGATTTTGGTGTGAAAAGTCTTCTGTAACATTTCTAAAATACGCCCCTTTTTGACAATCGAAACCACAAAGCTTCTAATTCACTCCCTTATAATCCCTCGCCTTGTACTGTAACTTCCTCCTTGTGGGCCTACCACTACACAGGCCTTCATGAATGCTGCTGCCAGACACCTTACCAACTGCTCAGTGTCTGCCGCCCCCTCTCTGCCAATCCCTCCACTGGCTCCCAATTGCCCAACGAATAAAATTCAAAATACTAATACTAAGGCTGGGTTCACACCTGGGTGTTTTTCAGCGCTGATCGAAGCGCTGCAAAATGCTCAGGAAGTGAAATCCTATGAATCCCTATGGGCATGGTTCCCACCTGGGCGTATTTCAGCGCGATTTGTTGTGCTGAAAAACGCCCTACGCACGGAAAAGTACTTGAGCTTCTTTTTCGCGCGTAGGGGCCAATTGCAGCGCGTACACATTGTTATTTCTGAGTGTGGCTCGAGGTTAACAAATCGGTAACCCCGAGACACACTCGGGAATACAGCATAGGTTTTACCTTGTCCGCGATCCCCGCGGAAGAAAAAAACATAAAACCTACAAGCACAAAGTACCAACAATACACCCACATATTTCATCACTGATCGTCACTGCAACTGTATCTTTCTGTACTGACCACCACTCCACCCACCCACCCAATCCAATTCTGTACTGATCAACTGCTCTCACGCACTTCAATACCCACTGCCACTGCTCTGATATGCACTTCTTTTCTGACTGTCGCTGATGTAACACCACAACACGGATCAAATATTGCTGTGGTATGCATGCCGTGCTTTACATTACAATCTCCAGACTCCTGAACTATGTACATAGTGTCGTACCACTTAGAAATATTTAAGGAATTCAGTATTCATTCTGTACAACAGTGATTTGCTAGTGATACTATAAATACGGTAAATACGGTAAAAAGATAATCCAACCTTTAGGTTTATTTACTAAAGAATGTCCACTTTGAGTATCCAGTCATTTACAGGAAAAGTTTAAAAACAGGCATCCAACTTGGGGTAACACCTACTTTATATTTGTTACATGTTCTCATCCACATAGCATAACTTAAAAGAAAACCCCAAAAAACCCTAAAAATTGCTGCTTAAATTTTTCACGCTCTATTCTGAAAGAAATAAGTTTTTCTCTAAACTGAATTTTCCTCTGTATTGCAAGGGGTGCTGGGGAGTAACCATAATCTGTCTGTGCTGTGCTGGCTGATCTCATTATCACTTTGAGCACTGTTTGTCCTAACAAAGGCTTAAAGAACAATTTTATTTACCCTTGTGGGTGAGGCTACCCCTGCACTGCAAGGGGCTTTTATCTCCGGGTTTTTTTTGCTTATATCTACTGCTAGCAAGCAGTAGACATAGGCAAGAAGTGTAAAAAAAACAAAAAACGCTTGAAATCATTTTAAACTGACCTCGTTATCGCTGCTCGCTCCTGCGCCGAGAATCAGGAACTGCTCGTGCGGCCACAAGGGATCTTGGGGCAGGCGCATGCGCAGTTCCGATTCTCGGCCGGGAGACGAGCAGAGACGCAAGGTAAGTCTATGGACGCGTGCACCCGCCTGCAGACACCGCTGGATCGGAGGGACAGAGCAGTCAGCCCTGGATCGGAGAGACGCCGCATCGCTGGAGGGACACATGAAAACATGGGGAAAGAAGAGGAAGACCAGAATAAGAGATATCATTTAAGGTAAGTGCTAACATTTACAGTACATGGGGGGAAGGAAACATTTTTTTGCCTTTAATATCACTTTAAGTGCACGTTTTTACCTAGGGGCAAAAGTAACAAAGTTCTACTGACCTGATCTTCTGAGATGGCTGGCTGTGACAATGCTCTTTCCTGTCTGTGTCCTCCTCCTCGGCTGCAGTGAAGGAATGTCCCTCAGCAGGGCTGTCCCTATAGTTTTTGCTGCCTGAGGCTGTCGTCCGGGGGATTTTTGTGTTGTTGTGCATTTTCCTGATTTGCGGTGGGGGGAAGTGGAGACGGGGGGATGCTCTTTCCGTTTTGGTGTTCGGAGGTGAAGGGGGTGATGAACCGAGCTGTCAGCTGCTCTCCCTGTCTGGCGTCCTGCCCAGCTCACCAACATCGCTGGTTGCCAGGAGCATGGCGGGACAACAGCCACAACGTCCCACTTAGCTCCTGGCAACCAGTGATCAGTGAGCTGGGCAGAAAGCCGCACAGAGCGTCACAGGTTGCTAAGAACTCTTAGCAACCTGGGATGCTGTGGCTGCCTGTCTGCTTTCCATTGTATATTGATGAGTGGAAGCTCAGAGAGTCCCTAGACTTTCCATTGGGCAGCCATAGTTTCCTGTCACTTTGACATTGAGAGAGAAGCTTGCAAAGGCCTTCTACACAGACACATCTAAAATGTAAGAAATATTTTTGTTATTATTTTTAGCTAAGCTGTGTGAATAGGAACACATAACACACATATAGAGGGCTTTTCCCCAAAGTTGACTGCAGATGTGGAAGTACATTTAAATAAATCTTCTGCAAACACTTACTTTAATGGCAGTGAAGCATTCCTCAAGGGTGGGTTTTTTCACACAGATAAGGGTAATGTCTGGAGCCCTACAAGATCTTGTCAGCTCTTTACACTTCTTGTATTCGCTGTCCGATGTCACACACCAATCAATGTTTCTTGTTTTGAGAGCAGCGAGGGACAAATCTAAAAGTTAAGAGAAACACATTAGGGCTTGTTCACACCATCTCCAGGCAGAATAAAGAAGATACAGTGCGGAGTAGCGCCAATGCAAGCAGGGCCAGCGCTGCGACTACTCAAACTAGGCAGCCGCCTAGGGCGCACTGCCACCTAGGGTTCAGCCTCGACCAGCGGCTTCCTCACACCCTGCCATCTTCCCCAAATTGCTAGGTTAACCCAAGACATGTGAGTGGTCTTCATAAAGATGGCCGAGGAGGGAGGACAGTTTGATAAGACAAGCTTTTCCCTTTAGAGTGTTTAGAGTCCCTCCCTCGGGATCTCAGTCAGGGACTGGCTTCTTTTGAAGCCAGCTAATGAGCCATGAGGGGGTGTGGCCGGCTCAGTGGAAGTGTTTGCACTCTAGCAGCCGCTTCCTGTGCTGTACCCTTCACAGGCCGCTGGGTGTCACAGTGAGAGGCATGTCATGGGGCTGAGTCCAGCTAAAGGAGAACGCTGAGCCCGCTGTGTGTGCTATGAAGGCCTGCTTACCCCTACGTGGCCTGCATGTACAAAACGTCTCTAATATTTCCTGTATAGGCTGCGTGGTTCTGTGTACCATGGGAGGGGCCATGGACCTACCTTGTGTGCTATGGAAGGGCTGGGGACACCATGGGGGGGGGGTTGGACCCTGTGTGCTCGGGAAGGGCTGGGAATACCTTGGAGAGGGCACGGACCCTGTATGCTATTAATGGGCTGGGGTTTCTACTGCTGTTGCTAATAGTGAAGACACTGTCCTCCATTAAAAGACCCTACAACTCGAGCCTGTTCTATCCTAAAAGTGTCTGTGTTGCTGGAGCTGAGAAAAGGGGCTGGTGGCTGCAAAACAGTTAGGAGAACCTAAGATATTTCTAGCGGCTCTTTTGGGGGTAAGTGCTACACATGTTACAGACGTTTTTCATGTGTTTCATTAAAGTCTATAGGGGTAAAAACAAAAATGTAGCACCAAAAGAAACACCTGCCCCTTTCCAATACCTCCCAAGAGTTAGATTACCATTACTAAACATTTCTAAAGGTGTCTTTGATGTCATTGTAAAGATATGGGTGAAGTTCCTGTTTAATTATTTTGTTTGCTACACAAACCTGCATGCCTAAGAGGATGATTGCACATCTAGTGGTGCACATCATTCCCACAACTAGAAGGAGCTGAAGAGCATAGAATTCCTCTGCTCCATCTAGTGGTGGAAATGCCGTTCAAAAGGCATTCGCTCAGCATATGGCTGGGCAGAAGCTTTATAAATAATCCCCTATATGTTGGATGTCCACATATCTGATCTATGGGTTAGAACAGGGACCTTGTAATTGTGGCCCGCACAGCAGCCACCTCATTTTGCCATGTCTCATGGCGGGGGAGGGCAGAGGACGGAGCCGCTGTCACTAACTAATGCAGAGCAGTGAGGAGAGAGAGAGACGCTCGGCCAGGATCAGACAGCCGGCGCCTCTCTCTCCCCTCACTGCTCGTCCGTTCTGTCACAGCGGCTCCACCCCACCCCCCGCGGCTCGTCGTATCCCCCTCTGCCCGGGAGAACAGGGGGATCCAGAGAAGTTGCAGCCCCCCTGTGCGTGGCCGAGCGGCAGAGGATCGGTACATGTCAGTAGTATGTACCAATCCTCTGTGTAGGACAAAACACTGGAGCGATCGCCTGATCACTCCAGTGTTTGTAAATAACTGGGGACACATAGTACTATGTGTCCCCAGTTATAAATGAATGAACAGGAGGTGATTTACATCACCTCCTGTTCATTCATAAGTTTCTCAATGGGGAGAAGCACTCTGTACAGAGGCTCCTCCCCATTCAGAAACAGCTTGATAGTAAAATATTTTCTTAATGAATGGGAAGCCTCTGTGCTTTCCATTCATTTAGAATAGAGGCTGCAGAAAAAGAGATTGAGGACTTTGTGTCCTCAATTTCTTTTTCTATTTTAAAAGGGAAATATCAGGGGGCTTTTTAGACCCCTAATATTTCCCCGAAGCCCCCCCAAGAGTAAAAAAAATAAAGAAATTATGAAAATTTAAAATAAATAAACATAAATAATGAAAATAAAATAAAAAATAGTAAAAAATAAATTGAAAAAACTTAGTTTTTTTTCCTTGCCTCAGGCGCAAAAGGAGCTGGCTACGGCTATGCTCCCGTGGTGCTCGTGCGGCTGCCGGCTGAATGTGTCAGACGCTGCAGATGGAAAGGTGCAGGACACCCCATGTGCAACGTCGGCCACACGAGCACCACGGGAGGACAGGACGCCGGGACCTGTAATGCACTGGAATGCACTGGAATGTAAGCAGGCCGACTCCCTGCGTTCCGGTGCGGGAGGGGGTGTGGAGCTGTATTGAAGTCAATGGCATCGCCCACAGTGCGATCGCCCGCACTCGGAACGCAGGCACATTAGTGCCTGCATTCCGGTCCAGTGCGATCTGCAAAAATAGTGCTCGCAGCATTTTTGCGGATTGCACTGGACTGGAGCACAGGCACCTCCTCATCTACCACGCATGCGCAGATTGTGGGCCGGGGTTCGGGCAGCGCTTCGGGCGGAGAGGCAGCAGGGGATTGAGAGGGAGTGACCGGGGTCCGGCATGGGATTCGGCTGGGGAAGTGGCTGCGTGTATGTGTGGGGCAGTTGCGGGGGAAGCGGAGTGCATGGTGCTGGAAGTTGCAGTGATGGTTGGTGGAAGGTGACCCCTGCACTGTGTACGTAGCATACTTTTGATGGTGGGAGGGCTCTTGACATCTGCTGTATTGGGAGTGGGGTGCTCTGGATGTCTGCTTATAATTATTATGAGAATAATTTAATTCCATGCCAGTTGAAAAGGAGGGTTGCAGACTGCTGGAATCGTCCACAGGAGAACTTTATTGAGGACACCATGATTACTATTACTATGATAATAGTAAGAGTTGATGCATAGTCCTATACAACCGGCCCTTTGAGGGTAACCATACTGCTGATGCGGCCCCCGATGAATTTGAGTTTGCCACCCCTGGGTTAGAAGAAGGATAATACATTATAAACGTGTCCAAATGTTTATAAAATGCTTCCCATGTTGATTGTAATATGTCCCTTCTATTACAGCAAATATTCGGCAAGTATTCCCTAGTGTGTTGTTTTATTTCAAACACATTTATTAGAATCTGTCAAATTTGTAAAATATAAACAACTGTTGCCTATTCCTTACATAGATCTATCTATAATTTCCAAGCAACCTGTTAAGAGTTTAGAGTTACAAGTACAGTTTGACATGTATGTAAAAAAAAAATCAGCATTTACCAAACCCTTCACACTAGTTTACTGAGATGAATTAGACAGAAACCTGTCATGTTAAAAGTGTTTATTCCACCTACCTAGCATTCCAAGGCATAAGATTACTGATAAGTAGGGAGCCATCGTCCTCTGCCTCTGGGGACCAGAATGAAAGTGTTCTCATGTACTGTCACATTCCCGTTAGGGTAGAGATCTTATTTATTCAGACAAGTGCATGACTGTGTGCAATGTGGTGTCTCAGGAAGGTTATGATTTTCGTATTTCACAATAGTACACTCCACCTTTTCATAATCTTCTCAATGCTCTCATTCATATTTGCTGGAAACTGCAATTATTAGCATAAAAGCGTGCTTTGCTTTGGTTGGCCATTTAAGATGTAACCCTTTCCCAGTGCAGAATCTAAAGAAAGTTCCAATTTTCACCTCCTTCTGCATAAGGCACATTGCAATTTAAGATGTAGTAGTAGCTTAAAGGCCAAGTCCAACAAAATCTGATATTTCAGTTTTGTGTAGATGCCAAAAGGTTGAATTTGAAACCAGCTTCTTATATTTATCTCAGATCCTGGAAAAGAGAGATCTATACACCTTAGGGCAGGGGTGTCAAACTCAATTTAATCGAGGGCCGGATCAACATTATGGTGTCCCTCAAAGGGCCTGTACGACTATGTAAATGTATCTAATCTTTATCATAATTGCCTCTGCATTCGATTATCATTGGTTTTAGTAATAACTTAATACCTGGATCTGAAAGTAGAAGTCTAAAAAATGGCCTGGTGGGCCGGATTCGGCCCCTGGGCCTTGAGGCTTGTTCACACCAAATCCGGACCAGATTTGCATGAGTTTCTGCATATCCAGTGCATTTTGCTGCGTTTTTGCCACGTTTTTAACTCTTTCCGGTTTGTTTTTTGTTTTTTTTAGCCTAAAATGGGCTTTTAGGTGTAGTCCAGTGTGCGTTCCAGGGCGTTTGCATGCATTTTTATGTGCTCTTAACTGCTCTGCATCTGCTGCGCACTTGGTGTGAACAAGCCCTTAAAGTGACACTAAACTCTGAACTTTCTGTGTTGTAATGAGGAAAGTTACAGTGTTGGCATCTCATCTCAGGTTTAATTTACTAATTTGTATTGAGATTGTAGTCTATCACAGGAGTGAGCTTGGAACTATACAACACACACGGGGACCATGGGAAACAAAAGTAGCCACCCTCCAGAAGAAAGGACAGTGTCAGCACCAATTCAGAGATGATTTGAGGATCTGCAGTGGAGTGATACACAAATAAGATACATTTATGTTAATAATTAAGGTACTTGAATACATTTGTAAGATTTAACTCCTGAGTTTAGTGTCACTTTAAAAAAGAGAACTATGGGGTTACGGCTTTTCCCCATAGTTCTCCTTAGGGTAATGGGAGGACACAAACTAGCGTCCTCCCATCACCCTAGGCTCAGTATACCACAAGCTGTAGCTCGCGGTATACTGAGACGCCGCAGTATACCGCGAGCTGCTGCTCGCGGTATACTGAGACGCCGCAGCTGAAGCAGGTCCCGACAATTATGCCTGGATCCGCCCAGCTGCGTGACTGACAGCTGGCTCTGCCTATCTAGAGGCAGAGCCAGCTGTACCCGCCCCCTCCCCCGTCAGTTCCGCCAGTCAGCGCTGGCGGATCGGAGCGGGGAGGGGGGAATCCAGCTCCTCCCCTGTCATGGCAGAGAGCCGTGACAGGATCGAGAGGTGAGGGAACGCCGGCATGTGTTCGCTCACCTCCTGATCTACTGAGCCGACCTGTGACAGTCTCATTGTCACAGGTCGGCTAGAACTATGAGGTGAGTGAAAAGCACTCACCTCATAGTTCTCCTTTAAGTTCCATGGCTAACCAGAATCCATATTACATATTACAGGACAGAAATGCAGCAGGGAAATTGAGGCTCAAAGTCAGACAGGGCAGATCTGGGAACATTGGTAAGAACCTCTGACAACTGACATTCTTGATTGATATTAGAAGTCAGTGGCGTAACAACCGGGAGCCACTGGCTGAATGCCCTTCGTGGTAGAGCAGGAGAAGACGGGAACCGGGACGCATCAGCAGGGGGCGCAGACAGGAGATGGGGTGGACGCACTAGCTGGATGCCCTTCTTGGTAGAGCAGGAGGAGACGGGGACGGAGCGGCAGGGGGCGGAGACAGGAGATGGGGCGGAGACAGGAGATGGGGCGGAGATCGCAGAGGCGGAGTGAAGATGGAAGAGACTGGAGGGCTGATGACTGAAGCTAAGGAGGCGGGGCAAAGGCGGAATCCGGCACACTGCAGAGTCTCAGGGGGTCTCTGCAGGATCTGTGGGGGGCTTTCCAGGATCTGTGAGGGGCTTTACAGGATCCATAGGAGTCTCTGCAGCCTGCAAAGCCCCCCACAGATCCTGCATAACCCCCCTGAGATCCGGCAGACTGCAGGGCCTCTGCAGGATCTGTGGGGGGCTTTTCAGGATCCGTAGGGGTCTCTGCAGCCTGCAAAGCCCACCACAGACCCTGCATAACTCCCCTGAGATCCGGCAGACTGCAAGGCCTCTGCAGGATCCGTGGGGGGCTTTGCAGGATCCATAGGGGTCTCTGCAGCCTGCAAAGCCCCCCACAGATCCTACACAGCCCCCCTGAGATCCGGCAGACTGCAGAGTCTCAGGGGGTCTCCGCAGGATCTGTGGGGGGCTTTGCAGCATCTGTGGGGGGCTTTACAGGATGCATAGGAGTCTCTGCAGCCTGCAAAGCCGCCCACAGACCCTGCACAGCCCCCCTGAGATCCGGCAGACTGCAGAGTCTCAGGGGGTCTCCGCAGGATCTGTGGGGGGCTTTGCAGCATCTGTGGGGGGCTTTACAGGATGCATAGGAGTCTCTGCAGCCTGCAAAGCCGCCCACAGACCCTGCACAGCCCCCCTGAGATCCGGCAGACTGCAGAGTCTCAGGGGGTCTCCGCAGGATCTGTGGGGGGCTTTGCAGCATCTGTGGGGGGCTTTACAGGATGCATAGGAGTCTCTGCAGCCTGCAAAGCCGCCCACAGACCCTGCACAGCCCCCCTGAGATCCGGCAGACTGCAGAGTCTCAGGGGGTCTCCGCAGGATCTGTGGGGGGCTTTGCAGCATCTGTGGGGGGCTTTACAGGATGCATAGGAGTCTCTGCAGCCTGCAAAGCCGCCCACAGACCCTGCACAGCCCCCCTGAGATCCGGCAGACTGCAGAGTCTCAGGGGGTCTCCGCAGGATCTGTGGGGGGCTTTGCAGCATCTGTGGGGGGCTTTACAGGATGCATAGGAGTCTCTGCAGCCTGCAAAGCCCACCACAGATCCTGCACATCCCCACTAAGACCCGGCCAGACTGCAGGGCTTTAGGGGGTCTCTGCAGGATCCGTGGGGTGCTTTGCAGGATCTGTAGGGGGCTCTGCAGCATGCACAGCCCACCACAGATCCTGCACAGCCCCCCTGAGATCCGGCAGACTGCAGGGTCTGTGGGGGTCTCTGCAGGAGACAGCTTCCTGAGACTGGGGGGGGCACAACATTTTGTTCTGCCCCGGGCGCCTGTAAATCTGGTTACGCCACTGTTAGAAGTTAGTAGGTGATTTAGATCAAAGCATGAAATAGTAGCTTTGAGCAGAAGTGATCTTTCAAATATATTGTACAGCTTCTTACAAAAACAAAATGTGGGTACGATCATGTTTTCTACTACAATTTCAAGGAGTGCACTTTAATAGCTTCCTTATTGGTTTCAAATATACAATGTAGCTTGGAAATCACCAGTAGTGCCAATCACACCAGCCAGAATTGTAGACTATGGTTATATACGGGTCTATTCACTAAGCTGCCGAGGGCAGCCGATTGAACAACCGACCCCAAGTGAAGTGAGCTGAACACTGTTCGGCTATTCACTTCAGGCTTGTACGGCTGATTTCAGCCGCATATCGGCCGAAATCAGCCATACATCGGCTTGCTTCACGTGGCTTCGGGTCGGCCGAACATGCTCAGCATGTTCGGCTGACCCGAAGTGCAAAAGGAGTTCGACTCAGCCGATCCAACATCTGGATCAGCTAAGCCGAACCTCCAGCAGGCTTCTCACTGCTGTTCGGCCTATTCTTATAGATGCCGAACAGCAGTGAGTGAATAGCCGAATGCTGCTGAGCGGCATTCGGCTCGGCTGTTCTACTCGGTCCCTCAGAGGTACCGTTCAGAACAGAAAAATAGTTTAAAAAAGTAAATAGAAAACGATTGTGTAACTGAACCGAAGGGGTCCTGGGGCCGAAGCTAGCCGAAGGATCGTCCGAAGCTACGGCTAGATCCTTCGGCAGCTTAGTGGATAGACCCCATCATTTTTTTTCAGGTAAATATGAATATTTAGTATTCTCATTTTCATTCAACAAGTAAAGCTTTAGGCTAATTAAAAAACATTTTTAGTTTCTGGCCGGGAACTCCAGTAGAGATGCTATAGTCCCCCGACACCCGGAACATACAGTGGAAAAGCCGTGTACATTTACAAGTTATCTTGGCGATGTCGCTGAAATCACTTGTAATAATTTTGCAGCCTGTCCCTGGGAGGGGGGCGCATTGCGGAACCTGGCCTTGGGGCGGCAGGAAGAGTAAATCTGGCCCTGCCTGTCTATCTCATTTATGATCAATTACAAAGAGCAGAGCCCTCTCCTCAACTGCTTCTCTCCTTCTCATCTCCATAAACACTACTTGTGTACAGAAAGAGAGCAGAGGAAGTCATCAGCTCACAAGATTTCTGTCAAAATCAACAGGTATTAGTGTATTTATCGAATAGATATAACAAAACACTTTGAATGGCATATGTAGCAGATGAAAAGGGAGCAAATAAGTGAAGTTCATCATTAAAGCAGAACTCGGGGGGGAAAAATGGTTAACCCTTGCAGTGGGGTTACCCCCGCAGGGCACGGGTTAAGCGCTCTGTTTAGGTTTAAAAAAAGTTATACTCACCTGATCCTTGGAGCCGGTCCCTCCCGCCTCGCTGCCCCATCGCTGGCGCTGTCTAAGGATCCTTGAGTCATCATGTTCTATACACTGTGTATAGGACATGAGGATGCCGAGGGACATACCATCACTGCAGTGGAGGAGAAGACAGGCTGGAGGGAGCACTGTCACAGCCAGCTGGATCTAAGGTTCAGGTGAGTATAACTTTTTTTTTAACCTAGACACAACGAGCACTTAACCCTTGCAGTGCCGGTGTAGCCCCACTGCAAGGGTTAAGATTTGTACTCCCCAGAGTTCTTTAAGGTTTACATACACTTTAAAACCCAGCCTCCATTTTTAACCCCATTCTATGCCTTCTTAGAAATAATTTATAGAGGACTTTCTAGACTGAGAGTTTTATGACACATAAGAAATAAAACCAGATTATTTTGATCATACAGTAAATTGTGCATTATCTTATCTTAGAAAAGGAGGATGAGGCTTACATTAATGCATTTCATGATTCATTCTGCCTGCTCATGTCTCAGGCATGACATTTGCCAGGCTGTTCAGTGGCATCAAAGGCTGTATTCATCAGAGAGCTTTTTAGCCGACACTGATTTATTTAATTTAATTTGAAAAACGATGACTCACGTGAAATATGAAACGCAATAAAAACTGCAGGCTGACAGACAAAAAGCAGTCTGTTCCCCCTGTAACAGGACAGGCATATAATGTGTGCTGTGTGCTCAGGTTATACATTCAATAGCTTCCACTGTGAACCGTATAGGAAGCGGCATATAATAGAATAAAGTACCTCAAATGCCATTGAAAGAAATAAGGAAAATAAACCTTTGTTACATTTTATTTCTGTCTGTCATCCCATTGTGGAAGATTTTCTTTTTTGTCTCTGTGGTACCTGGAGAAGAATTGAAAGGTGCAGTATTCAATGCAACAAAGGAGACACAGACATCAAATATGAAAATGATTTTGTTGATGTCTGTGTTTTCCTGTCCCAGTGACAACTGGTAGCGTATTATTTTGGAGAGGGAGGATGAGTTATGAACTATGTAAAGTGCTCTTGATCAAACATTTATCTAAAAATAAGTAAAGGGCATAAAGAACAATATACAGTATATATGACCAGATTTTGAGGAAACCCATTTATATTGCAAACAATCTCCTTGATATTATTTATTGGATAGGTAGAACACCATTTAGCATTGTGTATGCAGGTAAATTATAACTCTATTCTATATTCTCTGAATACTAATGTTTACTCTGTTTTATATGCTCCTTTTCTGGACAGCAGATGAAACTCCAGGCAAAGGTTTTGTATGGATGCAATATTTACTTAGAGAAGAGAGAATAAGGTTTAAGATGTTTCGATGCTTTATTTATTCTGTTGTGCAAGCATGCAGTCAACAGATCCTTAGCTGACCACCATAGCTTTCAGCTGGATATTTTTGGGCGGTTGTTGTGCGGTTTGGGTCTCATAGACATCTCTATTCATTTAAACCTGTGTGGTTTTCAAAGCAAAATCGCCCAAACAAAAACTTTGCGAAAATAGCTCACCAGCACAATCGCCTAGGTGTGAACCTAGCCTATATGGGGGATTTGGTCAGTGGTTAATCATTTATTTATTCTTCTCAGCTGTTTCATTCCAGCACCACCACTATGTTTTTTGTAATTTGTAACATTGGGAGATGTGTACATATTCACATTGTAATTAGTACATTGCAAGGCTGAGAATTTAAGTGCAGTATAGACTTGTGTGCGGATATGCACACTCAATTGATGGCTACTATTGCTGGCACAAGATGGGGCATGCTAATATACAGTACGTATCATGCTAGATAGCTGCTATGTGTTAAAATGGGAATAAAGGGGGCGATATTGAAGGCAGAAGGAAGTGTAAAGGTGCCCATACACTACTTGATTGTCGTAAGAGAATCGAGCAGTGTGAACGAAGACGTGCAACCGCTTTTACTGTACGGTCGCACGTCTTTTGTCGAACCAGCATGCTCGAAAACCTGCCGATAATCGTACGATTCTCGGCGGGTTTCTAGCCTGCTCGTTCGACAGCTGCGGAACGGGCCGGTGTGCGCACGCGCACACTGCCCGTTCTGCATTGCGGTCATCGGAAGCCCGCCCCTCAGCGGGGCGGGCTTTCGATAATCGCAAGTACGATCTGCCTGTCCAAGATGGGCAGATCGTACAAGCTTTTAATAAGCTTACGACCATCGCAAGACAAAAGTCTTGCGATGGTCGTAAGGTGTATGGGCACCTTTAGATTGTGGACAAGTCATCAGTCATAACATTCAAAATAACTCTAGCAGTGCTGTAGCTGCGTAGTGGGTGGCTTTTAATAGTACAGATGGTACTTTAGACAATGCAGTGGTTGTGATGATGATATCCAAATGACCACATTTTGGGAATGCACCTGATTTTGCTTAGAGTAATTTAAATGCGTAACATAGCTGGATATTTTTCTCCAAGATATTCCTTTAGCGTTATTTTCTGCCCGACTTCAACCAAGCATTTTGTGTCATCGCTGAAAAGGAGATCATGGCCTTCTGTGGACTTAAACATCTGAAATATGTGCCTCTGGAATGCATTCCTTCCATACAATGACTGCAGGGACAGAACAATACGAAAAAGTGAGCATAATAATATAAAGACAGTATCATTTAAATGAAACATCTTCTAGCACTGTACTAAGAGAAAACCAGGATAGTGGATAAATCGTAACACTATAATAGCAGTAGTAGTAATTAATAATAGTTGTGTTTTCTATGTATTAGAATGTATTTCAATATGTCTATTAAATTTTTGGATTATATTGGATACAGTATAAATCTTTGAAAGTGAATGAATCATGACTCGAGAAAAGAACAGTCATGGTAATTTATAAAAGTCTATGCCGAATATTACTAAATACATAGGCTCACCCACCACTAGTTTACAAGATCAATGAAAATGAGAAAGGAGCCTAATCATTTATGTTCTCTTATATATACTTTTGTTAGGCTCCAAAAAAAGAATATTCATAAACTACTGTATTATTTAGCTTCAACTGTTCACTAAAATGTGAATAACAGCATTAAAGTGACACTAAACTCAGGAGTAAAATCTTAAAAATACATTCAAGTACCTTAGTTATTTAAAAAATGCATCTTATTTGTGTATCACTCAGCTGTAGATCGTCAAATCATCTCTGAATTGGTGCTGACACTGTCCTTCCTTCTGGAGGGTGGCTACTTTTGTTCCCCATGGTCCCTGAGTGTGTTGTAAAGTAGCCACCGCTCCAAGCTCACTCCCGTGATGGACTACAATCTCACGTTTAGTTTACTAATTTGTATTGAGATTGTAGTCCATCACAGGAGCGAGCTTGGAGCAGTGGCTACTTTACAACACACAGGGACCATGGGGAACAAAAACAGCCACCCTCCAGAAGGAAGTGGGTCTGCTGAACAGTGCAGGTAGTTTTCTAGTGCAGGTTAGGAAATGATAGCTGATTCCTGATTGGCTGCAGCAGACAACAGGTTTGATAAATTTAGCCCAAAGCTCATCCTTCTTACCTGTTGATTTTTTAGAATTCTCGCAACAATGTCCCTCTTTTCAGGACGAGCGAAGACGATGCCGGATGGGAGCTACGCAATGTGGCACTTTTTGTATTCACTGACAGAGACACGTGAGCCATCAGAACACAGCACCTCAAAATCATCAGATTTCAAATCCTTTGCCCAGCCTTCAAGATTTTTACCTGGATGGTAAGAATATCATTGGCATGTAAAGTTTATGGATAGCATAAAGTAGATATAAACTCTAAATGACATTCACTGTGCTAAAGCAATTTGTATCCCAAACAATTGCCATTTAAAAAAAAAAAAAAAATACTTGTTTTCACCCTTTTTTATCTTGTGTTGTATCTCAGTGCAGTTGATTACTTGCAGCATCTTTGCAGTCAATTCCTGTGTACCTGCACTCCAGTAATGTCTGAATGGCATTTCTCAATGTTGGTTTCTTGAAGGCGACAACAGTGGATCATGCCTGTGCAATGTCCAGTTGTAGTCTCCATCAGAAGCCCATGTTACAGGGTGAACATTTTGGCAGATGCTTTTTTTGGATTCGGTGCAGACACACACTGTAAGTCTTCAGTTTCCTTGCTTGGTAATGTCTGGGCTTTAGATGTGTAGATGTACCTGTAAGGTGGATAAGGCTGTCTCCAGATGAGTCTGCTCTCTTTCTGTACGTTGCTATGTATGTCCCATAGTTGAACAACTCAAACAGTATAGAGTTAGCGACCAGACTTTGAGGTGCCCTGATGCAGTAATGGGACTTCCCCATTTATCTGCAGATGTATGTAACTAAAACTCCTGTTTTTAACGCAAGTAGTTAAACATATTAGCTTTTTTTTTTGTTGCTGGCTAGCTTGAAAGTGTGCAGGGGACCTCTTTTGCACTGTGCATGTGAAAAGGCAATAACGCAGGAGCTCACTTAGGAGACAGGGACAGAATGCGGAAGTGGCTGAACCAGGACCTTCATAGAGTTAAGTGCACATTTTGGTCTAGGGGCAGAAGTAAAGAAGATATACTTGCCTGATTCTCAGTCCTGTCTGGCTGCTAAAGCAGTCCCTGCAGCCTCTTCTCCCTGGACTCTGGCAGTCTAAGGACCGCTGCTGTCATCATGTCTAATTCAGGTCCATTGTCTTGCATTAACCCTGACCACAGAGGGACTGAGGATCAGGTGAGTATATCTTCTTTATTTATGCTTATAGACCAAAGCGAGCAGGTAACCCTTGCAGTATGGAGGTAGACCCACTGCAAGGGTAAGTTTTATAAGAACCCGGAGTTCTTCTTTAATGAAAGTTACAGATAGATAGATAGATAGATAGATAGATAGATAGATAGATAGATAGATAGATAGATATACATACAGTGTTTTTAAAGAAATGGTCATGATCTCATTCAGACCTGATGTGCTGGAATTAATAAAGGTCACATAAAGGGGGAAGAGGCAGCACACATCATGTGTGTTTGTGGGTGTGTACTGTACTTATTGTAAGGTTTGTTAGTGTAATAAGAAGGTTGACTCATATAAGGATTCTGCATCATATTACATCCAAATGATTATCACTTACCATCTGTGTTCTCAAAAACAGTACTATGCTTTGCAATAGCTACACCTCCCATCTCCACTAGGCACCTAAAACCAAAGGACAAATGTCTACATCACAGCAGGTATCACAGGTGTATGAAAATATGAATTGTGCCTCAGTAAGAATACAACATTTTATTACCTTTCCCTGGTGGTTACCTGGAGTGTGGAGGTGTTAAAGTTGGCCATATATAGAAAAAGTATTTTGTTGTTCTAATGATCTGTACCCATCCATTTACAGTGAACCTTTCTCAGCACAAAACCTAGCAAACCAACAGCAGCTCAACAAATCAGACATTACAATCTGACAGCCTGTATCTACATTTTTTCAAGTGTGTCCAGAGAGCCCTAGAAGCTGGGTGCACTTGAGATCCTCCTGGGTGGGTACTGTGGCACATTATGTGGGGTGCGAGAAGTGTGTGTCTGAGCTTGATCACAAAAGAAAACCAGGAATTGATAGATTTAAATGTATAACTGTGTGCCTTGTGGTACCTGCTTCCCAGACTGCTAAAATCTTGATAGGGTTCAGGATGAGACAGGATCAGTTATGATTACTAAACACCTAAAGACAAAACTCTTCCAATGTTACATGGACATTGTTATGAATGTCCTAGGAAAGGATACTTCTCTTTCCTTTGGGCAAAAAGATACATGTTTCCATTATTGGACATTTATTATTAAGAGATTTTATAGCAGATGTTACAGATGTTATTGCAAGCTGTTCTGTCAATCTCAGGCCTTCATGACATACTGTATCTACAACCCAATTTTGTGATGCTGAAATGTGTAATTTTCCCTACTGAAGATAAAATAATGTATATCCACTTTAGGTTTAAATGGTAACATAGTGAAAGTGTGGCTGTTTATTAGCCACCGCATAATAGGGTCCATAAACTGTTACTGCTGGGTTGATTTTCATTACCTGAAAGCTGCAGTGAAGTCCTGATGATTGTCTTTATCTCCAGAAGTACAAATTATACTGGATTCCGTAGATGGTTTCTTCAAGTGATCAGTTACATATAGCCTACAGAGATTTGCAGTGATGTCATAGGCTTGAAAATCGATACCTATGTATACAGAGAGGTAAAGTTAGTGGTTAAGGTTTTGGGTGCACATGTTTTCCCAATGTAAACTTTATTGTGGCCCAGTGCTTGATGCTACTTTCAGAGCAGACTATAGGCACTCCAACTCGAGTTCATGAGAGTTTACAGATTTTATTAGAAAATGATGTGTTAGTAAATATTGATAAAACATGAGCTCTGCTTGTTTCTTAAAGTATATCTAAAGACAAAATGTTTTTCTTAATCTTTAATTAGGGGACACAGGATATTCAGAGACAACTGGGTTATATTGCTGCTTGCAGAAGATAAGGACCCTGGCAAATAAAAACTGTCAGTCAATCAAGATAACTCATCTCCCTCCTAGCATGCCTCCGTTTTTTTGTAGTGTCCTTGGAGAATGAAAGTATTTTGTCCTCTGAGGGCTTGTTCACACCATCTCCAAACTGGTGCATTTTTTTTATTTGCACCAAAAACGCATACACAATAATTCCAATGGTTTTAAATTAGGCTAGTTTACACCACTGCATTCAGTTCCAGAACCTTTACAACAAGTACAGCAACATGCTTCTTCCCCACACTGGAATGCGCAAAAATGCATGTTAATGCACCAAAACGTTTTGGAATGGGCTTAAAAAGAGAAGACAAAACGTGCAGAAACGCGTATGGAGAAACGCATTCAGAACTGGTCCGGAGATGGTGTGAACAAGCCCCAAGGAAAAGCGTAACCAATTACTTTGATTTTTATCAGTCTTTTTCTGCTAGCAAGTTTCTTCAGTCCCGGATTCCCTCTCAGTTCAAGGGACTTGGTCACTGGAGGAGACTCCGATCAACATTCTGGTGATCTATTTGTCCCTTCATCTATGAACCCCTCAGCTATGGGGTTATCCAATCTGAATCTACTTGGACAACACCACAGTTTTGGCATACCCAACTCCCTAAGTGTTTTAGGGAGTTGGAAAACATCTGTAGCACAAATAATGAGTATAGGTAACTATCAGGGCTGGAATATTACCTCTAAGATTGTCCCATGCTATGGCTTTGTTCTTTTTCTTTACGACTGCAACAATGTAGTAAGTGTATTTCAGGAGATCATCTATCAAGCAATGGTCAATATTATAGTTACTAATGCAAAGAAAACATAAACAATTATTTTTTAAAAGCTTACTATATACAGTGTGTGTGTATATGTATGTATGCACTGTATATAAATATATTATATATAACACAGATTAAGACACATAGGATGACCTCTCTAAGTATCAGCTTACAAAACAAGTTTAGTTTTCCACAAAATCCCACCATCCCACCCCCAAGCCACCTAGTCCCTTGTGATAACTTGGCAATAGTCTTTGCCCTACTCTGGCCTTATCTTCTTTTGATATTGTCTGCGTCTACATTTTACATAGAATTTATAAAATACACAGTGCGTTTCAGAGGCTGAAGCGCCCTTCAGAGTTTTCTCTGCATAACGCAGCACACTCCTGCCAATTTTTTTCCCTATTCATTAAAACAAATGGAGCTTCACTTGCTTCAAAGCACCAAAGTGCATAAATGGAAAAGCACATTTTGTAAAACACAACAATGTACTCGTTTTTAAAGCAGTGGCATGTCCTCTGGGAATCCATACTGGTGATTTAAAAATCAGCTCCTTAGAGTAGGTGTACAACCTAATAAAATCTATGAGGACCCACTGCTCATTTGGGTTGGACTTTGGGCAAGAGGAGAGTATGTTAAAACCGGAGGAGATCGCCTCTCTTAGGCAGCAGTAAGTACCTGGGTAGGAGATTAGATTAGGTTAGGAGACAAGAAAGGGTGGGGCTTTGGGTATAAACATAAAATTGGCCTTAAAGATTGTCTTTAGTCTATGTTTTAAATTATCCAGCCCGATTCAGCAAGATTCTCACATTTTCTCTACCATAGATCTTTGTGATGTGCTGCCTGCTTCCCTCTTATTTTCCTAACTGTGCAGCTATAAGATTAATGGTCAAAATGAGTATATGAGCAAATATAATATGTTAGCTAGAGGGGCTTCCCAGCGTATGATGTGAATTAGGGATGTCCCAATACCACTTTTTCAAGACCAAGTACAAGTACAAGTACTGTCCCTCATGTACTTGCCGATACCAATTACCGATACTTTTCTTAAAAGGACATGCAACATTTTTTTCTAAAACAATACAGACTAATGATTAGGCAGCCTCTAAATATGGAGAGGTTAATCGCAGGCAGCCTGTGGTAGCCTTATCTTCTTTTGATATTGTCTGCGTCTACATTTTACATAGAATTTATAAAATACACAGTGCGTTTCAGAGGCTGAAGCGCCCTTCAGAGTTTTCTCTGCATAACGCAGCACACTCCTGCCAATTTTTTTCCCTATTCATTAAAACAAATGGAGCTTCACTTGCTTCAAAGCACCAAAGTGCATAAATGGAAAAGCACATTTTGTAAAACACAACAATGTACTCGTTTTTAAAGCAGTGGCATGTCCTCTGGGAATCCATACTGGTGATTTAAAAATCAGCTCCTTAGAGTAGGTGTACAACCTAATAAAATCTATGAGGACCCACTGCTCATTTGGGTTGGACTTTGGGCAAGAGGAGAGTATGTTAAAACCGGAGGAGATCGCCTCTCTTAGGCAGCAGTAAGTACCTGGGTAGGAGATTAGATTAGGTTAGGAGACAAGAAAGGGTGGGGCTTTGGGTATAAACATAAAATTGGCCTTAAAGATTGTCTTTAGTCTATGTTTTAAATTATCCAGCCCGATTCAGCAAGATTCTCACATTTTCTCTACCATAGATCTTTGTGATGTGCTGCCTGCTTCCCTCTTATTTTCCTAACTGTGCAGCTATAAGATTAATGGTCAAAATGAGTATATGAGCAAATATAATATGTTAGCTAGAGGGGCTTCCCAGCGTATGATGTGAATTAGGGATGTCCCAATACCACTTTTTCAAGACCAAGTACAAGTACAAGTACTGTCCCTCATGTACTTGCCGATACCAATTACCGATACTTTTCTTAAAAGGACATGCAACATTTTTTTCTAAAACAATACAGGCTAATGATTAGGCAGCCTCTAAATATGGAGAGGTTAATCGCAGGCAGCCTGTGGTTATGGAGGGGTTAATCGCAGGCAGCCTGTGGTTATGGAGGGAATAATTGCAGGCAGCCTGCGGTTGTGGAGGGCACAATCGCAGGCAGCCTGCGGTTATGGAGGGGGATAATCGCATGCAGCCCGCGGTTATAGAGAGGATAATCGCAGGCAGCCTGCGGTTATAGAGGGGATAATCGCAGGCAGCCTATGGTTATGGAGGGGGTTAATCGCAGGCAGCCTGTGGTTATGGAGGGGGTTAATCGCAGGCAGCCTGCGGTTTTTGAAGGGGTTAATCGCAGGCAGCCTGCGGTTTTTGAAGTGGATAATTGCAGGCAGCCTGTGGTTATGGAGGGCATTTTCTGGTGTTGGAGGGTTTTAGGCAGACTGTGGTAATGGAGAGGGTAATGGCAGGCAGCCTGTGGTTATGGAGGGGATAATTGGAGGCAGCCTGCGGTTATGGAGGGGATAATTGCAGGCAGCATGCGGTTATGGAGGGCATTTTCTGGTGTTGGAGGGGTTTAGGCAGACTGTGGTAATGTAGAGTGTAATGGCAGGCATTCTGTGGTGTAGGAGAGCGTAAGGAAACCAATGGTGATGGAAGGGTTAATAACAGGCAGCCTTGCTGTACTGACCTCGGGTGTAGCAGCTCCGGAGGAACGTGTAAGTGAGGAAGTCCCATCTCTAGGATGGGGGAGGGGAGAGCTTTCACAGACACACAGATGGACACACTCACCAGATAAGAAGATCTAGCAAAGCAGAGCGCCCGTGGCCCTCAGGCTCCCAGCTGACATTCCATGCTTTCTTGCACCTCCGTCGCTCTCCTGTCCATGCTGTGGGAGGAGCTTCTGTGAGGTCCTAGTTTAGCTGCCCGTACAAGTGCGGTACCTCGGGCAGCCTGAAACTATTTTAAAAATTAAAGTGCCAGTATCTGCGCTATGTATCTGGGTATTTTCACAAGTACAAGTACTTGTGAAAATGCCCTGTATCGGCCCCCGATACCGAAGCTAGAATCGGTATCGGGACATCCCTAATGTGAATGATTAAAATAAGAGTAGTTCTGCAGGTAGGCCATATCCCTTAAATCTGTTTAAATACAAAATGTTCATGTTTGCCTCTGTATGTTTAAAAGGAGTACATATTCAAAATTGTTATTTTGGCTCTGCTATCCTGTAAGCTGATTCATCAAACACATAAAAGTAAAATAAAACATGTAAATTGGAGTGTATACATTACCTTGATAATGTTTTGTTTTGCAAGGTTTTAAGTTTTCTGTTAGAAATATAAAAAAGTAAGCCGATTGTTTATTTAATTCTACATACATAAATAAAACATTTTTGACTTTGGTACACTATGTATTTATTTTTAATGGGGACATACTGGATGAGATGTAGGTGTCAACAAGCATTCCAAGTTACTAACCAAACCATGGCATAGTCTAGTACCTAGTCAAGATCAGACATTGAATTTTGGATACGTTGTATGAAACCACACTTCCTCATCATGAACCTTCTCATCTATTGCTTTAGGTACATCACAGAGTTCACACTGGCCCATCCACTGCATTCACTTTGCTGATTTTTTAACTGGTATCTTTTCATATGCATTCCTCCTGATCATTTATTACCTGCATGTTGCTGATCTAGTATCTTATTCATTTAAGATTCTTTTTCCACAACTATACCCCTAGACTTCTCTGAGGACTCAGGTATATGCCATTAGCATGGCTTGTCCATTACTGACTACTGCATTTATTTAGTTAGAGTCCCTCTCCCAGTTGTGCTTTGGACTAGCTCATGGTCTCTGTTCTTCTGGAGGTCAACAAATTAATGGACCAACAGGCTTGCATATCTTATATGGATAACACCACACACACTATCTTGTAGTTGTTAAAGGTCATCATGATTTAGGTGCTTATTAGGACTTTACTATCAGTAAAGGAGGTCACTGAGAATAAGCAGAGGACCTGCACTGCAGAAGGGAGTGGGGGTGGGAAGACCCCATTACTATTTAAAAGTGTATTCAGCAGAAACAGCAATTCACCGCAAAGCCTCATCTGGGTTCAGGCAAACCAGTTTGCTCAATAATACATTTATGTGAGGGTTTGGTGTACAGGGGCATGATTTTCACTCTATACCATTAAATAACCCCTGGAAGAGCTTTTAAAATTTACACGCAATTAAATTTCCATCCCACCTGACAATATCTGAGTAAGTAACAACCAAGCAGAAAATTGGCCCATACCAGTACTAGTTATTGGTAAATGAGGTCTCAACTGACTACTTGGTTGATAATTGATATGTAAATGTACACCTTCAGTCTATTTACAACAGAATGTGGTCTTACCTTTGTTATAGTACTCGGCCAGCCATTACTGGGACTAGGCCAGAACATACTGCTACGTGCAAACGTCCTGCATGAAGTGTCATAGCATCAGCTTTTCCTGCCTGTCAATAGATTTTAACATAACACAACAATTTTTGTGAAAGATGTTTTTTTTCTTATAGTTTGGATAGAATAATGGATGTCTAAAACTACTGTCATATCTCCCAAAGTGAAGGCAAATCTACTATTAGACTGTTGTCAGCAGAACATTTGTCACCACTTTTTAACTTTAGATTTGTTATCACCTTCTATCCTTGTGACAGTGGCCACTAGAACAAACAGAGGGGTGAATTTCCCCAGCAGGGACGTAGACGGCATTTAAAACCTGATAGAGATTCTATCCCATCCCCTCTCTATCCAAAAGCTAAATAAAGCTTTAATTTTCGATATACTTTAATATCACCCATACATATTAGATTAAAGCCACCCAGTGCAGAGGATTTAAGCTATGATGGTTTTGTCCATGGATACCTTTGGATCAGGGATGGGTAAAAGTAAGTGAACCAATCTAAATAAACCTGGATTTGGCTCAGATTGTGCTGCTTGATTTACTGTAAACATTCATAGAGACATTTATTAGGAACACTTAAATAATATCGAGTCCTTGATTGTATGGATTGCACATTCCACAAACATTCCTTTGAAATTCTGGTCCATGTTGACTTTATTGCATCAGGCAATTTCTGACGATTGCACATTCATGCTGTGGACTTTTTAGATTGATTCAGATCCAGTGACTGGCCTGCCATCTCTGTGCCTCAGCAAAAAGCAAGATGCATCAAACCAGGCATTAATTTTCCTGTGTTTAGCTGCCCAGTTTTGCTGAGCCTCTGCGCACGGCAGCCTCAACTATCAGTTCTTGGCTGACATGAGTAGAACCTAACATGGTCTTCTGCTGTTGCAACCCATCTACCTTACATTTAACATGTTGTGGATTTCAAGAGGTGATTCAGTGCAAAGAGTGTTTATATGAATTACCGTAGCCTTTATTCCTACCTAAACCAGCCTGGTCATTCACCTCTGCGGTCTCCGTTACATTCCTGCATTCATCAACGCAAGCAACACAACGTAGAGCTAATTTACACAACATCACAATGTAATTCATGCAGGGCTTTGCACAACACACCTGCTGGGTGTGTACACACTACAAAGGTGTCTAGATTCAACCAATAGATCATGCTGGGAGGGAACACACTACAGAGGTGTATACTTGTTCGTGGCATGTTTATAAGGGTAGTAAATCAACCCCCAGGAGTCTTTTGGACCCCTAGTATCACCTTAAAGAGGAGCTGTCACCACCAATATGCTATCACATGGGGGGCTTGTAAGCCCCCTATGTGATAGCAATTAAAGTAAAGTAAAATAAAATAAAAAACAGTTTAAAAAATAATATAAAATAAATTAACTGTAAAAATTATGAAATAAGTTTTAAAGCCCCTGCGAGCACACGCGTTGTCATGTAAACATGCGTCGGGTGCACCTATGTACAAAAACAGCGATTGCGCTACACATGTTGAGCATAGGGCCAATATTTACGCATATATCTAAACTGATGACCTGTGGGGGCTTTTAAAGCATTGTCTATGGACTTTTTGGGGTACTGAATTCTGTCGCAGTTTCACGGACGCACACAATTTTTAACCTGTGCATGTTGGGTATCCGTTTACTCGTTGTAACCTCATATTTTATATTTTACAAAAACAAATGGTTGTATATAGTGTTTAGGGGGCACTAAACTTGACTTAAGTGCATTTTTCACAAAATGTTTGATAATAAGTTGCGCTAACATAAACATTTTCAACTGCCGCCATTTTATTCTATAGGGTCTTGACTTTCAGAAGGTCCAGCCTGAAGTGAATAGCCGAACAGTGTTCAGCTCACTTCACTTCTGATCGGTCATTCACTCGGCTGCCCTCGGCAGCTTGGTGAATAGACCCCATAATGTTTGGGGGTTTTATGTAATTTTCAGGCCTAGAATGTGGATTATAACATGTAAACAAAAAATGAAGAAAAAAAAAAGGCCTTCGTCCTTATGGGGTTAAGTACTTTCCCTTTTATTAGCGGTGTTAACTATGGTCATCTCTTGAGTTAGTTTTACACTTTGCTGATGCATAAAATAGCTGAGGTCTGGTAATCATTTGAGCAATGCATGTGAGACCTTGGCAAAAGGACTTTAGAGAATCACTGCTCAATCAGACAATTTTCTTTCTTAAGGTGCCCATACACTGCTCGATTCTCGAACGAGAATCGCAGGAAATCCCGCGATCGTACGAGAATCGAGCAGTGTGAACGAAGATGTGCGACCGTTTCTACTGTACGGTCGCACGTCTTTTGTCTAAGGAGCATGCTAGAAAACCAGCCGAGAATCGTACGATTTACGGCTGGTTTGAACGGTGCTCGGGAGACAAATGCCGAATGGGCCGGTGTGCGCACGCGCACACTGCCCGTTCAGCATTGCGGTCATCGGAAGCCCGCCCCTCAGGGGGGCGGGCTTGCGATGATCGAGAGTACGATCTGCCTGCCCAAGATGGGCAGATCGTACATTTTTTTAATCACTTTACAACTATCGCAAGACTAAGGTCTTGCGATGGTTGTACAGTGTATGGCCACCTTTATTGAACAATTACAAAATGTAGCTCACCATTATCAGCTGAACACAGTGCTCCGCAGACAGACCTGCCACACATGTTATGGCCTCGCCACTGACAGAACTCCAGGCATCACATTTCTTCTTTTCTGGTGCACTGCGTGTACACCATTGCACCTGTGCTACAGCAAAACTGCCTGTCAGGGTAAATGAGAAACGAGTTAGATTCATTTAAAAGAAAAATCTTTCCTAGCTGCCTTAGAGCATTCATGTCTTTAAGAGACATGTTCACACCAAGCGCGGAGCAGGTGCAGAGCAGAGCAGTTGCAGACCGGATCAAAACTGCGTCCAATGTATTCCTATGGTATTTTTATCTCCAGTTCACATCGCAGCGTGCCGTTCCAGAGCAGGTCCAGAGCAGGTAAAAAAACTGCAGCAGGCCCTATTTTACCTGCTCTGGATCTGCTCTGGAATGCATGCAAACCCATCAAAAACGCATACAAACGCACTGGAACACACTGAAAGCCCATTTTAAACTTAAAACATTTTTTTTAAACCAAAAATGGCCCAGAACGCATCAAAAACGTGCCAAAAACGCGGCACAACCCACTGCATTACGTGTGCAGAAACCTGAGCAGATCTGCTCTGCATTTGGTGTGAACAAGGCCTTAAGGTGCCCATACACCTTTCAATCATCGGACGGAAATTTTCATCCGATGATCGAACCGTCACACGATTTTCCTACGGCGGCCCCATCCTGCCCCCTTCATCGCACAGTTCAATTAGCGGTCTGTAGCAGAAATCACCTGGACGAATTTCGTTAATTGACCGCACAGATTTTCGTTTGCACATGAGCAGTGTTAATCGTAAGATTTTTGACATACGGAAACGCCACTAACCTAGCCAAAATCGTACGATTCGACAGAAGTTTTCTAACCTGCTGGAAAGTCAAAAGTTGTATGATTGTACAGCATTTGCTGTTGTACACTGCCCATCAACCTTACGAATATCGGACGAAAACGCGATCTCACACGAAAATCGACCGATATTCCTAAGGTGTATGGGCACCTTTAGGGAGTTTATTGCACATGTTTTCTTCGAACCATTCTATATGCTTGTTCATAGTCGATGGCTGAGAAGCCATTGGGCCAGCGTTATAGCCGGGAACTAGTGTTATCAGATGAGGAGAGCAATAGCAGACTTTGTAAAAGGAGGTCTGAACACTAGCTGGATAGTTCCACACTACGTACTGCAATCCTTAAGAACCATTTTTAAACAGATCTATTTCAAACATAAAACATGGGTTTCAGGGTACCATACACTTTGATCATCATTGCCATTTTTGCTTTATGTGCCGCTCTATGGGATCAGGCAGGATCACTGTGCAGGGTCACTGTGAATCCTGTGTAATACTAACCTTACACTGCACAGGCAGTCATTTACAAATGATTTCCAACAATGAGCACATTAGGTGAACATTATACTGTGCCAACCCCAGTACCAAGCTGTATCAACCTCATACAAACTGCAGCCACTACATAATCTAATACACTAGAAGAAGACTGGCATCTCACTTACCGAACATGACAAGACAAAGCAAGACTGAGATGTAGAAAGGCATTATTCTCTGTCTCTGAAGATGAAATGTGAGTACACAAAGGTAGGGAAGATTTTATGTACCTGGAATGTTTACCCAACAGATCTTCTTAAACCAAAGTGTTCCTTCCCATAATATGCAATTGTATATTGCAGTCCATGTTTTTCTGCATGTTAGATTAAGTTTTTTCTGTTCTAACACAGACAAAAGCAGCGGGCATTGACAGGTTTTATTCTGCAGTAGCACTGTGGCAGATAACATACTTTTTACAGATATCCTATTATGTTGTACTGGACAGTCCTAGCAGAATCTCCTTACACCTGTGGAGCTGCTAGGCAAACAAAGTAGATGGTAAATCTGTACACTGGTGCCTATTTGTAGGATCCACATAAAGGGGGTTGACTAGCATTCAGATGACTTGAGGTTTGCCATGTTTTCCATCAAGTTTTATGCTGCCACAATACCAACAGGAAAAAGATCTCCTAGTGCGCAATACTAGCCAACTTACTCAGCACCTGCATAACAAGGACACACACCTGCTACAGCACAGAAGCATTTAAATGGAAACAAAATAATTATATCCTGTATATGTATTTGTTTTTTCTTTATTGATTTTTCTTTATTGATTGGGTATACAGTGGTTCTCTGACATAGGGGTCTATTCACTATGCTGCCGAGGGCAGCCGAGTGAATGACCGATCAGAAGTGAAGTGAGCTGAACACTGTTCGGCTATTCACTTCAGGCTGGTACGGCTGATTTCAGCCGTATATCGGCTGAAATCCGCCGTACATCGGCCTGCTTCGTGTGGCTTCGGGTCGGCCGAACCGAAGTGCAGAAGGAGTTCGACTCAGCCGATCCAACATCTGGATCGGCTGACCCGTACCTCCGGCAGGCTTCTCACTGCTGTTCCGGCTATTCTTAAAGATGCCGAACAGCAGTGAGTGAATAGCCGAATGCCGCCGAGCGGCATTTGGCTCGGCTGTTCTGCTCGGTCCCTCAGAGGGACCGAGACCGGAGCCAGCCGTAAGATCACGGCTGGCTCCGCCCAGCTGTCAGAAGCAGGCTGTCGGCCTGCCAATGGCCGGCCGCTTGGCCAGCTTCGGCTTTCTGCACGGCTCAGCCGAGCCGATGCATATGAGATCGGCTCGACTGAGGCGCTCGGCCATGATCGGGAGCTGTACGGGCTATAGTGAATAGCCCGTACAGCACCCCCTCGGTTCTACTGAACCGAAGGGGTCCTGGGGCCGAAGCTAGCCGAAGCTACGGCCAGATCCCTCGGCAGCTTCGTGAATAGACCCCATAGTCTGCTTACATCCACAGACTTAGAAGCTGTGGATATAATATCAATTTGTTCAGGTATGAAAAAAAAGCATAGTAAATTGTCAAAATCACCTTTCTGCATAGCACCAGCAAATATTAAACCAGCAATCCAATGCTCTTCTCTTTGTGTACAATATTGCAGAAGCCCTTGGACTCATAATTAAATGTTGTGGTGCCAATAGGCAGGAAGTCCTATCAAAGGGACCTCATACTGAATATAGAAAAAAGCTATGTTTTCTAATGCATAAATAAAATAGTTCAGAATGCCCAAGTGGGCAGAAACCAACAATTCAGTTACTGCAATGAATCACTAGGAGATTCAGCGGCTTGTCCACTGTGAGGTAGTCTGCACTTTTAAGTACTTACAGAGCAGCCACTATATTGGTACAAATAAAACTAATTGGCCAATGACCATTTCTCGTGCTGGACACACGCTTTCTCAAGTGATGCATAAATGGCTGATTTTCATAATCAATATAAAATCTGTATGAAATGATATGTGACAGTTAAAATATTATAGCTGGCTCAGTGGCTGTTAGAAGTTGACCCGCAGATAAGTCTGTAAAACCTGTGAAACATTAATTTGTTTTTTATTGAACAAAAGTACTTTTAAAAAAACAGTTTTTGTAATAACAATTATCTGAATCTTAAAAAGGAGTATTGTGCTACCATTAAAATCCAGCATGCTGTCTTGGGAATTCTGAATATAGATATATTTGGATGTGGTACCTAATCTAACAGAAAGTTTGTTAAAATATAGAAGTTTTACCATGAGTGTCCTGGATTTGCTCTTTCCGGAATCAGTGGATTTCGTTACTTTCGCTAGGAGCCCAGGGGCCCTCTATGCTGGAGTTTTGGGAGAGGAATGTTGTCCCGTTCTTGCCTGATAAAGCATTCTAACTGTTAAACAGTCCTGGGTCTTCTTTGACATATTTTCGGTTTAAAGATGCGCCAAATATTTTCAATTGGTGAAAGGTCTGGACTGCAGGCAGGCCAGTTAGGGATCCGGACTCTAAGAGAGCAGAGTCTTGTAGGCCAAGCGAGTGGAGTTTTTTGAGGAGCAGCGGGTGGTCAACAGTGTCAAAAGCAGCAGAGAGGTCTAATAGCAAGAGTAAGGAATAGTGGCCATTGTTTTTAGCTGTTATTTGGTCATTGGTGAGTTTTAGGAAGGCCGTTTCAGTGGAGTGTTGAGGGTAGAACAGGGTCCAGGGGGCAAGTGGTGAGGTGGGTGTCAGAGAGGAGCTTTGTAACTTCCTCTGTGGTGACAGGGTCAAAAGAGGAAAGTAACAAGTGTGAGGGAGGGTCTCATAGGGGAAGTTGATTGGACAGTGGCGATCTGATCTCTAATAGCATCTATTTTGTTTTTTAAATGAGTGGCAATGTCCTGGGCAGTGAGTGAGTTAGTGGGTGGTGGTGGTGGAGGACATAGTAGAGACTTGAAGGTAGAAAAGAGTTGACGAGGTCTGGATGAGAGTGTGTTAATGAGAGTGACAAAATAAGTCTGTTTGGCAGCACGGAGGGAGGAGTTATATTTTAGGAGGGCAGCTTTGTACAGGGTAAAGTCTTGCAGAGACCCAGTTTTCCGCCACAGTCGCTCAAGAGTGCGGCTTTGTGTTTTTTGATGTCTGGTAACTTCAGTTTGCCACGGTTGTAGCGGACGTGGTCTAAGTCTGCGTGTTGTGCAGGGGGCCAAAGTGTCTAGAGAGGATGAGAGTAAGCTGTTAAAAACAGAAGTAGCCAGGTCAGGGCAGGACATGGGTGAGATCTTGTCATAGAGGGAGTCAGTAGCAGAGTGGAGAAGAGAAGGGTCAAGGTGGTGGAGGTTTCTCCGGGTGACAGTGTGATGTGTAGGGGGAGTCCGCGTTGGGGACAGGGTGATTGTGAAACTGACCAGGTTGTGGTCTGAGAGCGGGAAAGGGGTGTTGGAGAAGTTGCAAGGAGTGCATAGGTGAGAGAAAACAAGATCAAGTGTGTTACCATCAGAGTGAGAAGGAGTCTGTGTCCATTGAGTTAGATCAAAAGAAGAGGTTAGGTTAAGAAATTGAGTGGAAGCCGGGGACTACAAAGTCATGCTTTTTGATAAATGCAGTTTGTGGTTTATCATTGTCCTGCTGAAATATACAAGGCCTTCCCTAAAAAAGACATTGTCTGGATGGGAGCATATGCTGCTCTAAAACCTGGATATATCTTTCAGCATTGATGGAGCCTTTCCAGATGTGCAAGCTTTCCATTCTATACGCACTACTGCACCCCCATACAATCAGAGATGCAGGCTTTTGAACTGGGTGCTGATAACAAGCTGGAAGATCCTTCTCCTCTTTATTCCTAAGGACACAGCACCCATGGTTGCCAAAAAAAATGTCAAATTTCGATTAATCTAACCACAGAACATTTTTCCACTTTGTGACAGAACATTTAAAATGAGCTTTGGCCCAGAGAAGACAGCGGCGTTTCTGGATCATGTTCAGATATGGCTTCTTCTTTTGCATAATAGAGCTTTAACTTGCATTTTTGGATGACACGGCGAACTGTGTTCACAGACAGTGATTTTTGGAAGTATTCCTGAGCCCATGCAGTGAAATCCATCACAGATTCATGCCTGATTTTAATGCAGTGCCGTCTGAGGGCCCGAAGATCACGGGCATCCAATATTGTGTTTTCGGCTTTGTCCCTTGTGCACGGAGATGTCTCCAGATTCTCTGAGTATTTAAATGATATTTTGTACTGTAGATTATATATTTAAAGTCTTTGCGATTTTACATTAAGGAACAGTTTTCTGAAATTGCTCAACAATTTTTGGGAGCAGCTTTTCACAGACTGTTGAATCTCGGCCCATCTTTACTTCTGAGACACTCTGACTCTCTAAGCTCTTTCATCTTAGTACAAGTTACTTTGCCAGCTTTTTGTTGCCCTGTCCCAACTTTTTTGAGACGTGTTGCTGTCATCAATTTCAAAATGACCATATTTTTTTCCTAAAATGGGAAAAATTTTCTCAATTTAACAATTTCCCTGCTAAGGACGTATGTCGTGCAGAGGAACAAAAGTGTTCCCGACTGGCCAAGGACATATGACATATGGACCTGGCATTTACAGTTCTGCTATAAGCTCATGGTCACTTTAGGGACTGTCCCCTCATTGAGTGCTGGGGCTGCAGAAAAAAAAATTGAGGACCCTATAACAAAAAAACTAATTAAAAAAAGCACAACCCCTCCCTCCACCCACATAGCATACACATACAGTATTGAGGTGTACGCCATGCACATGCGCTGCAGTGCGTTGTTAGAATGCATTGCAGTGCATGATTTTTTTAATGTATTTTGTTTTCTTTTAAAAAAAATATATATTAACTGTGGCAGCACGTGGCAAAGCTTTGTGACACATTGCCATGCATCGTGATCTTTGTGTTGCAATTAAATATAGGCCTGTATCATTTTATCACAACACAAACACTAACACAGCGTAAAAACAATTTTTTAACACAAGTCGCTTATTTACAGTTTTGCGTACCGTAATTTTTTTACCTTTTCGCAAAAAGGCGCAATTTCAAATTTGAAAATATTTGTTATTTATTAACTCAATACAGTTTTATTTAGTCAGAAAATGTTTTTTTTTTTGTGCACGGATACTGATTTTGGTGTGTTTTAACAATTGAATTGTGTATTTTTATCGGTTTAATATTAATTTTAATATTAATTTGAGAAACATTTGCGCAATTATCGCACGGCCTACAAATTTAGTATCACCATCTTTTTATTCTACCGGGCCTGCGTTTTCAGAAAATATATGGTTTGGGGGGAAAATCAAATCAATGGGAAAAAAATTGCAAAAATGGCGTAGCCAGCTGATTTAAAAAATGTTCCGGAGGGCTTGGCAGTGAAAGGGTTAAACATTTGATATGTTTTCTATGTTTTATTGCAGGGGTCCTCGGCTGTGGTTTCACAGAGGAATAAGTGTGAGCTCTCCAAGACCAACCTCTTCTTTATGCATAGGTCTGTGCTCAATTCAGAGACGCTAATGGTTGACACGACATATTGATTTTATGTAGATTTTACACAATGTCCCAACTTTTTGGGAATTAGGGTTGTACCAATATGGGAGCTGTTTTACCTGTCAAAAGATTTTCTTTTCATCCAGTCCTGAGTTTTACACAGCTCTGCCACACAGCACAGCTATGACTAGCAGGGAAGGGAACCTATGTATGTCTGGAGTCATTTCACTTTCTCTTCAGGGTCCCTTCCCTACCTTCACCTTATGACTAGACAGTGAAAAGAAAAGAAGCACACTGATGAGCTCATTTCCCTGTCACTCTGCTTTCTCCTTCTATTAGCTTGCTCCTTATACTGCAGCACATCTGACTAGTGCCTTGTGCTGTGCTTTTCTCTCCTCTTCTCTGAGCTCTGCAATATATACTGCACAGCAAACTGCGAGGGGGTGATTCCCTGCCCATTGTAGGTACTTACATTGCTATAATTAAATAAAATATAATACATTAATGTATTAATGAATACAGAACCTTACTATTTGTATTATTCTTATACCTGCCTGAAATTCAGCTTCAAAGTGAACCTGAACTTAAAAAAAAAGATTTGTTTATGTTAAAGGAAACATCTAGAAATGTTGGTTCTGCCTAAGCAGTATCCTAACAATATACCTTTTTATCTTGAATTCCTCTTGAAAAATAGTAGTTCACTTCCTGACATGGGACTGAGCCTAGGCCCTCCTATTCCTTAAGCCTAATACAGTATCTGTGTATCTACAGTGTAAGATCCTTTGTGCACTGCTGCCTCTAACTACTAGTCTTGTTGGATTTGGTAATGTTAGTACTTTGCTGCTCACTGTTCTCCTTGCTGGAGAGAAGGCTGCACCTGATGACCTGCAGTGAGCGGATCTCCCTGATTCTGCTTCATTCAGTAGATTTGTGCTTTCTGCACCTTTCTCGATGCTTCATGATCATTACTCCACCAGTCATCAGATCACCAGTCATCAGATCACCAGTCACCGGGCGGGCAGCTGTCACAAAAGAAAGCAAAGCCCTGCTTTTCTACCAAGATGGCTGCCTCTTCTTGCCCAATTCCTTTTCTGCCACAGCTTCCAAAGACAGTTCCTCTTTAAATTGTCATGTGCCCTTCATTTCCCAGGGTTATTCCAGGATTTAGGGATTTAACCTGCACGGTCCTGGTAAATGTATAGACATAAAGTGCACAGCATATGTAGTGTGAAAGATAATAAATATAGATTTATTTTGTTAACCAATTTTGATTTTTCTTGCAGTAGCAGTGTAACACAGAGACTCAATTACACATACAAACACACACTCACAAAGGTCAAGTTACAAAATCGATGGACCTGTGGCTTTATTCAACCTCAAATATTATGTAACTATGTAAATTTGGGTATACACTGTTATATTTTCTTTGTTCAATCTGCAGGCTGAGCAAAGAAAATAAGTAACCAAGTAACAGTCCATTAAAACTCATTTGGACAACACAACACCTAAAGGAGGGTGAACTAGGCCAAGCAGGCACTTGGTTAGGGAAGGACGGAGAAATAAGTCCAATAACAAAAAGCAATGACTATAAAAGGGAAAAGCTAAAAAAGGAGAAGGTAGAACGATAAGCTGGCTGGAATTCGGTCAGTTTATTGTCAGCTGGAAAGGCTGGATCTTCATTAACCTCACTGCAAACATTATAACTAATGAACACAGATGTGAACATGCATGGCTACAAATCATGGGCATGGCTCATTCATGATTCGGTCCTTTAACTTTGTAAACGTTCCTTTTGTTAAACACAGTTTTATCTTCTATTTTATTAGAATATTTTGGTGGCCCTGTGGGGGAATGACCAACAGTTATAACCACGTCAATGATTTCTTGATGTGTGCAAACAGAACAAAACCGTGCAAAGAACCGTTAATATCGGAAATGTTGGAATGGTGTTATAACATTTGTCCATTATTTTTATTTTTATAGTTAAGTTTTTTTGTTTTTTAGTTTAAGCAAATTGCTGTTGCATTAATTAGTACTGAGTTCTCCAAATTATCTTTAGAGTTAAGCAAATATTTAAATGTGTAATGTCAAGGTATTCTTGATAGAACTGGTGGGTGATTATCAAGTTCATATAATGGATGCCATCTGAACCGAGTCATTCCAGATTGATTGTGGTCGGCTGTACACAGGTAGTGGAAGCACACAGCACCTTTCCTGATTCATGAAAACTATTCAGTGGTCTAGTAGCATAAGAAGATTTACCAAACTGTAAGGGAGCAGGGGTTTATAGGAGACCCCAATGCCATTTTATCACTTTATTATCCCAACAGAAGATATGATTTAGGATCTAATGTGAATTTGTGATATCTTAGCTGTTCATAAAATAGTGATCTTTCTGTATAAAACAAATTTCTGGTGCATACAATTCATGATCTAGAGTCACATGACCTGAGGAGTCACATAAACAGGGCTTGAAAATTAACTCATCCTCTCGTCTGCGATGAGAGGACACCTGTGCTGGACGGGTCACCGGTTTAAATAGCAAACAGCACATGCTGTGTCCGGCTTCAGACAACAAGACACCCCCCGTCCCCCAGCGAGAGCGCAGTGTGGAATGAAGGGCCTTTCCTGTTAACCAGCAGAGGCGGAAGTGTCACCCAGCACGGAACGGGACAGAGGACCGTGGTCTCAGGCTTTAGCGGTGGGGAAAGTTCATCTAAGCTTTCTTTGGCTACCACAGCGGCCATAATATTAAGGTTAAAAACAGAGAATAATGCATTATAAAGCCGGCAGCATTAAAAATGTAATGGAAAAAGCATAGGAGACATTAAGGTGATATCTGGATGTCATAACAGGCTGTTATCTAATACAAAGGCAACAAAAGCAACATCATAAACCAATTTGGAATGAGTGTTGGTGCTCATGGCAACAGTAAATATTGGCAAATAAGCATTATGTAATGCATTGTGGGCAGCAAATATACTGGGGTGTATGGTATGTCACTGTTGCAATGCATGAAAGCAAAATACAACCTGAGATGACAAGTGGGGTACAGGATGCATAAATGGAAAGATTGTACGGTGAAATTAACAAAAATATTTTGTAGGGCACTTTGCAGGCCCCACAATTTGTGGTGTACTGAGGTCCAAGTACAGCCTCCAAAGCATCACCAAGGTTTAGCTGATTGGATACCTGCATAGAGCACCACATAGATGATATCTTGATTGAAGAAAAAACATTAAGAAAACCAAATGCCTAGTAAAAAAAAAAGGAGGTAAATTCTTCTTAGTGGAGAAAAAACATCAATTCTCCTAGAACATTAGCTCAATAGTGAAGCATGCCGGGAGTAAGGGGTTAGCTTTTTTTTGCCAGGGCCCAAATCTTCCTGTAGGTGGAAGTATAACCCCATTTGTAACAGAATACATACTGATCCTGTGTCCCTTAATGAACAATAAAGAAAAGTATTTTTATTATATTAAAGACATTGTTCATGAAAACAAGATGATGTTTTGTCCATTTTTCTTATCGTCTTAACAGTGTTTAAATGTGCAGGCAGGTATCAGTTCTGTGAAAAGAAAAAGAAAAAAAAACAGTGAAAAAAAAGAAGTTCTGGAATTCTAGCAATGATACAATATGAGCTGAAAGACACTGTACTAATTGTTGACATCTAATGATCAGAGTTAAGTCTGCAGGTAAACTGGTGAAAACGTAACAGAAGCGATCTGGCGACAGGTAAGTCGCCAGGATCGCTTCTGTTGTAAAGCCGACAGTCGGCTCTACAAGTTTAAACAGAGTCCCGGCGGCAAAAGTCGCCGGGAGTCTGTTTAAACAGCCCCGATGCTGGCGACGTATACTGTACGTCGTCAGTCACGAAGGGGTTAATGTATTTCGTTCAGTTGTCACATTTCTGCCATTTGATAGTATTTTCTACTTGTTTTCAATAATGATCATGTATTCATGCCTAACCTCTTGGAGACGGTCATTACAACTACATGTACATGTCATATGTTTAGTAATATATTGGCTAGTCAGATAAGAATTTGTAGATGACAAAATGTTTGGGGGTTTTAAGTCATTTTCAGGCCTAAAATGTGGAATATGACATGGGTGCAAAAAATTAAAAAAAGGCCTCAGTCATGAAGGGGTTAAAACACAATTTTGAGACTGAAAAACCATGTATGCTTTACATCACAAAACAAGTCAACTTGAATGTGATGACTGGCTATACTATAACCTGAATACATACAAACCTTCACAGACACCATATCATATGGCTCTCATAAATACGTTTAAATATTTTGGTGTTACAACAGATCCTGATGAAAACATATCTCCTTGTTCAGTGTATTTTTTCAGCACTAGACTTTGGATAAATGGACGTTCTTTAATATCACTAATATTTGTATGCCATACAGCAATGCAGCCTAAAGCACACACAAATGTTTATACCCTCTGTCAGTTAAAAAAAAGCAAAAATCTGCTGAAATGTTTGCCTTGAACACATACACCGCTCAGCCATAATCTTATGACCACTGACGGGTAAAGTGAATAACATTGATTATCTTGTTACAATGGCATCTGGAAGTGGGTGGCATATATGACGCACAGTTGATGATGGGCAAGTGTAAGGATCTGAGTGACTTTGGCCAAATTGTTATGAATGACGACTGGGTCAGAGCAACTCCAAAACTGCAGCTCTTGTGCAATTTTCCTAGTACGCACTGGTCAGGACCTACCATAAGTGGTCCAAGGAAAGAAAACTGGTAACAGGGTCATAAGCCACCAAGGCTTATTGATGTACATGGAGAGCAAAGGCTGGCCCTTGTAGTTTGACCCAATAGAAGAGTTACAGTAGTTCATATTGCTGAAAAAGGTAATGCTGGTTCCAACAGAAAGGTGTCTGAACACATAGTGACTTGCAATTTGTTGAGTATGGGGCTACTTAGCTGCAGACCAGTCAGAGTGCCCATGCTGACCCCTGTTCACTGCCAAAAGCGCCTACAATGGGCACATGAACTTCAGAACTGGATCACAGAGCAATGGAAGAAAGTGGCCTGGTAGGACGAATCACATTTTCGTTTACATCATGTGGATGGCCAGGTGCGTGTGTGGCGTTTACCTTGGGAAGAGATGGCACAAGGATGCACTATAGGAAGAAGGCAAGCCGGCGGTGCCAGTGTGATGCTTTGGCCAATGTTCTGCTGGGAAACCTTCAGTCCTGCCATTCATGTGGATGTTACTATGACACGTGCTGCCTACCTAAACATTGTTGACCAAGTACACCCCTTCATAGAAATGTTATTCCCTGATGGCAGTGTTCTCTTTCACAACATACAAGGTCTATACCTACTAGAACGCTTGTATGTAAACAGCCATTGCCAGCTGTTTAAAATTTTGACAGTTTCCCGCTCGCGCTGGGGTGGAGCCATGACGTTTTAAAACGCCCACGCGCATCTAGGAAGCTCCCATCCGGCTGCTGATGTCATCATGTCTAATGCATGTCTAATGTGAGCGCTGACTGCTGCAGGACCCAGGAGTGGGTGAGTATATCGTCTTTATTCCAGTTAACCCTTGCAGTGCAGGGGTAGCCCCACTTTAAAGCCTGATTTGGTTGAGTATGTTCTGTCATATATATAGCTTTGGTGTTTATTTGTTCACTCTATAATGCTCCTTCTAGTGGAAAGGTATTTCTGTTCAGTTCTGAGAACACTTCTAGAGACCAGAGTTTACTCTGTAAATGCAGGTTTGGCTATTCATTTTACGTCCCCTTAAAATAAATATTTCAGCTATGGTTGCATGCTGATGGATAGAATTACATTGGTTTCCTAAAGTTCTTAGGAATTCCAGTGGTGAGATTTTCTCAGTGGAGTTCTCAGCTCCACCTCCTTCTGTTTTGAAGAAAGGAAATCTCACTTCTCTTGCTTTGTTCATCTAATAAAATATAAATGAAAGATCCATAAAGGAAGAGAACAAGATTCCTTTGTAATGGCTGAGGGTGAAAGTTGTAATTTACCAATAAACTTAACGGATTGTATAAAAAATAGTTCACCATTATGAGTTATCTTAGGTGAAGAATAAAATGCTAAAATACCTGATGGTACGGCAGATCTGCTTGCACTGTACACTGCAGTGTAGTAGCGTACCCCAAAGTAATCCTCCATAATGTCTTTAGGTTGTCTATCAAATTCAATCAGGCACTGAGTCTCATCGTTGAAGAGGAGGTTCTGGCCTTTAGCTGAAGAAAACATCTGGAACATATCTTTCTCAAATCCGTTCCGTCCATACAGGGACTATAAAATTACACAACACTTCAAGTGAGCCAACTAACTCTTTTAAAATGCATATTGTATATCAACGCTTCTAGGATGTACAGTGACTTCAAAAACCATCAATAGTTAAAAATCTACAGGAAACACCATACAAATGTCCTCAATATCTAAAAAAAAAAAGTGGTCACATTACCACAATTACTCTTCCCAGATAGCAAGGATAACTTGCTACAAACTTATGGCAGGGTGAAATTGTAATTTTTGTTAACTTGCTGCACACATTCCTGGCAAGTTGTAGACTTGCAGAACACTTGCAGCACAAGTTCTAGTTGACACTTTTTGAATTTGTAGCAAATTTGCTTGGCAAGTCTACATCAGGACCTGAGTCCTGCAGGTCTATGCAAGAGCTCTGCAAGCTCGCTGGTCTGGAGACTTGCAATGCAGACTTGCTGTAATTGTGCAACAAATTCGTGAAGCTCGGCAAGTCTGCAAAAGTTTAGCAAGTCATTTTCAAACTTGCAGCTCAATTACTTGCTATCTGGGTTTTTACCTTCCCCTTGATCTCAGTAAAATCGCTTCTAAACAAACGAGTGGCTTCCCCGCTCTACATTTAGCCCTGCTTGCACAAACCAGAACTAAATGTAGGAAAACTACCCGCACGGCGCCCGGAACTTCATGTCCCGGGCGTCAGGTTATAGGAGTCCCGGGCCTCGGTTGGCCTTGTAGAAATGAATATTACCACTTCATAATTCATAAATATACAGCGGAGGATTAGTGGTCACCTTTCTAGCATGCAAACATGTCCCAAGTTTTTAAAGGAGAACTATGAGGTGAGTGAAAATCACTCAGCCTCATAGTTCGAGCCGATGTGTGACAATGAGACTGCCACAGGTCGGCTCAATAAATCGAGAAGTGAGCAAACACATACCGTCGCTCACTCACTTCTCGATACTGTTCCTGCAGAGAGCCGTGACTGTCACTCACGGCTCCCTGCAGGAATTCCCCCCTCCCCTGTCCGATCCTCCACGCTGACTGGTGGAACGGACGGGGAGGGGGCAGGTACAGCTTGCTCTGCCTCTAGATAGGCACAGCCAGCTGTCAATCACCCAGCTGGGTGGATCTCGACAGTAATGTCGGGATCCTTCCCGGCTGCTGCGGTCTCAGTATACCGCGAGCTGTAGCTCGTGGTATACTGATCTTTGGGTCACGGGAGGACGCTGGTTTGTGTCCTCCCGTGACCCTTAGGAGAACTATGGGGAAAAGCATTGACCCCATAGTTCTTTAAATTTAAATCCGATACGATTTTTTCCAGCATTCATCTGATCTATTCTATCTGCAGCCCCCAATCACAGAATAATGTACACTTGCTTTGCTTTCAGGATGTTAAACCCAGAAGATGTAGTCATGTGCTGTCAGTCATAAACATAATTTTACACAGTATATGGAGTTGTGCTGTTATAAGAATATACTGTAAACTAGGCTGCTGAGGTTCCCTGGAATTTGTGTACAATCTGATGGAAAGCAGTAACAATGATTTACCTGCTGATTAATAAGAATTCTTACAACATCACTGACACTCTCCTCCCGGGTGACGATGGCACGAGGTGGGAGGCCTGAAAGATTACAGCCCCTGTAATTAGTGACAGGGGCACGTGAGCCATCCAGACATAATATTTCAAAGTCCTCTGATTTCAAATCTTTAGCCCATTCTGCTGGATTTTTACCTGCAAGGTACAAAGTCATTTATTTAATTTCTTCAGTCAAACACTTAAAGCCTAACTCCAGCCAAACATACAGTATCAAGATAAAATGAATAGCCTCATAAAACCTTTTGCTGTAACATTCACCATCAATCCAAAGATTTCCCCCACAGTACTTTTTTTTTCTCACTAGATGTCCTCAGTCTGATGGCCAGCATCATTCAACCCACTTTCTCTGAGCCCAGCTGTCCCAGCCTGTGACTGGTCAAGGAAGGAGAAGGAGAAGAAAGCTCATCTCTGTCACTCTTCTCTCTCTTCATATCAGCATACTTCTTGTCATCACATGAACTGATTGGATCCTTGTGCTGCTTCTTCCTCTCACACCCCAGCCCTGTTATACAGGGACTGCAAGAGGCTGATTCCAAAACGAAATAGCCCAATAAAATAACAAAGAACAAAAGCAGCTTTTTCCCGCAACATTTTTTTTTCTGTTGCTAGATGTCTTCAGGCTGATGGCCAGCATCATTCAACCCACTTCCTCTAATCCCAGGCCATCCTGGACCCGCCCCAGCTTGTGACTGGACAGTGAAAGGAGAAGCAGTGTGTGAGCACATCTCTCTATAACTCTGCTTTATCCCTTTATCAGCATGCTTCTTGTCTGCATATGAACTGATTGGCTCATTGTGCTGCTTCTTCCTCTCACACTCCAACCCAGCTATACAAGGACTACAAGAGGCTGATACCAGGTCAGATTCAGGTACTTACACTGCTTGCATTAAAAAATATATATTTAATGGTGTATTATTGGTTACAGCTAGGGATGCACTGATACTGTTTTTTCGGTATTGAGTAAGAGCACCGATATTTCAGTACTTGCCCATACCGGTGCTTCCGTTAACATGTAGCCAGCTTGCTCCCATCAAGTCATCAAGGCGGGTGGTGTCTTGATTGCCCGGGAAGCTGGCACCATGATTTTTGGGCCAGCTCCATGCTGATTGCCCCGGAAGCTGACTTCCCAGCTAAAAGGTATCGAGCCGGCTGTTTGGCCAGAAAGGGATGGCTCTTTCAGAGTTCTGCTTCCTGGCTTTGCATTCCACAGCACTTCCGGGTCCTGCGGTCCACGGGTGGAGAGCTGTGGACTCCTGCGCAGTCTGCTGGCCCTGGGATCTGGCCAGTGATGTCACAATGGACCAGAATCCGCAGATGCACGGGGAGAGCTGTCAGTGCGTGCCTGGTGAGTACTGCACCCTGCCTGCATTGCTGTGCTTTCTTAATAGCCAAATAGCATGGAACCAGCTTCCCGGGCAATCCTTTTAGTTGTGCTTCAATATGAGCTCCAGGCAAACAGCTAAATTCACAGATGAAATACGTATATGAAAGCTATTTTACCCGCCATATTATTTGTATTTGTGTCCGTCCATCAAGTTCTGAAATGTACATAGCTCCACCTCACAGCATAGCCATGTCTAGCATGGGAAGGGACCTGATTTTTCTCTACTACACGTTCACTTTTACTTACAGGTCCCTCAACACCCTGTGCCTGAACAGTGAAAGAAGAAGAAGCGGACTGATGAGCACTTCTTTTGTTTGTTCTCATCATGCTTGTTGCACTGCAGTATACAGTACATGACTGTGTGTGCAGCTTCTCACTCCTACTCTCTGAGCTCTACTGTACAGCAAGAGGCTGATACCAAGTTAAAGTCATGCTGCTTGCATTTGAAAACAAGCATTTACTGATATATTTCTAATGGATTACAGAGCTACATAACTTGTGCCTTTGCATCTGCCTGGAGTTCAGCCTTAAAGGGTCAGTACACATAAATGACATATCAGTTTGGGTGGATTCATTCATCAGAAGCAATCATCCACCAGCTTATATATTATGTGGGCACCAGTAGAAATATATCTGCTCTTCCTACTGGCCAGTCATCACAAGACTTCTCTCTCTATATGTATAGTTATTTATTTAATGGAACAGAGCCATAACCTCTCATAAGATTATCAGGGTTATTCACAAAAGGGTGAAGAGTTTGGAGAAGGCAGGAGAAGTGAACAATCTAGGACAACATAGCCAAACTAGAAAGTGAGCTGAATTGGAGAATGTTTCCAAATCAGCTATGTTGTCCTAGATTGTTCACTTCTCCTGTCTTCTCCAAACCCTTCACCCTTTAGTGAATAACCCTGTATATCTCTAGGGTTCCTGTGTGGCATAGGAAGCCACTTGGTAAATCTACATACTGAAATATTTCAAACCAGCATTCAGTATAAAGGATTTTTCCTTGAGGAAAAAAAATGAATTTTTTATTGCTCAGTCTGAGGATCAGGGGCGTCCCGAGGAGGGGTGTCACCCAGTCTGCAGAACGGGTGACACCCTGCAGTGTCGTCATTGCACCAATGCGCAGCCATCTGATTGAGAGAGGAGGGGGCGTTCACCTGGAGGTATGCCGCCGGGTCCCCTCCTCTCTCCTGACGCTGTCAGGCTCTTGGTCCATGAGCGAGTACCCGACTTTTTAGAGGGGGTGACACCAAAATGATTGTCAGTCATTTTGGTGTCACCCCTGCAATGGTGTCAGCCGGGTGCGAGCCGCACCCCCCTTGTGACGCCATTGCTGAGGATTATTATTTGTACTATGCAAAATGAATATTAATACACCCTGGATAGCTCAACAATAGGTTTTAAGTAGATTACGATTAATAGACTTTTTTTCAAAGTATCTGGCTGTGACTTTACATTACTGAGCAACATATCCAACATACATTTCATTGAGAAACGTTACCAGCTAAATTTTGAATTGGCACTAAAGTGTGGTGAATACTAGGTATCATATTCCTTGCTTACCATCTGTGTTTGCGAACACAACAGTGTGAGGCACAAATGCTACATCTCCTTTTTCCACAAGACATCTATAAAACAGAATTGAAACAGTGTAAAATAAAACTATAATATAAAATGTATTGTATGTTATAAGTCAATCCTATTCTAATTTATCACATCATATAAAACAGAATTCCTTGATTGTCACCAGCTGTGCAAATAAATACTTCACCCTTCTAATCAGGTTTCATCAAGACTGTGCCCTGCTCATCTATACCCTGCTAATTACACTGTACAAAATGTAACCTGCCCATCACATTGTACGGAATGGGCCCTGCCTGCCCATCACATTGTACAGAATGGACCCTGCCTGCCCATCACATTGTACAGAATGGGCCCTGCCTGCCCATCACATTGTACGGAATGGGCCCTGCCTGCCCATCACATTGTACGGAATGTACCCTGCCCATCACATTGTATGGAATGTACCCTGCCCACCCATCACATAGTACGGAATGTACCCTGCCCATCACATTGTTCAGAATATACCCTGCCCATCACATTTTTCAGAATATACCCATCACATTGTACGAAATGTACCCTGCCCATCACATTGTAAGGGATGTACCCTGCCCATCACATTGCACAGAATGTACCCTGCCCATCATATTGCACAGAATGTACCCTGCCCATCACATTGCACAGAATGTAGCCTGCCCATCACATTGCACAGAATGTACCCTGCCCATCACATTGTATGGAATGTACCCTGCCCATCACATTGCACGGAATGTACCCTGCCCATCACATTGTACGGAATGTACCCTGACCATCACATTCCTATCATTTTGAAAAGCATGTGCCCGGTCTGTCACATTGTTAGGAATGCACCCTGCCCATTATTTAGTGCAGTTGTACCCTGCCCATCACATTGTTAGTGATGTACCCTGATCATTGTATGACAGCCAATCACAATGTATAGCACTTTCCCTGCTCATCACAGTTTGTATAGTGTTAACTGTTATTACCATGGAATGCGTAATGTACTTTACTTATCTCAGAAGAAGACTACACCTGCTCATCACACTGTACAAACTACATGTCCTGTTGCTCAGATTGTAAAACTAAATAAAGCATCAGTATGTTGTAAAACATTTGTATTTCCACAGATATATTAATGTATTTTACCTAAAGGCGCCTTCGTTTCCATAATAAGCCTCCTTATCACTGAGAGAACATCTTGTACTGGCTTTGGGATTCTCGGGGTCACCAATGCACAGTTTACAAAGCTTGGAATTAGTATCTGATCCAGGAGCACAGCTTTCACCAAAGAAGGATTCTAGACAATATTAACACAATATAAGTCTTAAATCAAATTAATCATTCAGCTCCTGAACTTAACTCTGGACCTTGTCTGCAAGTGCTGGCAATGCCAATGTCTCTGTTTCTAGCTGAGCTTCTAACCTATATTTCTGTATCACCCATTGAAGAACACAGGAATTCTTAGACTGTTGTGTTGTACTGCCGCCTACATATACTGTATAAGAAATGGAAAACAACAAAAAGAAAAAAAATAGTTAGCGAGCACAGGATAGCCCTCTCCACAACCATCATACCCCAGTTTGTTGCTAGTGTCTTGTATTATCAATGGCTCCTGGTAGATTTATAGTTTTGTTTTGTTTCTATTCCTTATATTGATTTTTTTCATGTCGGATGTATTCGTTGTATAGCGGTATTTATTTTAAAAAACATTCCTTATTTCAGCCATTAGTTGCAATTGTTGTATTTGTTCATTCTTTATTTCAGACATAAGTTGCATTCGTATCCATTCAATGTATTTGTGCATTTGTTATTTCAGACATTAGCTTTATTCTGATATCATTCAATGTATACATTCATTATTTCAGAATGCACTCTCAATAACACAAAAGGGATAAGCTAATCGGCCATAGACACACATTAACATCGCCCCCAATTTGTGATGTATTTCCCTTTCTTCTCACATTGTCTTTATGGCATCAAAATGTCTGCTTGTCTCATGGCCAGTGGCATAACAATCACCATAGCGACCCAGGCGGCCGCTATGGGGCCCAGGGCACAGGGGGGCCCGGCCAGGACATTCCTGATGCCTTGCGGGCCACCTGGGTTGCTATGCCATCTCACGCTGCTGGCTGTCACTAGCGGCTGTGAAGAGAAATGTGCCGCTGTTCAGATCACTGACAGGCAACCCCCAGACGGCCCCTGGGCTGCAGGCAACCCCCAATTGTTTGTCGTTTTTTCTTGGGTCTGTTAGTCATTGTTGCTTTGTTGCCCACCACTTTTTGGACTATTTTCAGACACCCTAACAGTCTTCCTATGTAAAATCCGTTTTCCTCCTGTATATTACAGTATAACCAACAGTCTAGAGTTTCCTGTGTCCCTCAATAGACTGCATGAAAAGTATTTTACAGTGACTACAACAATCATTCTCATTATTCCATAAATATCTTTCAGATATACTGTAACTGGTGGTGTGCAGGAGGCTTGAATGGTGCACCAGCTCTGTAAATCAAGGCACATCTGGAAAAAGGACTTCTGTGGCCTTGTGCTTTTATGTGTCTACAGTGAACTCCTCAGTGAATCCTAATGTTCTTATAATTATAATTTATAAGATGTAAAAAGTTGATGGTTTATTTCCCAAAATGAATTCCACCAACACTACTAACTTTTAAGAGTATGGTAATCTTTAAAGTTATTGTCTTAGAATCTATGGCATTTACTGATTCCTGTAGAAGGCTTTAAAGCTGCAGTCTGAGTAGACCATCATAACCCTCTTTTTCAGGATCTACACACCTTCCAATGGGTTCCATAATAAGCCAGGGGATGTTCATAATACCTGCAGTGTTTTGCTTTTAAATGTTTCTTCTTGCTTAGACCAGCTATAATGAGGACTTCCAAGGGAAGATCTGTGTAAGATGCTCATCTCACTTGGCTTTTTTTCAATGCTGAGCGATTGCTTAGACTTTATGTTTTTCATTAAGATAGTCTATGTTTTTTGTAGCTAATTACAAAATTTTCATTGTAACTCCTCTGTTCAATGAAAAGACAAAGCCAGTACCAGCGTTGCACTTACCAATGTCAATATTGTCGTTCTGGTTGCTAATAAGACCAGCAGGGATAACCCAGCCAGGAATATCACCAACATGAGTATGACAGGACTTCTTGCCCTTAAGGTTGTTCCATTTGATGTCTTTGTTGCTTTTTTTTACCAATGCTACAGCACGCTTTGTCCCAAAATCTAAACCAAAGAGAATAATAATTATACAGTGTCATAGGTGTACCTAGGAGGTTATAGGTTTAGTGTATGCCTAATATAAATATACCCTTGTTTGGAGATATGTGGTATACCTATCAGTGCTCAGTTATCAACTGTTACTTTGTCGTCTTGTCAATCTCTACTGTCATATTCTGTAGTGATATACTAACACAATCATGAGAGAGGGAACATAAAGCAGGCAGAGTCTGCACTCTGTGGTGAAAAGTCACACAAAGGCCAGCCAATAGTGAGTGCGCTGGAGTAAAGCGGCTGCTCTAAGATCAGTTTATATGCAGCATGTTTATTCTGTATTTGTGTTTGTTTCTGTGTTTTCTCTTAAAGAGCACATAAGCAAAGGCAACAAACGATATAGGACTTGGAGAATACCATGGGTACTGTAGTTAGGGTGTTTTTTACTCTGTCTCATTTGATTTTTTGCCGAGTTTCCTCCCTTTCCCCTTAAGCCAGGTATACACACATACGTTTTCTTCGTTCAGCTCACAGGTTGAACAAAGAAAACATGACAGATTCCTCCATCAACGCTTAAGGATGGAGGAACCCCATGCTGTTTTCACTGTATTCTAACAGCGGCCGCTGTCAGAACACCCAAATGGAGCTTGCAGCTGATTGGCTCTTTTATACAATACCACTGCTTTCATTACAAATTTAGTTACATATTCCTAATTATTTCACATTGCAAAATGTTTGGTTATCAGATCCAAGATGGATAATATAATCAATCTAAAACAAAACCGATTACTGCAATCTAATACATTTGATGGCATACATAAAATAAAGAATCAAACGGATGGATTAAAAAAAAAAAAAAAAAAGACATGATTTATATGACATTACATAGTTACATAATTAGTCAGGTTGAAAAAAGACACAAGTGCAGCGAGTTTAACCTATAGAGATAATGATTAAAATCAAGCCAAAAGAAAATATACAATGCATGGTGTTCCAAGGATGTATTGTACATAAAATAAAGAATTTAATTGCTAATCAATAGACAGTATAAATAAAGGATAAATTGAGTTCACTAATACAGCTACAATCACTTTAAGCTCCTTGAGCTTTTAACTACTACTACTACTTTTTGTTGCCCTTTATACATTTTCTCAACACTTATCTCTACCATGCTCGCTACACACCCTATCCATCTCAATAAACAAAGTTTTACAAGTTTTACAGAATGGAGTGAGTTTCATAGTGCAGTATCCAAGTATAAGAAGGCCTGTAAACTACATAATTTTAGTAGATATGTCAAAAATATCAGGTGATCGTGAAGAAAAGAACGCTTTCCATAGTTGATAACAAATACAATCCGTTTAACTGATCAAAATAAAATGACATGCCAGTCTTTTATTACCTTTTATTGTAGATCCAGGGATTTGACAAGGATGAAAATCATCTGCAAAAAAAGCAAAAACATAGAAAATCAGATTAAAAGGCATATATTATAGATGAATAACTAGAAAGTGTACCATCTAAAGCATCATTTAAATTGACACAATGCTTGTATGTGTATTCTTGCTACTAATCCTTTTGTTGCATATTAACAAAAGTAAATGCATTTTGGCCAACTAGAATCCTAATAATGCAAAAAGTCACCTAAAGTAAGACACTATTGCCCTAATTGCAGAGTTACATAGGACATAGGAATGCACTGTACTCAGGACTTAGTAAGGCACTGAACTCTGGACATAGCAACACACTGGACTTTGCAACACACTGGACTTAGGACTAAAAACAGAAGCACACTCACAGAGAATACATGCCCCCTCTCCCCAGCCCCTACTACCTGATCACCCGCTTTGTCTCTGTGAAGCCATCTGATCCTGGTCACTAAAGACTACTGTAGAGTCTGCAGGAAATTCCTCCTGCAGAGCCCGCACTGAGGCATATGTTGATCATTCAGGGCTAGGCAAGGTACATGCACATCTGAAGGGATGCCGGGGATGTCCTGTTTGATAGAACATCGGGGTCAGTGAAAACATTCGGGTCAATTGACTAAGCTGCCGTAGGCAGCCGAGTGAATAACCGACCCGAAGTGAAGTGAGCCGAACGCTGTTCGGCTATTCACTTCAGGCTTGTACGGCGTACATCGGGAATGTGGCTTCGGGTCGGCCAAACATGCTCAGCATGTTCGGCCGCCCTGAAGTGCAGAAGGGGTTCGACTCAGCCGATCCAACATCTGGATCAGATAAGCCAAACCTCTGACAGGCTACTCACTGCTGTTAGATGCCGAACAGCATTTGGCTCGGCTATTCTGCTCGGTACCTCTGTGGTACCGAGCAGAATAGAAAAACAGTTAAAAAAGTAGAAAAAATTAAATAGAAAACAATTGGGCAGGGCTAGAAGTGACAGCTGAGCAAATTGAAATAGCCAATAGGAATGTAGCTATGCATTCCTATGGTGTTTTAAAAAAAATATTATTCTGACGGCAGCGAACGGCTCCGATGTCAGACAACAGAGCAGGGAAAGGTTTACTCTGCTCGATCGAGCAGAGTAAAACTTTCCAGGAGAAAGTGTTTCTCTCCCGGGCGGCCGGGAGCTGCTATCTAATAGCGGGAGACTGGGGCCGAAGCTAGCCGAAGGATCAGCCAAATCTACGGCTAGATCCTTTGGCAGCTTAGTGAATAGACCCCTTTGTGCTCTGCTCCAGCCTTCACCGATGTTTTATCAAACAGGACATCCACGGCATCCCTTTAGTGGATGATCTGTATATGTCTCACAGAGTGAGACCGGCTCCCGGTGGCATGTGCCCCCCATGCTAAGCCACTGTCAGGACACTCTGGCTGGGGTTTGAACCCCCCTATCCCCCCTTATCTACGTCCCTGAACTGCACAGTTAGCTGCAAAACTATAACACCCAGTGCCAGACGTATAGCACCAGATGTCTCCCACTCTCTACCTCCTGTCCAGAGCCTCCTCAATGTCCCAATGTCAGTCCCTTCGCAGCCGTGCTCGAGCCACAGCAAGTTCTTCCCTCTGTGCAAGCCCCGCCCACTCCGCGATTCGTGCCTCCAGTCGGCTCCTGCTGTGTGCGGCTGCACACATATGTCAGGACTCCCGGGAGGATTGTAAGCCTGATTCTCACCGGGCCCCCCTCTGCTGCGGGCCCCATAGCGCCCGCATGGGTCGCTATGGCGGTAGTTCCACCCCTGACCAAGATAAATAGTTGCAAACATGTTGGTCCGATAGCATAAAACTCACTGGCCTTGTGAAGCAAATAATTATTTAAAACACCAAATGACCAAGGAGTTCATTTATAGAAGTTTTTCCCCGCGTATAGCCAGGTGAATGCCGTTTGCAAGCCACTAGCACTCTTAGATGGTGCTGCCGAGGTTAGGAAATTCCAATATTCCTCAGCACCTCTAGGGGTGCTAGTGCCGTGCAAATGCCATCCAACTGGCAATATGTGGGGGGGAAATGATCCCATAAGTCTCTAACATCAGCATATAGCAGTAGACAGCAATATCTAATACATATTTGGTATCCTGCCCCCTTCCTGTGCCATATTTGAATATGGTCAGACAATCTGTCACGGACAGATCATGTCACAGTTCTGTGAGGCACATGCTATGAAGCAGAGAATATGAAAATTATTAAGTGGTACTGTGTCACTTCCAGGAAAAGATGATTTGGTCATCATAAGAGTTGTGTGCCTATGCACAATTAAAGTTCAATGTCATCCTTCTGCCCCTCATTCCTCTGCCACTGAGGCACCCTCCATCTCATTTTTTAAAAACTTTTTTTCAGAGGTCTTTAGGACAAGTGCGTGAGACACAAGGTTTTTTCCCCTTCTCTGGTGCAGGGTGGTCCTCGGTAATGCAGAGAGCATTGCTGACCCGACGTTATATGCCTCATTATACTATCATTGTAGGGCGCTGTGGTGATGCCCCCCAAGGGTCCAGGTCCATGACGCCCTGCACTTCACCAAGTCTGTTAAATTGTGATGGATGGCATGCAACTTGGACGAGGACCAGTGCTGGACTGTAGAGAGGGGCAACATGAGAGAGGAGTTAAGAGTGAGAAGAGTGAGAGCTGCATTTTTTGTTTTATACTTCCGAGGATATTTATTTGAAAAAGAAAATACAAGTTAGACAAGTTGGGCCTTTTGATTTCTAGACAGACTGGAGTAAGACAATATTATATTTTTTTTAATCATGGTTCTATTAGCAAACCAATCATTGGATAATCTTTTCAATAATGATGGTAACAATGATGCGGAAGTATATTTTTTAAACATTTAACTTTTGTTCCTACCTTTATTGGGATATTCTTCTACTGCTGGCAGCAGTCCGCACATCAGAGCCATATACATGTATTGTACATCAAGTGTCACTGCATCAGCTTCACCTTTCTAAAGAAACAAGATACAATAAATAAGGGTAACTACCACATAATAAATAAATCCAGGACAACTTCAGTAAATGAATCAATTGCTAAACCCATAGAAGGTCCACTTAGCCACCCTTTTATTTGGTATAATGCAATGCAACCAGATTTAGAAAGACCCAAACAAGGCTTCTAAGCGTGACAACAGCTTCTTGCTAAACGTTTCTTTGGGAGGGGTAGGAAACCTTGGCACTCCCTCTGTGCTAAAACTACCATAAGACATTGCAAGACTAAGAGCCACACCCATGACTCCCAGAGGCAGAGGCATGATGGAGTGCCAAGGTTGCCTACCCCTGTTCTATGGTGTTCAAACTCCCGATGAACTGAACCAGGGAACACACTGGTCAGCAAATTTTAGTTTAGATTCAGTGGTTTTCAGAGAAAGAGGATGTCAGCATCTGTGCATATTTAGCAACCAGGGAAGCTGGATACAGAAGATTCATGCTAAGAAAAAAAAAACATCTATTGAGTTTGTCTGTCTCTTCTGAAAAATTGTAAATGCAAAAATGTTTACGTTTAGCTGAAATGCTCCTTTAACACATTCCATTCCCTATGAGAACAATAATCAAACAGGAGTGTATACATATATATATTTTAAGAAAAGAGGAGGATGTTTTCTACACTTTAAGTATTGATTAATGTAACTATATATTGCAGGGAAACAAACTGGGCTATTACACATAGGAATGAATCATTAATTATCTTCCATTATTTAAGGTTATGTTCACTAATGTGCCAAAAGGGAATATTTGGTTAGTGTTCTCAATGCCTGCCAAACACCCCAACCTAACGGGTATAAAAGGGTGTACTATGCCACATTTCTTTGTTTGTCAGGCATTGTGTCATGCTAACCTGCTCTCTTCACTTAAAGGCTTTCCCACCGTGGCACCATCAACAACAGAGTCAGAACAAAGCCTACAAAACATGGTATTAAATGTTGTACTGCACCCAGCACCAGCATAATTGTAGCCCAATATGCAAAGTGAAGCACAGGCTCTGGATGGGGCAGCAATTTCACCTTTCTTTGCCCCATTTTTTACACTTAGATTCTTGGTGTGTGTTAAGGCTGAATGAGGCTTATTACATCATAATTTGATGAAAGTACCATGGAAAAGCCATAGCCATCATTTATTGACTATTAAAATCTCTAGATATGAGTTAGGTATGACTTCATAAGTCAACTAGTGCTCTTCATACAACTTCATAAAAAATTATGAGCAATTTTTAGGTAGTAAATCTGAATTTTTTTTATATTTTGCAGTTTACCAGTCCTTAGATGTGGTGGCTGCATTAAAGTAGAACTGTAGATAAATCATGAACAATACATATGTAATACAGCAATTTAAAGTGACACTAAACTCAGGAATTAAGTCTTAAAAAAGCATTCAAGTACCTTTAACTATTAACAAAAATGTATCTTATGTGTGTATCACTCGGCTGTACATCCTCAAATCATCTCTGAATTGGTGCTGACACTGTCCTTCCTTCTGGAGGGTGGCTACTTTTGTTCCTCATGGTCCCTGTGTGTGTTGTTAAATACCCACCACTCCAAGCTCGCTCCTGTGATGTACTACAATCTCATGTTTAGTTTACTAATTTGTATTGAGTTTGTAGTCCATCACAGGAGTGAGCTTGGAGCGGTGGCTACTTTACAACACACACAGGGACCATGAGGAACAAAAGTAGCCACCCTCCAGAAGGAAGGACAGTGTCAGCACCCATTCAGAGATGATTTGAGGATCTACAGCCAAGTGATACACAAATAAGATACATTTTTGGTAATAGTTAAGATACTTGAATGCATTTTAAAGACTGAACTCCTGTGCTTAGTGTCACTTTAAGGCAGAAGAGTCAGCAACCTAAATCTCTGGATGTTCAGGTCATTTTGACATGATTTGAATTTTGGAAGCCTCTCTGCATTTTTGTCTTCATATGTCCATTGTTATTTGCCCAGGTTTGTGACAGGTTTAGAGAGAATGTTTTAGAAGTCATTCTTCTCAATAACACTGGCTATGTAAATGATACATTGTTGAAATAACTCTAAATTAAGATTTGCATATATTTTTGTTTGTAGTTGTATATAATATTTAGCTCACCAAAATCTGTTTAACACAGTGCTCTGGACAAGATGCCTCTGTGCATGCAATGGCCCCACCGCTTACAGCTGCCCAATCCTTACACTTCATCATTTCCGGTTTATTTATTGTACACCAGCGCACTTTGTTCTTGGATGGAAGCTTTACATCTAAGTTAAGACACCATTGTTTTTACATTAACAGTCTGTTATTACACATACAATAAGTGGTAACAAGTAGTATTGGTGAGCTATTGATTAGCACTATGGCTTTGCAGTATTGGACCTTGGGAACATTTCCCAACAGGGCTGCTTCCTATATGTGCTTTGTTTTGTTTTCTTCTTCGGTTTCTTTTGGACACTTCTGCCTTTCCTTACTACCCAAATTTACACTAAATAGGTCAATGCTAGACCAATGTGTAGGCAGAAAGGGAATCCTCCCTGGGAGCATCAGTAAGAAGAGTTACTATAACCACAATCATGAATGAACAGGAGGTGATGTAGATCACGTCCCATTCATTCATAATTGAGGATAAAGTTAACACACTATATCCTCAATTATGTACAAACACTCAGCGATCACTAATCGCTGAGTGTTTGTACCTTGCTCTCCATCCAGACAGCTGTCACAGGAGGCTGAGCAAGCAGAGCGGGGAGGAGAGCTTAGCCTCCTGTAACAGCGCTGGCTGTCTCCGCCCACACATCGCTCTGCCGATCTGTAACAGGAGGCTCAGCGGTGCAGGGAGGAGAGACGCTTGCCGCTCACAGCGTTCTCCTCCCGCAGCACTCGGCCGCCTGAGACAGTTTCTCTTCTCCCTGCTGGGACAGAGAGCAGCACCCAGTGATGAGGAAAGAATTCACAGATGCACCGCTATATCGGCAGAAAAATTGCACTTTCGGCATTTAGCCAAAAGTGTCATTTTCGGCCAATATATCGGTGCATCCCTAATATATATATGAAATACTATGGCCGCCATTTGTACAGCATGGACGATTTTAAAATGTTTGCCTTCTTTGGTCTTAACACACTTTAAATAGCAGATCATTGCACATCAATATAGCCAGCACAGTGACAATTAACCACATCTACTGTACAAATGTGGTTTTAAAGCCAAATATTATCATTAGAGGTGCACCGAAATGCAGATTTCAAAACCGAAATGAAATCGAATTTAAAAAAAATGTCAGGCCGAAACCGAAAATGTTTTTATTTGAACTTTTTCAAATTTAAAAAAATATTTTATTTGTATTTACTTTTTATAAACTTTTTAATTTTTTAATATTTATTTTTTCATTTTTATTAAATATTTACATTTTTCTACTTTACTTTTAGGGGCTATGGGGAAATATTAGGGGTCTAAACAGACCCCTGATATTTCCCTTTTAAAATAGAAAAAAGGAGCACACAGAGCAAAAAAGGAGCCACAGAGCAGCGCCCAGCAGGGAGGAGAGAATACACGGATGCAAAAAATTGCACTTTCGGCATTATGCCAAAAGTGCCATTTTGGCCCGATATGTTTCGGCGGCCGATATATATCGGTGCATCCCTAATTATCATAATGCCCAACTACAGAGAGGGCATAATTTGTCATCTTCGCCCTGGAGTACTAAAGGACCTTGTCTTGGCACTGGATATGATGTTTGGCTACTGACCACTCTGGTCCTAGAGTGTGTTTGTGAGTAACAGGGACTTCCGATTGTAAGCCGTCAGGAACTGATAGCAATAGTAGAATGCTCTCTATGGTGCAGGCAAATATGTTACTAAATGAAGAATAGACAACTTTTGCACCACATACCTTCAGTCAGTGCTTTCATAGCATTGTACCACTTTACTCCAAGAAAGAAGAATGCATCTATTTCAGATGGGAGAGGGGCTAAGTGTGTGGTAGAATCATCAAACATCAGATCTTTCCCATGTGGAGAACCGAACAATTTGCATTTCTTTTTCTTTAAACAAAAAGAAAAATAAACGTTTTTAAGAGCCCACTCATAAATGTTTGAGGAAGATATAACAACTGCGTTATTATTCTTGGTACCATAGGTCCAAGTCATTTAATAATAAAAAATGGAAAATACTTAAATGAGAAAAAGTATATGGGCTACACTACACAAGTCATTTAAAGTCAGGAAACCCATACCATACAGCTTGTGCCTTAGGAGTCTTGGACTATCTTTGTAGTAACAGTTCAATCCTGAGGTTGGATCAAGAGCTTTTCCCTGAATTTCATAGATATCATCTGTAGTTTATTGACTATTAATAACATTTGTTAAGGTGCCCATACACCTTACAATTTATCTGCAGATTTTCTGTGGTCAGATGGAAAAGGTGCAACAGATTCCTCCATCTATGCTAAACTGTGTGGATGGAGGAACCTCCACCTGGGCAAATCTGTTGCACTTTTTCCATCTGACCACAGAAAATCTGCAGATAAATTGTAAGGTGTGTGGGCTCCTTTAGGCAGTATAGGAACAAAGCATATACCTGAGCCTCCAGGAGAAAGTCATTGATGTCCTTAGTCTTGTCACCGGCTTTTCTGGTCACCACTGCATCTGCTGGAACTTTTCCTAAGTTACACTCCTTATATTTGTTAAGGGGCTTCCTAGTATTGTCTGGACACAGAAGTTCATACACCCCTGAATGTTCATCTGCAGATAAAACATTAATGAGCACATAAAAACTTCCTTCATACCAAACACGCTTTCCTTTATCAGTCACTGTTCTGTCTTTTTTGTCTATAAAATGCGGCTTATTTCTATATCTGTCTGGACAAAAATTGTCTGTTTATATTTGTCGGTCAGAATCAAATTCTATTTTTTTTTTGTATAGGAGGTGTATTGTATTTTTTTTTATTGTATTGAGAGAAGAACTAGGACTGGTTGAAGCAGGTATAATAGACGGCTGTATTTACCAAAATAATGCAAGGGGGTTGATTTACTAACCTTATAAACACGCCACGAACATGTATACACGTCTGTAGTGTGTTCCCTCCCAGCATGATCTATGGGTGGAATCTAAACACCTTTGTAGTGTGTACACACCCAGCAGGTGTGTTGTGCAAAGCTCTGCATGAATTACAAGGTGATGTTGTGTAAATTAGCTCTATGTTGTGTTGCTTGCGTTGATGAATGCAGGAATGTAAATGCATGAGCTAACCATTTTTGTCTAAACTGTGAAGCAGCATTATATATGCATCATGTGCATGATTTTTCCATATATGGCATTAGTGGAAATATGCTTTTAGAGACTTTTTGGTTGATAAATACGTTTTGCTGTGTGAAAATCACACGCACCTGGTGCGTGCGTGTGTTTAGGTTAGTAAATCACCCCCAAGGTGTCATTTAAAGTGTATGTAAACCCAAAATGTATTTTTCAGTATGTCTGGCATCAAGTACACAGCTTTCTTTAAGCAAATAATTTTTTTAAATCTGCTGCAAAGGTTCTTTTCTGCAGATCCTGGCAGTAACATCTCTTCCTGTTGCAGACTGACAACCCTAAGCCATTGCATCACAATTAGCATGTAATGTACTTACCAAAAAGCCGTTACAAGGAACATGGCCCTGTTCTCAAGATTATGGGCAAAAATGCTCCGAATAGTGGGCGTGTCTATTGGAATTCATGCGCACGGATATACATGCAGATATGCGCTCAGAAATGTGTACAAACGCACTGACATAAGAATTCCTGTGCATGAACCTTAGCAAGATGTAACCCTGACTTCCCTGCTCTCACCAATTTGGCACCATGTCTCTGCATCTGATCCCCTGTGTGTGACCCTTACGATGATCCTGATCCACCTGTGGTTCCCGCTGGGCTTTCCTACTGGAACTCTGTGCTGTTTCCCTGCAAGTCAGATCCAGCCCATAATTTCACATCGCTACTTCAGTTCCTGTCATCACGGTCTTCAGGCAACCACACTCACGCTCCTATACAGAACCTGCATTTACCATCACATTGGCACTTGTATGTCCCTGAGTCCTCACTCCTCCTCTCATCACCTCCAGGGGAGTCAGACAAGTGGTGCAAGGGTAGCCCTCTGTTCAGATCAGTCTCTATCCAGGAATGTGACATACCAGGAGCGCTGTCATCCTGATGTGGACAGTTGGCCATTGGCTGCTTATCAGGTCTATAAGATAGGCAGCCAAATGGCAACTAATTGTTTTATAAATTCACTTGCACATGACTGAGTATTTAAAGTCTAAAAGTATATAGCTTCACCTTATTCACTAAACAAAGTAACCATTCACAGAAAATGAACATTCCCTACTCATTTAGTAAATATCTTACACTGGCATCTCTTTATTGGGATCAGTAGATCTCTTTATTGCACAATTCCTTTCAACACGAACAACAGTAAGGATGTAACTTATAGGCTGATATTTGAAACAGAGCACACTGATAAATTACAGTAGAATACAATGCTATACCATGCACAAAGACTATGACAGTTTTGTTCACTGCTTAAATAGGGAGGCAGCAGTATCACACTGCCCTACACAATTGTGTTCAGAACAGATTCACTTTACTGGAACACTGCAGCTTATCACGCAGTCAGTAGGCTCCTCCATATTGCCCAAAGAAACTCACAACCACCAAGCTATCTGTGGCCTTCTGTCGTGTCTTAGGCTTGTACATTTGACCTCATTTTCAAACAACTGGTACTTACAAACCCTAAAACACATCCATTGCTTGGCTTCATTTACAGAGGTACACCAATTACACCAAAGGGGTCCTTACCCTAGAGAGTGACATATCACCACACAATACTAAGAAACCTTAACTACCTCCTTCAACACACACATGCACAAATATACATTTTGGACAGTATATTTAATTTAAAGAATATCTGTACCTTTACATAAAATACTATGGGATCTATTCACGAAGCTGCCGAAGGATCTGGCCGTAGCTTCGGCCGATCCTTCGGCTAGCTCCGGCCCCAGGACCCCTTTGGTTCAGTAGAACCGAAGGGGTGCTGTACGGGCTATTCACGATAGCCCGTACAGCTCCCGATCATGGCCGAGCGGCTCAGCCGAGCCGAACGCATATGCATCAGCTCGGCTGAGCCGTGCTGAAAGCCGAAGCTGGCCGGCCGACAGCCTGCTTCTGACAGCTGGGGATCAGCGTCCCTGGTTACCTGCTAACCAGGGACACTGATCTCCAAACAGCTAACTCTCCCTGGCGGCCCGGGAGTCTCCTGCTCCCGGCCGCCAAGGAGAGAAACACTGCTGTGTCTTTTTTTTCTTTATTCTGACACGAGCGATGTCAGAATAGAAAAAAAAAAAAAGAATTTTCCCATTGAAAAGTGGCCGGAGCCTGCTGCAGTTCCCCATCAGGTCCATCAGCAGAGGGCGGGTACAATGCTAGTTTACTATTGGCTATTGCACATTGAAATAGCCAATAGTAATGTATCAATGCTTTTCAATGGGAAAATTGCTTTTTTTTTTCTTTCTATTCTGACATCGATCGTGTCAGAATAAAGAAAAAAAAAGACACATCAGTGCTTCTCTCCTCGGCGGCGGGAGCGGGAGGCTACCAGAGCGCCCGGGAGAGTTTTTTTTTCTTTTTTTTTTACAGCAGCAGAGCCGTCGGACAATAGGAAACTATTGGGCGGAGCTAGCTGTCACTGCTAGCTCCACACAATCGTTTTCTATTTACTTTTTTTAACTTTTTTCACTCTTTTTCTGTTCTGCTCGGTCCCTCTATTCACTCAGTGCTGTTCGGTATCTTTAAGAATAGCCCGAAATGCAGTGAGAAGCCTGCCGGAGGTTCGGCTCTGCTGATCCAGATGTTGGATCGGCTGAGTCGAACTCCTTCTGCACTTCGGGTCGGCCGAACATGCTGAGCATGTTCG
>NW_017306460.1:1657946-1664142 GCF_000935625.1 Nanorana parkeri
CGGCCGAACATGCTGAGCATGTTCGGCCGACCCGAAGCCACACGAAGCAAGCCGATGTACGGCTGAAATCAGCCGTACCAGCCTGAAGTGAATAGCCGAACAGTGTTCGGCTCACTTCACTTCAGATCGGTCTTTCACTCGGCTGCCCTCGGCAGCTTAGTGAATAGACCCCTATGTTTCCCTCCAGGTAGTATACGAAAGATCATACATCTAATGTTCTAAAGTTCAGTGCTTAGGGGTCTATTCACAAAGCTGCCGAAGGATCTGGCCGTAGCTTCGGCCGATCCTTCGGCTAGCTTCGGCCCCAGGACCCCTTCGGTTCAGGAGAACCGAGGGGGTGCTGTACGGGCTATTGTGAATAGCCCGTACAGCTCCCGATCATTGACGAGCGGCTCGATCCCATATGCAGCGGCTCGGCCGAGCCGCTGCATATGGGATCGAGCCGCTCGTCAATGATCGGGAGCTGTACGGGCTATTGTGAATAGCCCGTACAGCTCCCGATCATTGACGAGCGGCTCGATCCCATATGCAGCGGCTCGGCCGAGCCGCTGCATATGGGATCGAGCCGCTCGTCAATGATCGGGAGCTGTACGGGCTATTGTGAATAGCCCGTACAGCTCCCGATCATTGACGAGCGGCTCGATCCCATATGCAGCGGCTCGGCCGAGCCGCTGCATATGGGATCGAGCCGCTCGTCAATGATCGGGAGCTGTACGGGCTATTGTGAATAGCCCGTACAGCTCCCGATCATTGACGAGCGGCTCGATCCCATATGCAGCGGCTCGGCCGAGCCGCTGCATATGGGATCGAGCCGCTCGTCAATGATCGGGAGCTGTACGGGCTATTGTGAATAGCCCGTACAGCTCCCGATCATTGACGAGCGGCTCGATCCCATATGCAGCGGCTCGGCCGAGCCGCTGCATATGGGATCGAGCCGCTCGTCAATGATCGGGAGCTGTACGGGCTATTGTGAATAGCCCGTACAGCTCCCGATCATTGACGAGCGGCTCGATCCCATATGCAGCGGCTCGGCCGAGCCGCTGCATATGGGATCGAGCCGCTCGTCAATGATCGGGAGCTGTACGGGCTATTGTGAATAGCCCGTACAGCACCCCCTCGGTTCTCCTGAACCGAAGGGGTCCTGGGGCCGAAGCTAGCCGAAGGATCGGCCGAAGCTACGGCCAGATCCTTCGGCAGCTTTGTGAATAGACCCCTTAGTTTAATTTGCTTCCTGGCAGCTGTATTTCAGTGTGCAGACGCATATACACTGAGTGGCCAGATTATTATGACCACCCCATCAGTACTTCTTTGGGCCACGAGATGACTCCACGAGATGACATTGTTGGGCCACCTCGTGACTCCACGAGATGTTGAAAGGTGATGCGAGGAATCTGACACTGCACTGTTGCCCTTCTGTTGTCTTGTACCAGTCTTGCCACTCTCCGTTCTGCCCTAACATTGACTAGTCGCTGCCGGCCACAATTTGCACGTTCAGACCCAGATTTTCGGCTGACAGTCCAGTCTTTAAACACTTTAAACAGCTGCTCTTGAACATTTAACAAATTATGCTATTTAGCTGATACTCGCTCCATGGCTCCGAGCGCCAACAATCATCCCACATTCAAAGGCTGTTAAATCGCGTTGTTTACCCATATCTTCAGAAAAAAAAAACACTTCTACTGTCATGGTAAACAACCTGCTTCCCTATTTATAATGGTCTGGCCCTCTAGCAACTTCAGTGCAAAATTATAGCTAATTATAGCTAATTTGCCTACAAACGTCAGGTGGTCATAATAATCTGGCCACTCAGTGTAGATGCTCCATAGAGATGGATGCAAGAGCTGATGTGGGCTCTATGGGGAGGAAAGTTAAGAGTGAACACTGTCCAGCACAGCCGAAAACTGGGCAGTGTAGACAAGAGATGCACTACAACCGAGGTCTGATATCTTTTGCATACTACCTAAGGCGTGTTAGGGGGGCACATAGACAGTTCTTTTTTATATGAAGGTGCAGCTGTAATTGAGAAAGCCTGGCAGAAAACTTACCTGGCAAAGCTGTGTTTTTCAGAAAAGCTACATCTCCCTTATCTTCTTGCAAACATCTGTAATAGGAAAAGCCACATATGCACATATGAACACAGTTGGATGCAATTAGAACATTGGGTGAATTTTGGGTAAACGTTTTGTGAATCTTGTGTGAAAAAATTATAACTAGACTCCTAAGTATTTCATTTTTAAATATGTGTTAGTGACCAATTGAAGTGTTAAAATAAAATAGCTAAATACACTGACCATCTAGAAAGATCAAATGTAAATGACGGACTGTTGAAAGTAGGAAGCTGTTTCCCCACTCTCCAGATCCAACCTGAATCTTATGGACAACACCTCTACTACTATTTTAAATAACAGCTCTTAGTCCTAGGCAATAGAAAAGATTAGTGAAATAAAGTTCAACTTTCTAAATATTTTGTCTGTCCTCGTTTCTCTTTTTTTTCTAAAAGATTAGATGACTGAACCTAGTAAAATAAATCTGAGACACACATTGTGTGTGCAGCCCCTTCTAGGGGTTACGTGGAAGTGAAGTTGGTGATAACAGCAATGTACAAAATGTTCATCTAGAAATATTGATATAGTTATGAGTGACATTAAAGGAGTGTCCGCTGAAGTATAATCAACCACTTCAGCATTCCTTTATTCACCCCTCAGCTCTTGTGATTGGGTGGAGGTTGGTAGAGGGTCCACCAAAAGCTGTTGCGATTGACTTCAATAATGATCACTCCCAGTTGATTGGCATTTATACGTTGCCTCACAAGATGGAAAATCTCTGAACAGGAGAGGCTGAGAGTTACACTGTCACACCAATGACCAAATTATGTCACAAATTCAATGGAGCTAAACAGAACCCTTCAATAAATGAAACTTATGTATCTGTTCTGGAAGAACCAATGTTGTCAGATGAGAAGGCAGTTAGGGATTTGTGCTCACCTGAATGCTCCATGGTCACCATAGTATGGCTCATCATGGCTGCTCTTACACTTCTTCTCTTCCTCTCCTATACACTGCTTGCAGAGATTGGTCTCGGTTGCTCCAGGGATGCAGCTGGCTGAGAAGAACTTTGATACAGCTGAATGAAAGTAATCTCATTAACATATGAATCAGAGGAAAGTGAGTAAAATAACACCATGAAGTGTACTGTATGTTGCCTTATGTTTAAACAAACCTGCTAAATGTGATAGGTAGGTGAATTTTTCCTTTTAACAATATAATTTTCCTAATAACTCGTTGAAACAAGCAACTGTCCTAGGAATAAGAGAACAGGAACGGTGCTTCTTATAACTCCCTACACATACCGGGCTAATGATGTGAGCTATCACTAGTCTGAGATAATATATTAAAATAGCAGCTGTGCAGATCCAGAAACTCAAGTGCAAAGATCTTGAAATATCTGTTTTAGGCAGACTAACAGTTTAAAGCCTATGTCAAGCCACTTTCCGGTGTGGATAATGTGAGAAAGAGTTAAAATTCATGTCACCTCTGTAGTGCCTTTGGGAAGACCTTTTCTTCAATTACTCTCTGTGACGCCCATGCAAAAAATGAGGGGTGCTGATGTCACTGGGACAGGAAAGCATATTAGTAAACACTGTTGAAGGTTCTAGGCTTTCCCAGATATAACATAAATGTGTTTTCCCCCAATAGGGAAACAGAAGGGAATAAAAACTCACCAGATGGTCTAGCTCTTCATCTCTCTAGCCAAAATGAAGTACAAGGTTTTGGTTGTAGTTGGCCTTTAACTGTTTGCACATCATGGTTCTGTTTTTACTCCAGCTATTAGTCATGATCCAAAAAGATATTTGTGATGTGAGTGTGGTTTGTGATTTGCAGGTGTGACTAGAGGTACAAAGAGGAGCCATTGTGAGCCAGTCTCAGCAAGGATAATGTCCCAAGAATGTTAGGCATGGACATTTTCATAATAAGAGGGGTGTTATTGCAAGCTTCTCTCACTCTCTGGAAATGTTAGTTGCCCAGTTGTGCATGCTCCCGGCACATCACACTGTTTTGTTTTTTCTGGTAGAACTTTATTGAAATGTCACAAGTAACATTTCATTCAGTTCTATGGGCACAGTGGGGTGCAAGGCGGTTGTACTGCATCGCATCCCGCTGCACTGATAAAAAGTACAGTATGTCATCACCATGTTCCCCTTCGCAACACGGTGGTATGAACTGATCCCATCCGTAACAAGGCAAATTGCCTTGTTATGTGTTGGGACTGCGCTGGAAACAACGGTCAGCGCAGCCCCAATGCATCTGATGTGAACTGACCTGAGAATAAAAAAACTAAAGTAACACACAACCTGCAAAGTAAATTGTAAATACTCACCTCTAACACAGCCGATCTTCACTGTAATGAGGCGATACCACTGCCCAGAGAATCTTCAGAATCCCACTCTTCTGGGTACATTAGATTTTTGGTCCCCCGCTGCACTCAGTGATTCCATTTTCAAGCTTCTATTGTGTACCCTGGTGACTTAGGGACTGGCATAGTAAACCAATAAGTGCATAGGGTGACCAGGAACCCAAAACACCAGAATGTGTTGAATTCTGAAGATTCTTCCAGTAGTGGTTTCTTGTTGTTACAGCTAAGATCAGTGAAGAGAGCACCATTTTGCAGGGGGCATTTTACTTTACATATTTCTTTAACTAACAGAGTAACATTGCAGTGTGGTAGCTCTGACTTTACTCTAATAAAACGTGTTGCATTGTGTGTCTGTGATTTAGAAAATACTAAAGCCAGACACAGTCAGGCAACTAGCATTAATAGTAGCCCATATATTTCTCTCAGTAGGGATTTCCTTCAACCCTTCAACCATGAAACACATACAGCCATTAAATTCATTTACAACATTAATATATGCAAGAATCAAAAACATATATGGTAATTTTTAATTATTCTGAAAAGCTAATAATCACAAGAAGAGAATCACTCTCCTTGTAACTTGTTATAAAAGCAGAGGTTTATCAGTTCCTAAGAGAATGGGCATGCCTTAGATCTTTCATCAGAACTGCCTTTTCTCTACCATGCTTTAGCCAATGGCCCACCAGATGTATGTCTTTTTATGTTTAGTGATCATACCTCTTTCAATTGATCCTTTTGCAAGTCCATCCCAGGGTAGCAACTTCTTTTCAACAAAAACATTTACAGGAGCATTCCAGCCATCTGTTTTAGATAAGCCTGAGTGACAGGACCTCTTTCCTTTCAGCTGACCAAACTGAAATGTGCTGGAGTTTTTCACCACAGCAACTGCATAATGACACGTATCCCAATCTACAAAATATAATAAAACCGATTAATGAAATTCAGCTTAGGAGCATGTTGGTACCCAAAACAAGATAGACTTTTAAACAGGACACTTACAAAATGCACTAAACCTTTATGAATGGAAACAACAATTTCTCCATTCTTTAGACTTCTCCATTACTCAGATGCTATAGGGTACATGTGCTTCTGCTTTTGTTATGTACTGTAAATTCTTTAGATGTGCATTTATATTTTCAGTTCAAATAATAACTGGTTCTTCCAATATTGGATCATCATTTCATGTAATTATAAGAGCTCAATGACTAAGGCTGCTTTAAGATACACATGGATGCAAGCAAATTATAACACTACTGGGTCCACTAAAGAAAATCTCACCGCTCCAATTCCTTAGCCTCCATCAGGACTCCCCAGGAGCTGGTCTAATAGGTGCGTCTCCACCTTGGAATGTAGTAGTATACGAACAGACCCCACTATCCTCATCCTCTATAAATAAGCTTACGGGTGAAACATGTGAGAGGTTGTAGCTTGTTGGGGGTGTGCAGTGCTGGTATTTGCTGCTTTATACACTTTTATTCACTGTTATACTGGATTTGCTGTGAATTTCAATAAAGTCTGAAGTATTGGAATTCTCTGGATAGTGCGGTCTGTTCGTATACTACTACTGGGTCTTATAAGACTAATACAATTTGGCAGGTCCCGGCCCCCCCTGCCTGCTATTGGAACCTTCTTCAGACGTGCGTGCAGGGGGCTGAGCTTGCTTTCCCGGGGCAGAAGCGCCGGAGAATGTGGCAGAAAGGGAAGTTGCAGGTCGGCTGCCGGGAGGAAATGTAAGTGTTTCCCAGCAGACAGAGGCCCCGGAGATGTGCTAGAGACTGGGGGG